>NW_006775554.1:1080352-1140093 GCF_000442215.2 Lipotes vexillifer
AGGGCCTCTCCCGTTGCGGAGCACAGGCTCCAGACATGCAGGCTCAGTAGTTATGGCTCACGGGCTTAGTTGCTCCGCGGCATGTGGGATCTTCCCGGACCGGGGCTCAAACTCGTGTCCCCTGCATTGGCAGGCGGATTCTTAACCACTGCGCCACCAGGGAAGTCCCAAGAGTGACTCTTAAGTAGTATCATCTCCCTGAGGTGAGATGAGGACCTCCGGGAACTGGCCTGAGGACAGCACCCCATGCCGGCCTGGAGAGGGCTGTCTCAGAACTAAGGAGAAGCTTCTCCCTCAGGCCTCCTGGGTTCCCACCAGGAGGACCAATAGAGGCAGAGTGGCCAAGGCTGGAGTGTCAGGGCCTAGTCTGTCCTGTGTCTCCCGGGGACCTGGGCTCCATGGTGGAGGGGCCTGCGCCCCTCTGTGGGCTCAAGCTGACAAGCCCGGGTCCTTCTCCCAGCTGAGGGGTGGGCAGACCTGGAGTCTTGGGTCCTTCATGGTCCACACAGCCTCCAGGGAGCTGCCTCTGGATGTCTGGGGAGGGGGCTGGGAAAGGAGCCAGGGGAGTGGAGGGTCCGAGTGTGTGCTGTAGATGTGCCCACATGAGCATGAATGTGGTGCCACTTGCGTAAATCAAGGTACATGGACGTGTGTGTGGAGTTGTGACCCCGGGACATCATGTGACTGCAGGTATCAGAAAACGGGGTCTGTCTGTGTATACGTGTGTGTGTGTGTGTGTGTTCCCTTATGCCTGAGGCTATGTTATATGGGGGTGGCTGGTGCTGCGTGTGAGTCCTTGTGACTGCAGAGCTGTGTGTGAGGGGACAGCCTGAGCCTTGTGACCATGAGTGCAAACACACTACCCCCGGCCCAGCCATGGGCAGCCCCCGCACCCAGGCGCCCCCTGAGGAAGGGCAGCTGGCAGCACCCTCGCCGCCCTGGCCCTCGGGGCAGAGGCCTGGCAGCAGCCCCTGCCCACAGGAACCCCTCTTGCCCCCCGCAGTGCAGCCACAATGGGACCACGTGCAATTTCCGGAACTTCAGCAGCGCCACCCAGGCCGTGACGGAGTGGTACACCCTGCAGGCCACCAACATCTTCGCACAGGTTCCAAACAAGGAGCTGGTGGCCATGGGCTACCCCGCCGAGCAGCTGATCCTGGCCTGCCTCTTCGGGGCAGAGCCCTGCACCTACAGGTAAGAGCCGCCAGGCCCCCTGCAGCCAGGGTCCACATCCCGGCCCACACCCCTGCTTGGTCACTCAGCCTGCACCACAGTTGTCTGTGCCCAGGTGTCTTTGGTTTTCTGGAGACAGAGCCTGAGACAGGGATGTGCTGAAGGCCGCATCACGTACTGAGGGAATCGCTTTAGGAAAAGTCTGCAGGAAAGAGGACTGAGCTAAGGGAGGCTGTGGCCACAGGTGACGTCTAGCCTGACCTGATCCACGGGGAGCGTAAACCGCACCACAGAGCTGACCTCCCTTAAGTGGAGGTCGGGGGCAGGGGCGTGGGAGCAGCCCCTTGTACATGCCCCCATCAGTTACTCACTGGCTCTGTGCCACCCCCAGGAGGATGGGCTGGGGTCTCCTAATTTCCCAGGCAAGGTGGCGGGAGAAGGGGCGGCTGTGAGCTGTTAGCCTCCAATACCCCACAGCTGGGGATCTGTGCAGGTACCCAAGCATCTACTGCCCTCGGTTTTCTCATCCTAAGACAGGAACAATAACCATAGCCACTTCCTAGAGTTCCTGTGAAGAGTAAATGAAGGGGGGGACTTCCCTGGCAGTCCAGTGGTTGAGACTCCGCGCTTCCATGGCAGGGGGTGCGGCGTTCGATCCCTGGTCAGGGAACTAAGATCCCACATGCTGTGTGACCAAAAAACAAAAAAAAATTTTACCCTTCCCCCTCCCCATATTCTCAAGTCCATTCTCTAGTAGGTCTGTGTCTTTAAGCTGTGACAAAGTGAGAGAGCGGCATGGACATATATACACTAACAAACGTAAGGTAGATAGCTCGTGGGAACCAGCCGCATGGCACAGGGAGATCAGCTCGGTGCATTGTGACCGCCTGGAGGGGTGGGATAGGGAGGGTGGGAGGGAGGGAGACGCAAGGGTGAAGAGATATGGGAACATATGTAAACGTATAGCTGATTCACTTTAAAGCAGAAACTAACACACCATTGTAAAGCAATTATACTCCAATAAAATGTTTAAAAAATATGAAAGGAATTCATAGTGACAAAAGTACATTATGCAGATAACTTCCAAAAAAATTTTTTTTTAGGAAAAAAAAAAGTAAATGAAGCGGCTCCTGTCAGCACTTAGGGCCCTGGAAGTCTTCGCTGTAAACACCTTTTTCCCAAACAACCCCCAATGTTGAAAAGATGGCAGAATGAGGGCAGGGTCAACCCTAAAAGCCTGTGTCCTCTTACAAATAGCCCACAGATCTCCCCCTCCTTCCCCTCCCCAGCTTCTGACCATCCAGACCCTGGGCCTGAGAGCCAAGCTCTGTCCCCGAATTGGGGCAGCCGTCAGAGGGGCTGCAGGTCAGCTGGCGGGTCACGGGGGAAGGAAGGGGCTGGGTACAGGCAGAGCTGCTGAAGCCCCAGCGCCCCCTCCTGGCTTCCTGGCCAGGCCTCTGGGTGAGGGGGACCACACCACCTGGGTCCCGCCCCGGGCTTCAGCCAGTCTTGTTTTCCAGAGGTGCTGGTGTCTTCCTGGCCTGGGGCTTCAAATTCCCACACTTAAGGCCTCTGGAGAATGGGGCGTTTTGCTGAGTCCTGCCGCTTTGGATGAGTGACAGTTTCACCCTCCCAGGGATTGTGGCCTCAGACCAACTCAGTCAAATCGTACACCTTCAGGGACCTCTGTTGAGAATCTGCTGACAGCTGTGGACCCTCTGTCCCCCAAAACGCACAGGCACTCAAAAGGCAGGCATTTCGTAGGCTGTGTCACGGAATCCAGGCCCACTGAGAAGGCAGTGCTGCACATTTGGTCCATTGTGAGAATCAGAAAAGGCCGGTCCTACAGGTGGAAGAGCTACGTGATGGCTCCCTGCTGATGGCACACATCCTGGCTGGTTGGTTACAGACTGGATTCCAACCCTCTCTCTGGGCCAGGGCACTTGGTTCAGAGCACACCTGCCCAACGATTCCTGGCAGCCCTGCCTGAAGGTTGTTGGTACGCAATGGACTAGTGCTGTGCCCACAAGTTCATCTTTTACCCTCTCAGCTAAAAGAGAGAGATGTAATACTGTAATTGCAAATATATGGCCCATCTGCGCAGTCAGAATATGTCCTGAAGTGCAAGTGAGTTGGGACAGTGGGTTCAACTAGGATCCACTGGGATCTGCTGTCAGGTCCCTGGTGCCTGAAGCGTGAGCATCTCCCATTGAGCAGGATCCCAGTGCTCGAAGGTGTGCATTCTGTGCACAGCACGGCCCCTAAACTGAGCCAGCTGTTTCCAGGCCTGATCCAGGGCCAGAGGCAGCCTGGGGATGACCTGCTTGTTCCCAAGATGGCACCCTCCAAAACGAGTCACATTTGGGTCACATGGACTGAGGGTGGTCCCCCAAAGAGAAGATGGCTGATGGGCAGGCAACACCCGGTATTGGCCACACAACTTTCGTGGCATAGCTAGGGCTGGGGAGTAAGTCTAGTGAAGGGGTGGCTCAAGGCTGGACTCTGCAGTTAGACTATTGGGTTCAGATCCTTGCTCTGTCTTACAAGCTGTGTGGCCTTGAACAAATTTCTTAACCTTTTTTTTTAGAATTTATTTATTTTTGGCTGCGTTGGGACCTCGTTGCTACACGCGGGCTTTCTCTAGTTGCGGTGAGCGGGGGCTACTCTTCGTTGCGGTGCGTGGGCTTCTCATTGCGGTGGCTTCTCTTGTTGCGGAGCACAGGCTCCAGGCGTGCGGGCTTCAGTACTTGTGGCACACAGGCTCAGTAGTTATGGCTCGCGGGCTCTAGAGCACAGGCTCAGTAGCTGTGGCACATGGGCTTAGTGGCTCCATGGTGTGTGGGATCTTCCCGGACCGGGGATTGAACCCGTGTCCCCTGCATTGGCAGGTGGATTCTTAACCACTGCGCCACCAGGGAAGAAGTCCCAAATTTCTTAACCTTTATATGCCTCCAATTTCCTCCTCCGTAAAACAGATAATAACAGTGCCTACTCTACAGGGTTATTTTGAATATTCAATGAGTTAATATGCATGACAGGCTGACGGTAGTGAAGACTCAGTGTTATTCTCGTTAAACCCACATTTGACAAGGAACTCATTCTTCGATAATGATGCTAACGCTTACTGTGCCCTTCTGATGTGCCAAGCACTATTCTTAACACTTTACATGTATAAAATCAGTTTGACCCTGGCAACAAGCCCTCGTTTTATATGATGCAACCACTGCCCAGAGAGGTTAAGCAACATCTCTGAGGTCACACAGCTGGTGAGTGTCAGAGGTGGCAGTCTGGGCCAGGCCCACCCTGTGTCACTTCCCCACCTCATCAGAAATCAAGATCATCTTTCCTCCCCACCCACCCCTCCCAAGCCTGTTTCTTCAGCACTCGGCAGTCTGAGTGGAGGGTGTGACCCAGACACTTGGCACAGAAACCCCAGTCCACCCATGTCTACGCTTCTGCTCACTGCCACAGCCAGCTGGTTACCCACCTTCCTGAATCAGCCTCAGACTCAGTGCTGAGGACACGTGCCTCTCTCTGCCCTCACAGTGCCGCGCTCCAGGCACAACGGCTTCCTCACTCTGTTCTGGACTCCTTCCTCTCCTGCTCGTATGTGGCAAATGCTCAAGACGCAGCTGCAGTTTTAGGAACATGTGAGCCACGTTTGGACCCTGACACCAAAGCACCCAGATTTGAATGCCAGCTCTGTGTGTTGTTGGGCACGCTACTTAGCCTCTCTGTGCCTCAATTTTCTCATCTGGAAAATGGGGATAGTGAAATGACCTCATAGGGCTATCATGGGGATTAAATGAGTTAACAGATAAAGTGCTTATGTGAAGCAATTATACTCCAATAAAGATGTTAAAAAAAAAAAAAAAAGTAGAGGAGACAAGAAAAAAAAAATGCTTAGAACAGTGCCAAGCATGTGTTAAGAATTATATGAGCACTTTAAAGATAAACTTTTTATTGTGGAATAGCTTTAGATTTATAGAAAAGTTTCAGAGAGAGTACAGAGTTCCCTTGTACTCCTCACCCAGTTTCCCCTCTTGGTAACATCTTACATCACCATAGTAATTTATCAAAACTAAGAAACCGACACGGGCACATCATTATTAAATAAACCTAACACTTTATTCGGATTTTGTCAGTTTTTCCTGGTGACCTTTTCCTGTTCAAGATTCCATCCAAGAGACCCCTGTCGGTTGCTGTCGGTTGTCACGTCTCCTCTGTCCATTCTGGCTGTGACACTTTCTCAGACTTCCTTGTTCTGGATGATTGTGACAGTTTCCGAGTGCTGGGTGGGTGTTTTATAGAAAGCATTTGATTTGGAGTTACACAGATAAGATGGGTTTGGGGGAAGAAGACCACAGAGGTGAGGGGCTTCTCATCACATCGTGTGTGGGGTACATGTTAGGCACTCGACACCACCCGCGATGTTGGCCTTCCTCCCTCAGTTCAGGTGCTGCGTGCTGGGCTTCTCCACTCTAACGTAACCACTTTTCCCCGCCTGTGCTCTGTGTCGTGGAAGCACGTCTCTAAGTTCAGCCTGTACTCTGGGGGGGTGGAGGTGACGGCAGGGGTAGAGGGACTAAACTCCACTTCTCCTGGAGAGGGGAACATGTGCTATTTGGAATTCTTCTGTAAGGAAGATTTATGTCTTCTCCATTTGTTTATTTTTTCAGTCTCTTCATTTATACCAATATGGACTCATGTATATTTGGGTGGTAATCCAATACCACACTATTTATTTTCTTACTCAAAACTTTCCATCTTTGGCCACTGAGAGCTCCTTCAGTTGCCTCCTGTGTCTCTTTGACATGTTCTCATCCCTTTATTTATTTTTTAAGTACTTCCTTACTTTCTGGCACAACAAGATGCCCCAGTCCTGGAATCAGCCATTTCTCTGAGGAGCTCCAGTCCTTTTATTGGAGAATGGTATTTAGAAACCAAGATCTAGGCATCTATAAGTGTTGTTGTTGTTGTTATTATTGCTTCAGGGATTGGCCAGCTAGTTTCTGCCCTTCCCCAAACCCTACTACACAGTACCACTGTTGTTATATTGCTTCCTGCTAGGATGCTCTGTTTCCCAGTCTTTTCTGGAGGCTTGCTGGTCTCTGTCTATACGCCTAGCCTTTGTTCCAGGGAAGGTTTTTGGAGGGAAACGCCTAGCTCTGGGGCTGGAGGTAGCCAGTGCTGGGAGCAGCCTCTCCAGGTAAAGAACATTATCAACAAGCAAATAGTTGGCAAGACTGAGAGTGCAGCCCAGGACAGGAGGGGATCTGGCCGTGCCCGGAGCCACCTCCCGCTCCTGAGCTGTAGATGTCCAGGACAGCTCCTTGGGCACACCGCATCCCCACACCCCTGGGGTGGGGCCTCTCCTTCCAGAGCAGGGCCTGGCTGCAGCCGGCTTGCCCTGCTCCATTCCTTCCCTGTGGCCACAGCCCTGATCCCACACAGGACAGAGACTCTGTAGTGTCTGCCCAAAGCTGTTTCTTCCCTCTGGGACTTCACGTGTGTCATGCCCCCTGCCTGGGCTGCCCTTTCTCCTCCCCACCCACCAGGCTCGGCTACCTCTGACTCACCCCTGAAGTCTCAGCTCAGGCCTCACCTCCTCCACGAAACCTTCCCTGACCTACTCCCTACCCCGACGCCCACTCTTCCAGGCTTATCTCTGTTGATACTCTTACCACATATTATAGTTTATCCAACAAATATTTACTGAGTGTCTACCGAGTGCCAGGCTCTGAGGATGGGGGGTGAATTTGTTCAGTATTTCAGTGTGCTTGGCTTCCAACCCTCACGCCAGTCCCTTTGGGTGGGCGCTGTTGTTACCCCATTGTTACAGGTGGAGAAACAAGACGCGGAGAGGTGAAGTAACTTGCCCCAAGCTCACCAGCTAGTAAGCGGCAGAGCCAGAATTCAAATTCAGGCAGGCTTGGCTCCCAGGGCTGAGCTATTAGCCTTTAACTTCTTTCTCCCTGCAAACAGACAGCTGCCCTCCCTGGGATTATGGTCTAAAGCAAGAGGCAGCTGATAAGCCAGCAGTTAAAGAAGATGAGTTCAGCTTCTGACACACGCCCGCAGGGGAATAAGCAGGTGGAAATGGTCAAGTAACTGGGAAGTGACTTTGCGTAGGGAGGTCAGGGGACGGCTCCGAGCGGATGAAATTGCTGCTCAGAGAATATCTGCTGCTCAGAGAATATCCTGGGCCCAAGGAGCAGCGGGCCTTGAATTTGGAAACATCTTGGAGTGTCTCTGGAGTATAATGAACAAGGCGGGGAGAAAGCCCAGTAGGGCGTTTGCATTTTATTCTGTGAGCAGCAAGGAGCTTCTGGAAGGTTCTAACAGGGGCGTGCCGTGGGCTGATTCACAACTTGAACACTCGCCCTGACCACTGTGCAGGAGGAAGACTGAGGGAGCAGGACCGGAGGCAGAGGCTCCAGCAGGAACTGGGGCAGGAGATGCCGGTGGCCTGGACCAGGCTGGGAGCCTTGGAGGTGGAGGGAGGCAGCTAGGCCAGAGACGCACTTTGGAAGGAGAGGATTGCCATGACGCTGCTCCGTGGTGTCCCCCACGCTGTGAGCTTCGAGGGTAGGGCTGTCTTGCCAGCCTCAGTGTCCCCAACGCAGTGCGCGCCTCAATAAATGTTGGGTGAAGAAATGCACTTTCTTCCTGATTTCCCTTTCACCATGGAGGACACCAAAGCTCAGAGGCTGAGGAGGCAGCTCACATGTGTCAGGCAGGGTCAGCTCCCAGATTGGATTTCACTGCCTGCCCTGGACCCACCTCATTCTGCTGGCACAGACGGTGAGACAAGATAGAGGAAATGGTTTCCTAATCTGAACACAGAGACAAAGAGCAGCTGACCTCATGGGGTTATTTTGAGAATTAGAAATCTTCAGCACGGGCCTGGCCCCTGAAAGTCGCTCAGTAAAAGTTGTGGAACAGAAAGCTTAGAAAGTACTGCATTTCAGGTGATATTTCTGCAGTATTTGATGCACTGAGCCCCATTCCTTCCTGTTTTTTAATAAAATAACAAAAACAGTATAAAAACATCCAAGGACATTTTATTTTATTTTATTTTTATTATTTTTTTTTTTGTGGTACGCGGGCCTCTCACTGTTGTGGCCTCTCCCGCTGCGGAGCACAGGCTCCGGACGCGCAGGCTCAGTGGCCACGGCTCATGGGCCCAGCTGCTCCGCGGCATGTGGGATCTTCCTGGACCGGGGCACGAACCCGTGTCCCCTGCATCGGCAGGCGGACTCTCAACCACTGCGCCACCAGGGAAGCCCCCTACAAGGACATTTTAAATGCTATTTCCTATGAAGACTTGAGAACATACACATAGATAGAACAGTGTGTGATGAACTCACATGGACCTACCCACCCAGATCCAACAAGCGTGATTCACATCCTGTCCTGTGCTGTTTTTAAAGCAAATCCCAGACATCATATTCTTTCATCTATATAGTGTTCAGAATGTATCTTAAAAGAGAAAGACTTTTTTTTAACAGAAGCACAATACCATTATCCTACCTGAAAAAGAGATGTACAGTGACACCTCAATACCATCAACTATCCAGTCGTGTTCACACTCGTCAGTGTCATACTTTTTTGTTTACTTGTTTGAATCAGGATCCAATTAAAGGCCACAGGTTGTGATTGTAACCAAGTCTTTGTAGTTTATTTTAATCTATAGGTTACCTCCCTTACCCTCTCTCACAATTTCTTTGCTGAAGAAACTGGAGTCTGGATTTTGCATGTTGACTTTTTGTAGTGTCTTTGAATTTGTTCCTCTGTCTCCAGTATTTGCTATAAATGGTAGAGACAGATGCTCGATCTTGTTCAAGGCTGGGTTTTGCTGTTGTTTTGTTTATTGGCAAGGCCACTTCCTGGACAGCCTGTGCTCTTGCATCAGGACATGCAGCATTGGTCACTACTGGTGCACATTGCCCCAAATCCCCAAAATCGGGGGTGCAAAATGATGACCCTCTAATTGTATCACTCCCTCTTCAGTTATTAGCTGGATGAAACCAGAACTCTTAACAGCTATTTTACAAGGACAAAAAAAAAAAAGTCAGATGAAGGGAGCCATAGATTAAGAGATTTAAAAGGCATATCAACCAATCACATGTCAATGTCATTTGGATCCCAGTTTAAACAAATCAATTGTAAAACCAGAATTGACCTCTGTGAGACAATGTAAATTGAATGTTTAATAATATTAAGGAATTTTTGTTAGTTACGTTTAGCATGGTTTTTTAAGAGTTCTTGTAGAGATACACATAGAAATGTTAACAAATAAAACTATGATGTCTGAGATTTTCTTCAAAATAATATGGGAGGGAGAGTGGGGGCAGGTAGAGATGAAACATGACTGGCCGTAGGGGATTTTGTGGTGTTTTTTTTTTTTTTAATGTATTTATTTTTATTTTTGGCTGTGTTGGGTCTTCATTGCTGCGTGTGGGCTCTCTCTAGTTGGGGCGAGCTGGCTTCTCATCGCGGCAGCTTCTCTTGTTGTGGAGCACAGGCTCGAGGTGCACGGGCTTCAGTAGTTGTGGCACGTGGGCTCAGTAGTTGTGGCTCGTGTCTCATAGAGTGCAGGCTCAGTAGTTGTGGCGCACGCGCTTAGTTGCTCTGCGGCTTGTGGGCTCTTCCCAGACCAGGGCTCAAACCCGTGTCCCCTGCATTGACAGGTGGATTCTTAACCACTGCGCCACCAGGGAAGTCCCATAGGGGATTGTTGAAGCTGGTGGTGGGCTTCATTCTCTCAACTTTTTATGTTTGAAAAGTTCCACATCAAAAAATAATTAACCAAATTATCTGAAACTACATTATACTGTTGCTTCTACCGTGAGCATCTTTATGCAAACATTTTGTGTTGTTGCTGAATTATTTCCTTAGGAAACATTCTCATGACATAAGATAGGATCCTAGATGGGGCTCTTCACACCTCGTTGTGAAGTTCTCTCTTTCCTGGCCTCTGCTTGCACCCTCTCCTGATTCACAGCCCTCCATCTCCGTCTACTTTCCTCTTTACCTGAGCTCCCGAGGTTCCCCGACAAGCCCACCTGTCTGCATTCTGCCAGCTCCTTGCAGCAAACACTGCCTGGAGCCGCCCTCTCACTCTTAGGATCTGTATTAGTTTCCTGTGGCCGCTGTAACAAATGACCACAAACTGGGTGGTTTAAAACCACGGAAATTTATTCTTTCACAGAGGAGGCTAGTAGTGGGCAGTCACAGTGTCAGCAGGACCAGGCTCTCTCCAGAGGCTACAGGGGAGAATCCTTTCTTGCCTCTTCTAGCGTCTGGTGGGCCCAGGTGTTCCTTGACTTCTGTCTGTGTAACTCCAATCTCTACCTCCGTCTTCACATGGCTTTCTCCTCTGTATCTGTGTCTACTATTCTGTCTCTTCAAGGACACTCGTGGTTGGGTTTAGGGCCCATGTGGATAAAAGAGGCTGATCTCATCTCAAGATCCTGAATTATGTCCGCAAAGACCCCTTCTCCAAATAAGATCACACTCCCAGGTCCCTGGGGTTAGGACGTGGACATCTCTTTTGGGGGGCCACCGTTTAAATGACCACGTGACTTATAAGACCGTGTAGATGAGACAGATGAAAACATCAAACAAGCTTCTTTTTCATCACTCATGGCTAAGCCAGAGAGCCTAGTTCCACCCTTCCTCACCCTTCTTTCCCAAGGGAGTCCAGGAATCTCCTCTCTAGTGGGTACATGGGTGCAGGTAAAGGGACAGAATGACCTGTTGCTCACCTCTCCCTTCCTAAGCCTCTCTGAGCAGTAATCTACCAGCTCCCCTCTGCCATGAGCCCTGGGCAGGGGAGGCATCAGCTGGGGTGGGGTGGGCCCTGCTCTCTAGCTGATGGTGTTTCTTTCAGGAACTTCACACCCATCTTCAACCCTGATTATGGCAACTGTTACATCTTCAACTGGGGCATGAAGGAGAAGGCCCTCCCTTCAGCCAACCCCGGAGATGATTTTGGTATGTCTTGGTTTGTCCTGGAGCCAGGGCCATGAGGATTTAAATCCTATCTTGTCGGGCTGAAAGACCAAATTACCATCGGCCATTGAGGGGCAGGACCGAGGTTAGATGGAGGCCGGCACACGGAGGGGCAGCCTCTACTGTGTGCACGGGGGCTAGGCCAGGTGCCTTCTCAGCCGTCCCCCCACCCAACGCTCATAAATCCCTGGGGTAGCGACTGGTGTGCCCATTTTGCTGATGAGGAAAGCGAGGTAGCAGTAAGCTTAGTGGTCGAGAGCACAGGCTTCTGTGACCGGGTGGAATCCCAGCTCCACCATTTATCCCCGGGTGATGCTGAGCTGAGACTTAACTTCTCGAAGCCCTTGTTTCCCCATACCGAACAGAGCAGAGCATATATATAGTATAGAACTCATCGAATCATCCTGGCCTAAGGCAGGTAGACCTCTGAGCGCAGAGCAAGCAGCCTTGTCTCTAAGCCTGGCAAGTAGCAAATGCTTGATAAATGAAGATATTCTGAGAAGTTGTAAATAATTTGCCCACACGCTCACATAGTTACCCTGGGGCCGAGCCCTTACTCTCAGCCTTGTTTCTGTGCAGTTCTTGAGAGACAGAGAGCAGGTGAACTAGTAAACAGAAGGGAGGAAGAGGAAGTGGTTGATGGCAGAGGCTGCTCATTTTGGGAGAAAGGCTGGAGGACTCAGCATGTGCACCAGGCCTTGGGGAGCAAATCCTTCCTCCCCGCTCAGGTTCTGCCCTCCCCAGCCATCAAAGGGCAGGTGTCATTCAGCAACTGTCAGGGCTGCTGGTCAATAGGGGCGTGGGTGGGCTGCCCACCCTTCACCACCCCTGTGCCCCTGAAGACATTGGGTATCACAGAGGTGCTGGTCAACTCAGTCTATAGGAGAAGATGATTAAGATCAAGGAGCCTGGCTGCCTGTTGAGAAGCTCAGCAACCCTCCACTTCCTCAGAGTGACCTATGACAACATCCCTTCTCCTCTATGAGCCTCAGTTTCCTCATCTGTAAAATGGGGACAATAATTGTACCTAACTCATATACCCCTTGAAAGCACCAGTGGGATCATGTAAATAAAGCCCTTAGCCCAGCACTCAGCATGTAGCAAGTGCTCAATAAATGCTAGCCTTCTTGTCCTAACCACCTAGCCTGGTCCCATGGTGCATAAAATAATGGGTCTGGTCTCTACCTTCAAGAAGGGAACAGTGGAGTGGGGAAGGAAGACACATAATAAAAGAAGAATCTCAAGAGTGAGAGAGGTACTTGGAAGGAAAGTTCCAGGGCTAGGAGAGCATATCGCAGAGATCCTGAGACCCAGTCTAGGTAGTCAGGGAAGGCTTCTGAAGGAAGTGACACTTGGGCTGAGATCTGAAGGAAGAGCAAGAGTTTCTAGGTGAAAGGTGAGGCTGGAGACGGCATTCCAGAGAGAAGGGAGAGCGTTACGAAGTCCCAGCAGCAGGAAGCAGCACGGCAGCAAAGGGAAGTGAGTGGAAACAATGAGGACCTGTGTGATTGGAGGTAGGACCTGTGCTGTGGCCCTAGGTCAGCCTGCCCTGTGGAAGAGAGATCATGGCGGGTGGTATACGGGGCAAAGGGAGCCCAGAGAGGAGAGACCATGGTGGCTTGGACTCGAATGGGGGCCTTAGAGAAGGCAGGAAGTCTGGATTTTCGTAAAGTGGAGCCAGCTTCCTGCACAGACCCTTGGCTGGAGGGGACTTGGACCAGTGGGTGGTGGGTGTCCCTTCAGCCTTGGGGAGCGAGCTCAGGCAGCCCTCGGCCCCATCTTCCCCTCAGGCCTGAAGTTGATCCTGGACGTGGGCCAGGAAGACTACGTGCCCTTCCTCACGTCCACGGCCGGCGCCCGGCTGATGCTTCATGAGCAGATGTCGTACCCCTTCATCAAAGAAGAGGGCATCTTCGCCATGTCGGGGATGGAGACTTCCATCGGGGTGCTGGTGGTATGGCTGCAGCCCAAGGGCACCCCACCTCCCAGAGCCTGAGAGCCAGAGATCCGGGCCTCCCCAAGCCCTGGATCTCCTCACCATCCACTCCTGCCTCGCCTTCTGGCTGGAACCCCACCGGGCGGCCACGCTCTGGGGGAAGATGAGTGCCCCCCAAGCCCTGGCGCCTGCTGGGACATCGGCCCTCTATCCCCTCTTCAGCATCCCCTAGACCTGCATGCTAGATGGGAGGGAGGGACAGAGGGGCTTCCTAGGGGTGACCAGGGGCCCCCCACAAACAACCTCTCACACAGGACAAGCTGGAGCGCAAGGGCGAGCCTTACAGCCAGTGCACCGTGAACGGCTCCGACGTCCCCATCCGAAACCTCTACAGCGACTACAACACGACCTACTCCATCCAGGTGGGAAGATGGTGCAGCCTCATGACCCTGGGGCCCCATCCACGTCTACCTAGCCTGAGGCCTGAGGTCTCTGGGAAAGCTAATCCCGGCAAGGCTGACTCTGCTGGATCTTTGGGACCACAGGGTGCCCTATCCTGGTTCCCACCAGGGCCCAGGGCTGGCCGCTTCTCCACCCTGCTTTGTAGGTGTGCCCTTGGGGTCTCGCTCTGGGGTCTCCCAAGAAGAAGCCTTGTGTATGTTAAGGGTTTACATGAATTACATCATCATCTAATCCTTTCAGTACCCCTACGAGGCAATAATATACTAACAATAATTACTAATTATTGTTAACGTATTATGCTATTAATAGCATTTATTATATATGCCATTTATTATAAGTATTAATATACTAATAACAGCAGGCTTATTGTGTGCTAGGCAGGCACTGTTCCACGTGCTTCACATATATACATTAAATCATTTAACCCTCACAACAACCCTAAGATGTAGATACTATTATTAGGAATGAAGAAATTGGGGTTTACAGACCCCAGTCCAAATGCCTCATTGATGTACCTGAGAAGTCCCTCTTTGTATCTGGCCTCAATCCCCCTTGCTGCAGCTGGGGGCTTCCCCCTTATGCTGATCTCCAAGGTCAGCCCAGGAGGCCTGGCCTCAGACCTGGCCCCAGTGGAGAGGACACACTGAGTCTTTGCAAAAGTGACCACTTGCTGACACTTTTTCTCCCAGCCCAGTCTGTCTTGGTGGGTAAGGAAGCTGAGGCATAACAAGGGCCATGGCAGAGCAGTGCCTGGCTCTGTGTCTGAGTGCCCCAAGCAAGATGTGGTCTTCCCATTTGCCTTAGGGGACTCCACTCTCCCCCATGCCCGCCTGCCCGCCCACTCCATCCAGCTGACCCCAGGCACCCCACACTCTGACCCTCCTGTCTAGAGGGGCTTCTGCCTGCGATGGAGAGCTCAGGGAACCTTCCAAGCCTCTGGAGGGACAGATGGACAGACAAGACAGCACAGGGAGGTGGGGAGCACGGAGCAGGAGGCCAGAGGCATCAGGCCCCAGCCCTGGAGGCCTTATTCCAGAAAAACCTCAGTTCTTGCTTCGTCCAGTGCAGTCACCACTCTGGCCGGAGACCTTGGCAAAGCCCCAGGCCCTGGTCCGGTGCTCGGCCGCCCAGGCCCTGCCCTAGCCCAGCCTCAGCTGGGCCCTGGAGAGGACTCCCTCCTTCCAGGTGAGACAGTGAGGTCTGGGCGAGTGTGAGACACTTGGCCAAGTCAGGGCTCCCTTCTGACCCCACTGCCCCTGACCTCGCCCCAGACCCGCTCCTCCCGGCTGTGCCATTTCATCTGCCACCTCCCCCCGGCCGCTTCCTCCCGCAGGGAGCCCACAGGTTTGCCAGAGAGGACAGGAGAGGATGCGTTAGCCTGGGAAGCAGCAGGCAGGAGAGCGGAAAAGAAGCTGTGGGCTCCTTGGCCAGGGTGGAAGCAGGGAAGCACTTGGGAAACTGGGCAGCAAGAGACGTGAGGAGTGGCTGCTTCCATTCGCTGAGCGCCCCTTGGCAAGCCTACCTCCCCGCCTGAGCCGAAGGGAGCGACAGGAGTAAACTGAGGCTCGGAGGCTAAGGGCTGGCCCCGGGACACATAACTCGTCTCTGAGTGGAATGACCTGAAAACCCAGTATGAGTAGATTCATCTCATCCAGCCCGGGGCCGGGGCGGGGGGAGGGGAGGGCTGAGTCCACTCTCCCCCTCCCCCATCCCCAACCAGGGGACATTCTGTAGAAGGTCACTTCCTCTTCCATCCACTCTGAGCACTCACAGCACACTTCTCGCCTTCCTGAGTGTTTCTCTCCAGGAAGAAGGAGCACAGGGCAAGCCTCCCTGTCTTCCCTTCTGGGTCCTTCCACATAAGGGCTCAGAAACCTGCTGGCAGCCTTGTGACAAGAGCTATCTAAGAGTTAGCTTTTTTTTTTTTTTTTTTGGCCACATGCAGATCTTAGTTCGCTGACCAGGGATCAAACCCGTGCCCCCTGCAGTGGAAGCGCAGAGTCCTAACCACTGGACCACCAGGGAAGTCCCTCAGAGTCAGCCTTAGCGTTGGAACAAGCCACCCCTCCCCATGTCATCCGTGGGGCCCCAACTCTGAAAGGTGGCAGGGGCCATCCTCAGAGAGCCAGCGTCTGGCCCGAGTCCCTCTATGGGGGCCAGGGACAGGGGAGGACTGCCACGCCCCAACTTGGAGGAGGCTCGGCCACCGCTTCTGAGCGGGAGGGGCCCCTCCCCCCGCCCCCCCCCCAGCCCCCGTGGCCTGGGCAGCAAGCTCTCCGGGGCTGGGACGGGGACATCACCATCAAGTCTGCATTCTCTCTGTACCTCCTCCACCCCCAGGCCTGTATTCGCTCTTGCTTCCAAGACCACATGATCCATAACTGCAGCTGTGGCCACTACCTGTACCCGCTGCCCCGCGGAGAGAAATATTGCAACAACCAGGAATTCCCAGACTGGGGTGAGTGGGAAGCCCCGGGGGACCGGCCACCCACCAGCTGGGCCACTGCCCCCGAAGGCCCTGACCACAAGGGAGGTCGGAGCTCCACGCCCTCCGTCCCCGTCCTCTCAGACCACAGCCCCTCTTGCCGCTCCCCTTACTCTTCGACTCCATTAAGTGTACGCTTGAAACATGTATGTTCGGGAGAGAATTTGTCCTTGAGACCCGAAGCCACAGGCGGAGGAGCCCCTGCTGGGCTCACACTGAGCTGGGATCCAGGCTTGGAGTCCAAACACTGATGGATGTTGTCAGCAGCAAAGAGCATCCCACCACCTCTTTTTCTTTTAACCTTTTATTTATTTATTTTACTTTTTGGCTGCATCGGGTCGGGTCTTAGTTGCGGCACACGGGATCTTCACTGAGGCGTGTGGGATCTTTCATTGAAGGGCACGGGCTCTTTGTTGCGTCGCACAGGCTTCTCTCTAGCTGTGGCATGCGGGTTTTCTCTTCTCTAGTTGTGGCACGTGGGCTTCAGAACACATGGGCTCTGTAGTTTGCGGCACACGGGCTCTCTAGTTGAGGCGCACGGGCTCAGTAGCTGTGGCCCGCGGGCTTAGTTGCCCTGTGGCAGGTAGGATCTTAGTTCCCTGACCAGCAATCGAACCCGCATCCCCTGCATTGGAAGGTGGATTCTTTACCACTGGACCACCAGGGAAGCCCCCTACCACCTCTTAAAACTAACAAAATGTGTGGACAAGAGGGGAAAACTTTACCCCTTCCAGCCACCCATCCCTTCCCACATGACCCCATCACCCCGGCCCACCGGCCAGCATCAGGTGACAGGTGGAGGGAAAGCTGCTCTGATGCTGCTGAGCTGGGGCTGGGATGTCTGGGGAGAGGATCCCCCAGGCCAGGCTGGGGTGAAATGGCTGGCGACGGGACAGGTTGGGGGTGGATGTAGGTGATTCTCCATGACCAGGGGGGTCCGGATTGAGATAACTCCCCCCACTCACCCTAACCACAGGCCTTAGGTGGCCCAGGGCCAGGAGGGCAGAGGGCAGCCAGAGGCTCAAAGCACAAAACCCCGCTCAGAGTCTCTCTCCCCACCCCCTACCGCTCAGCCTATTGCTACTCGGCCCTGCGCATGAGCCTGGCGCAGAGGGAGACCTGCATCGATGTCTGTAAGGAGTCCTGCAAGTGAGTCCTGCCCAGAGGCTCGCGTGGGCGGCGGGGCTGGCTGTGGATGGTGGGGCGGTGGGGACAGTGACAGGCTGCCTTCTCTCTTCCAGTGACACGCAGTACAAGATGACCATCTCCATGGCCGTCTGGCCTTCTGAGGCCTCTGAGGTGAGTCAGGGGCGCGGCCAAGCTCCTGGCTGCCCATCTTCGGGCGGGAGGCAGGTCTGGGCAGAGGTCTGCAGGCTGTTTGGAACTTTACAGAGGGGGGTTCCCCCCCCCTCCTTCCCCTCCCTCCCCGCTTACTTCCACCCATGTCCCCCAAGCACTGTGCTGGGGAAACGGCAGTAAGCGAGACACACAGTCCTTTGCCCTTACGGAGCATACTTTTTACCTGGAGAGACAGACAATATACAGAAATAAGATCATTTCAAATGGCTGTGTAGGGTAGACCAGATGATGAGAGGGTAACTGGGGGAAAAGGCCTTAGGGTAGTCAGGGAAGACCTCCCTAAAAAGGTGACATTTGAGTTAAAACTGGAGGATGGGGCTGAGCCAGGCTGGGCAGGTCTGGGGAGGATCCGGGCAGAGGGAACAGCAGGTGCAAGGCTCAGAGGTGGGAAAGAGCTGGCACAGGGAGGCCGGGCCTGTGGGGGAGAGCCTAGAGACCCGAGTGCATTCTCCCCAGAACAGCAGCCATGGCGTGCGCTGTCACCCTCCCCTTTCTCCCTGGGCCAACACATGGTCGGGGCTTCAAGAAGATACAGGGCTATGGTCTGCCTCCACAGGTAGCAGGGCCCATGACTGGGAGGGGATGCTGCAAGGCACCGTTGTTTTCAGCTGCCTTTTTGGGTTCCAGGACTGGATTTTCCATGTGTTGTCTGAGGAGCGGGACCAGAGCCCCAATATCACCTTGAACAGGTGAGCTCAGAGTCTGGACGGGCCAGGGAAGGCAGAAGAGAGGAGGAACCAGAGCCTCAGGGGAGGGGCTTGGGCATAGAGCCGCTACTCAGACGCCTTCTCACACTGATCAGATTCAGAAGCAAGCCTAGAGGAGGAGCGCTGAGAGAGGCCAGCCAGGGGGGCTCAGAGCCTACCGCTTCCTAAAGGAGAGCCTGTTCTTCCATTTGTCACCTGGCCATCCAGCCATCCACCCCTCCGGTCCTTTCATCCTTGTACCCATCCACCCATCCACCCATCTATCCATCATCCATCCTTCCAGTCTTCTACCCACCCATCTCTCCACTCACACATCCATCCATCCATCCACCCCTCCATTGTCCATCCTTCCATTCTTCCACTCATCCATCCACCCACCCACTCTCCATCCATTCAACCATCTTTCCATCCATTCAACACAAACATGCACTGAGCACAAGAAAGTCTATCAGGAAGTTCGAGTCTAGAGGACAGAGGTATGCGAACAGGGCTTATGATGATGGGAGTCTGCCCAGGACCCTTCCTGTGGGATCCCAGCAGGGAAGGAGGCTCCTTCCTGAGAGATAAGGGAGGTCTGTATAGGGAGATGACACTTGAGCTGATCCCCCAAGGAGTAGTAGTAAATGTTCAGACAAATAAGAAGAGGCAGCAATGTCCCGGCAGAAGCCTGGAGGTGTGAGAGAGCATCGCCTTTCTGAGGACCATCTCAGATCCCCTGACAGAAAGCCAAGGCTTAGGACTCTATGTTAAGCCTACTGTCCATGGGCTGGGAGTGGGAGAGGGGAGCCCGGAGCTGATCCTCAGGAATGTCTCGGGCCCCAGGGTCCTCTGGAGGGCTGGTTCAGAAAGGGGCACACAGGATGGGTGCTGGGCAGTGCTGCCTTTTGTGGCCCCAAGGCCTAGAGGGGCCCTTCCTGGCTCTTGTTTGGACCTCACCACTCCTGGGAGTGGCAGGTGAGAAGCTCGAGCCAGAGGAGGGCTGAGGGGGCCTTGCTGCCTTTCGTGTGTGTGTGTGTGTGTGTGTGTGTGTGTGAGTGTGTGTGTGTGTGTGTGTGTGTGTGTGTGTGTGTGTGTGTGTGTGTGTGGGTGTGTCTTGGGGAGAGGGCACCAGCTCCCTTTGCTGCCTCCTGCAGGAAGGGAATTATCAAGCTCAACATCTACTTCCAAGAATACAACTATCGCACCATTGAGGAGTCAGCAGCAAATAACGTGAGTCTGGGGGCTCCTGGCACCTCGGCCCCGCCTGCAGTCCCTCCACCTGGTACCCGGAGGGTGGGGAGCGCCCTGAGCCCAACAGAGGAATGAGGACGGTCCCTTAAGCAGTGTCAGATTACTTCCCTGCGCTGAGACGGTCACCCTTTCCTCCTTCCTGGCCAACAACCCACCTGACAGGAACCCGTGAGGCTGGGCTTGAGGCAGGAATCTGTGGCCCGACCAGCCCCCCTTCCCCAGCCGGGCCCTCAGTCCCCTGCTCCCCACAGATCGTCTGGCTGCTCTCAAATCTGGGAGGACAGTTTGGCTTCTGGATGGGGGGCTCGGTGCTGTGCCTCATCGAGTTCGCGGAGATCATCATCGACTTCGTGTGGATCACCATCATCAAGCTGGTGGCCCTCGCCAAGAGCCTGCGGCGGAGGCGGGCCGAGGCCCGCTACAATGGCCCGCCGCCCACCGTGGCGGAGCTGGTGGAGGCCCACACCAACTTTGGCTTCCAGCCTGACAGGGCCACACACGGCCCCGATGCTGGGCCCCACCCCCATGAGCAGACCCCGCCCATCCCAGGCACCCCACCCCCCAACTACGACTCCTTGCGTCTGCGGCCACTGGACGTCATTGAGTCTGACAACGAGGGCGATGCCATCTAGACCCCGCCCATCCCGGGCAGCCCAGGAATTCGGACCTGAGCAGTGGAGACCGTCGCCCAAGGCCGCATTTTACGATGCCCTCTCCACAGGCCCGGGACGGGAGGTGGCCAAGGCCAGAGTCCAGGTCCCGCTATAGAGAGCCAGCAGCTCCTGGCCAGTCCCAGGCCGAGGGCTCTGTGGAGTAACGGTGCTGGTACGGATGTGGGAATTGTGTTCCTGCCCGCACCCTCCAACCTGACCCAATCCTTGGCCTGGGACGCCCCCAGCCAGGCTCCAAGACCTGGAGCATCCTCCCCTGGAGGCAGGCCACTTCCCTCCCAGGGCCGGTCACTGTCTGCCCCAGAGATGAACAGGCAGCACGCTTGTGACCTTGTGAATGGGTTTAGTGAGGGCAGCTTTGGTGGACAGCAGGCATCAGAGGCCCTGCCAGGTGGCACATGTTTTGTTCTGGAAAATAAAAGTAGAAAACACAGAGTCTAGCTTTGTTCTTTGTCTGACTGGGCAGCCAGAGTGCCCTGATGCATCTCTGGGGATGGAAAGGCGTCCATAACAACTTGAGAGCAGAGGCCTGGCCAAAGAAAGGTCCAAGCTGGTGATTTTTAAAGTTTCTTTCAAGTTGTCCCTTAAACAGTGGCTTTATGCCTTTTTCAGTGTCATCCAACTTATTTCTTTGGGTTGCAAGGATCAAGAGAGAGAGAAAGAGAGGTAAGATGGGAGAAATACTCAAAACTGGCTTAAGCAAAAGCATCTCCAGCAGCTCAAGTGATGTCTGTTCTCTCTGCCTTCCCAGGCGGCTGTCCTTACTTTACAGCAGCAAAGGGCCATCTGCGACTCCAAACTCAGCTAGGAGAGAGACCTCTTTCCCAGTTGTCACAGCAAGTTCCCAGGCAGACTCTCATTGGTCACTGAGTGGGTCACATGCCTGTGGCTGAGCCAATCATCAGTGTGCCCAACTGGCAGGCTGCTGGGATTGGTCAGACCCTGCCCATACCTGAGGCCAGTTGGCCCCCAGCAGAATCACATGGTCTGAGGGTGGTGGGGACATGGCTCCTAGGGGTGCTGGATAAAATATAGGCCACCAAGGTAAACTGGAACTTTAGATAAACAGCAAATTAATTTTTTAGTAGACGTACATCCATGTAATATTGGGGGCATATTAATAAATCAGTCACTGTTTTTCTGAAATTCAAATTTAACTGAGCTTCCTGTATTTTTAATTGCTAAATATGGCAACCCTAATGGCTTCCCAGAAAGAGATCAGGGAGCTGTTATCAAAGAAGAATGTGGTCTGGCAGCTGCAGACAGTTGACCACTGCAGGGCCCTGCTGTCACCTGCTGGCCCTGGTGGTGAAGGAGCTCTCGCTTCAGACCCTGGGACCAGGGCATCCCAGCCCTGCTGGTCTAGAACACCTGGGTCCTTGGCCTGAAAGGCAAACAAGCTGTCCTCCCATTAAGTGCCCACGATAGCACCTGTGGAGGAAGGAGGTGTCACAGGCTGATGCCACTCCAGCCAAAGGCAGCATTGCTAGGGACTGAGTGGGGCAGGCCTTGGGGAAGCCGGGTTTCCGAGCTCAGGGCCAGGCGCGTCTGTACGCTGGAGTCTCAATTCTTGGTAATTACCACACTTACTACTATGACTAGGACTTTTATCAATAGCAATGGTAGTTGTTGTCACCACACTCACTATTATTTTTTGTTTTTAAACAATGGCTATACTGTATCAAACACTTAAGACATGCCAGGCACCAGGCCAAGTAGTTTATAAGTAAGTCTTATTTCACTGAATTCTCATAACCACTGAGAAATATGATCATGCCATTTTACAAGTAAATAAACTGACGCTTGGAGAGGTAAAGTAAGGTGCTATACTAGATTGCTATTCTTGTAAGTGACATAGGCGAGACTCCTGGTCATAAGAATACCAGTTCCTCAGAGAAGCCCAGGGCTTTCATATTTATTATCTCATCTGAGGCTCTGGGGCAGGCAGAGCAATGATTATTATTACCTAACTCCATTTGCCAGCCCTTTGGTCACAAGTTAATTTGAACTTGAGCTAAAAGGGGAATTCATTGGTTCTTATAATTAAAGTCCAGGGATTTCAAGCACGGCTGTATCCAGGGGTTCAGCTACAGGCTGTATTTTCTTCTGTGTCGATATCCCTCTCACACAGTTTCTCTCCATATGCTACTCTTCCCTCCACAGTCCCAGACTCCATTCCCTCAGCTCAGCAACCACAGCAGGAAGAAAGCTTTTCCTTCACAGTGTCCCAGCAAAAGCCTCGACAGTAAGGCTCATTTGGATCAGCCTGGGCCACATGCTCATTGTGAACCTACCACTGTGACTGAGGATGGGAGATGCTGCCTGGCCATCCTGGGGTGTATCTAGAGCGGGCAGCCCCTTACAGACTCCTGTGAGAAGTTTTGCTCAGAGACATGGTGAAGCGGAGCGGGAAGGAGCTTCTGGCCCCCAAAGCTGCTTGTAGATGGGAGACGGGGACCAGGCTGACATGGGTATCAGTTGCCATCCCTCTCTTGGGGAGTACTGAGGGCCGGGGTGAAGATGGATGATGGCCCCATCTCCAAAAGCAGGCTCTGAGTCAGGCAGACAGGCATTCCTCTCCCCTCCGGATCTAGAGGAGATACGGGCTGTCCTATTCCTACTCTGGGGTCCCATTAGAGCCATTTAGGGGTGAAAAATTAGTCTAGCAGGGCCAAAATTGCCCAGAAAAATGGCATTCTGTAATTCCCTCCTCTACCCCCAAAGGGAAGGTAGGTTACAGACGCTAGAGGACTACGAAATTAGCAGCTATCGTGCACTTGCTACATGCTGTTGCCCCCACTGTGTCTCAGTGGCTCTTCAAATAACCCTATGAGTTCAGTACCATTATGACCCCTGGTTTTCGGATTAGGAAATGAGGCTCGGAGAGGCTAATGACTTTCCCAAGGTCACACAGCTGGAAGGTGGCAAAGCTGGGAATCAAGACCAAGCCTGTCCTAGTGGCTCTCACCCACACTGGCACAGAGGTCACTGCAAAGAGGTTTCCACTTCATAGCAGCTCTTTTCACCTTCCAGGTTACCAGCTCCCACTCCAAGGCAGGAGCCAGGCTCGAGCCCTGCCAGACACTCTGTGATCCACCACATGAGAAACCAAAATATTTTTCTTGGTGCGGATTCGCAGCTGATGCTCTTTCGGGGCCAGCCAAACTGGTTCCAAAGATGTGGGGACAGAATGTGGGAATCCCTGGATGACAGACCTAGAGAGACACGGCCCTGGCAGCCCAGCGGGGCTGGTTCAGAGGCCACATTCGTGGCAGTGCCCCTCCGGAGGGCTGGCACAAGCAGGCTAAACCAGCTGGGATTATCATTTCCGGCCGAATCCTCAGTGCAGACGGCACAGCACATGAGAAGCACCCAAATATTCACTGAGGAAAGAAAACAGCCTTCTTTCATTTCACAGTATTTATTAATTGCACTTTCAAGACAGGATCATTTAAAAAATCATCTGAAAATTCCTCCCTGATAAATAATACACCTCTAATTTACAACTTTTTTTTGATTATACAAATGAACCACATCTTTTTGAAATGAATTCTGCCCAATCGCAGGCGGATTTTTAGAGCAAATCCATTCTGGGGGCTTCTGTGGCCCCGGAACTCCAGCCCCGACCCTCTTATCAGCCGGGTGCGTGGGGGTCAGTAGTCCACACCCCGCATGGCGGCCACCGTGGTGGTGAGGCGACGGGGCAGGCCTTTGCTGACCTGTCTGTAATCCTCGGGTTTGGCCTTCAAGAGCATCACGATGTTCTGGAGGGTGCGGGACGGCTGCAGGCCCAGGGCATCCATCACGTTGATCAGGTAGTCTGTGGGGTGGGAGCAGACAGACACAGCTCGACAGACTCAGGACCGGGAGGACGAGCCCCAAAGGCCTCGCCGCGGTAAGGGACAAGACACACCCCCAACCCCCAAGTGCTGGCTGCCAGGTCTGCCCTCAGCCCACAAGCCTTCACTCTGAGGGCTTTTCCAAGGGGTCAGACCTGCCTGTGAGCTCGGCCCGGGTCCAGGAATTCTAGTCACATAAAGGAGTTGCCAACATCGCCCCATCCCCGCCACTCCCACTGCACACTCAGCTCTACAGCCCAGCCGACCTCAGCCGAAGCTCTACCCTGGGGGCTCCTGCGTTCCCAGCCCTGCTCCCCAGCGGACTCCACTGACGACATGGAAAACCCAAGGGGTCAGGAGACACAGGGCTTACCTAAGCAGCTCCCGAAGATTTCCCAGCAGAGCCCCTACAGGGTGGACTTTGGACGGTGCAGGGGGCCAGGCCTGGTGTAACGCAGTTCCCACACCTCCCAGATAACCCCTTAGGGTAAGAGTTAGGACAGATTACTGAGCCCACCCCCAGGCCAAGTCGATGAGCGTTTCCAAGAGAGGGTCTGAGGCTCGTGTCCTGCAAAGCGGCAGTGCCCTCCAACCGGCAGGCAAGCTCGGGCAGCGCTGGCAGAGTGGAGGAGAAAAGCGGGTTTCCGAGGTCAGGGTGACCTCAGTGACGCCATCCGCCTCGAGTCTCTACTTCCACCTGTGGATGCAGTTCGTACCCATCAGGCAGCATGTTCGGGGGATGAAGTGGGACAAGGACCGCGGACGCGCCTGACGTGACACAGGTGGTCAGTAACTGGCCGCTCCTTCCCTTCCTCTTCCTGGGCAGCACGGCTGGCCGAGCCCGAGGCAGGGCGCTCTCCAGCCCCTCCCTCTTCCTGCTCTGCGGGACTGGGAGACGCATCACCCGGCAGGTCCCTCCTTATGTTCTGATGACCACCCACGTTAATCTTTTCTGCCCGACTAGGCTGGAGCTCCAGGCACGGCTCTATCTTCCCTGTGTCTTCTTTCTGAGGCCCGGCTCAGGGCAGAGCCCATAGGAGGTGCCCGCTCTGCCCTGGCTGCCTGACTCACGTCCCAGCGAGCCGCTTCCCAGGAAGGGCACCACCAACCAGTCAGGCACCTGCCTCTGGCACATATTCACCCATAAAACTGTGAGTTCCCCTCGACTGTCGGCCAGGACCTGCGAAACGGCAGCCCATGATCTACCCTGACATCTTCTGTTCAGACAGCAAGAGTGCTTTTGGTTTTTTTTCTTTTTTTTTTTTTTTTTTCTGGCTGTGTTGGGTCTTCGTTTCTGCGCGAGGGCTTTCTCCAGTTGCGGTAAGTGGGGGCCACTCTTCATCGCGGTGCGCGGGCCTCTCACTGTCGCAGCCTCTCTTGTTGCGGAGCACAGGCTCCAGACGCGCAGGCTCAGTAGTTGTGGCTCACGGGTCTACTTGCTCCGCGGCATGTGGGATCTTCCCAGACCAGGGCACGAACCCGCGTCCCCTGCCTCGGCAGGCGGACTCCCAACCACTGCGCCACCGGGGAAGCCCCTTGGTTTTGTTACATTTTAATGCTTAATTTGAGCGTCTTTAAGGTGGCCACGCACTGCCACAGACCTCTCCGCTCTATCGTGTTACCAACTGGCAACTTCCCGGCCCCTAAGCACACTCCCTCACAGCGTAAGCTCAGTGAGCACAGGGACTGTCCAAACCTCTCTTGCATCCCATCTCCTAGCACGACGGCTGGCACGTAACAGACACTCAGTCAACGCTGAGCGAGTGAGCAGATGGATGTGGACGGCAGCTTAACGGAGGGAGACGCGACATGGACAAGGGAACTCCAGGGACCACCCTCAAATCTCACTCACTAGTTCCGCTGGTTCTCTCCTCAATGCTCCCGCCTATACCAACGGGGACCACTGACGAACATTTGAACCTCTTCATCTCTTCTCTGAACCTGTGCCCAGTGAGACGACAAAAGCTGGCTGCTGCCCTGTAATGGCGGAGAGCTAACCATGAATGAGCACAGAGCTGGGAGCTGGGGCAGCTGGGTTCCAGGCCTGGCCCCATCACTCACTGCTCTGGGACCCGGAGCAAAGGGCCTCATGTCCATTTCTCCCTCAGCAAAACAAGAGGCTGGTTCGGGCCTGGGGTCACCCAGGGCAAAGCTCTGGCTGGGTCCCCAAGGAGCTAATCTTTAAGGCTCCCACCACCCTCTCCCCCGCCTGCTCCAAGAGCTGCCTCCAGCTAAAGAACAGGCAGGCAATGGACTGATACCAAGAGGCTGGGGAGACGCCCCGACCACCTGCCTGCAGTACCCCCAGCCTCAGAGCACCCTGCAGGCAGCATCACCTCCAGGGACGTGTGCCAGCAGGAGCAGGTGGGCACACACCCGTGTGACCCGGGAGGCAGGCAGGTACTCGGATGGAGACCATGGGGCAACCCCGGCTGGGTGGCCTGGTGATGCACGTGCTCTGTGCCCCGCTTCCTCATCAGTGATGAAGGCAGGGGCGCTGAGCTCACGGGGGTTTTGAAGATTGCGTAAGCCAGTGGGTGCATGAGTGCCTGGCTCAGCACCTGACATGCCTGCACACAGTGAGAGTTTATTCAACGTCAGTTTGCATGATGATTCTGTCGATGGGCAGAAGGCAAGGCGGGGCAAGACGGCATCACACAAGTCTGCCTCACTCATCCCAACCCATCTCGGCAAAGCGCCCCTTAATGGCTCTCAGCCTCGGCAGCTAACCGAGTCCACGGGGAAACCTGTCAAAATACTGGTGTCTAGGCTTCTATCCTAGGCTTATTATGTCAGAATCTCTGGGGGTGGGGCCTGGGGAGTCCACATGTTTAACAAAGCTTCACAAACCCAGAGCTGAAATTGAGAGGAGACCTGGGACGACACACCTGGAGGGCAAGGGGGCCTGACGGATGCAACAGGCCAGAGCTGACCCTCCCCCCACCCGTCCCAGAGACCCACCGATGTCGGTGGCCAGCTGCTTGGTGGAGTGCGGGGTGAGCTCAGGGATCTGGAGGACCGCGTCACAATAGGTCTGCATCGTGGCTCTGGCGATAGAGCCCAGCCAGCTGTCGGCCATGTTGTCCAGCTCGGGCAGTTCATCCCCTGGAAAGGGAAAGAGGGTCACCAAAGAAACAGCCTGGCCAGGAAGAACCGGCCACCGACAGCTCTTACGGGGCTCTTCGGAGTGACCAGGCCCCATGATAGGTGCCACATGCAATACGCAAGGCTACAGTCTCAATGGGCAACACAGGAAACAGAGGACAATTACATCTTAGGTCAACTGGTATTGACTCAGTACAATGAGGATTCAGAAAAGAAAGCAATCAGGTGAGGCGGGACAACCTCAGAGGTCTCAAAGGCTGGAGGCAGATGCAGCCAGGCAGGCCAGGGGGAGTTCTGCAGACAGAGCAAGGGGGAGGGGGGCCCACACCACAGGTGAGAGGGTGGAGAACTGGCACAGCCCAGCAGGAGACAGACGGCAGTGCTGAAGACACAGGCGGCACATCAGAACTGAGACCTGGGTTCAAGACCAAGCCTACCACTAATGAGCCAGGTGCCGCCTGACTGTTTGCTTCATCGGTAAAATAGAGATAACATCAGTCCTGGCTTTTCAGGGCTGCCGTGGGAATTATATGGGGCCCTCAGCATGGGCCCTTCCGCACGCTTAGTGCCATGTGCACAGTAGCCATTAGTGCTAGAATGATTATTGGGGGGTGTGGGGGGGTATGTACAGGGAGCAGAGAGAAGTGTGTTAGGGGATTGGGCTGGGTCACGGAAGGCACCCCGAGAACCACGTGCACCCCATGTAGTAGGGAGGAGGCAGTGACTGCAGGTTCCCTGCAAGGTTGTGAGAAGATGAGCCCATGTTGGGAGGGCCTGCCAGGCCAGGGCGGGGTGAAGGAGGGAGATGCAGCGGCCATCCAGGCACGAGAGGCACGGGCCTGACGCCTGAGGGCAAGGGGGATACACCGCAGCAGAAGTGGAAAGAAGGGGAGAAATGAGAGCAACATTTTTTTATAAGTAAGTATGGAGCCAAGCAGTGGAAAATTAGAAGGTAAGCAAAATGCTACTACTACCACCACTAATAATAATAGTAACAGAGAATATAAAGTTACTTATAAACACCATCTGCTTAGAGAAGAGCCTAAAGGGCACGTGGGAACACGGCAACACCGGTGAGTGCAATGGTGGGATGATGTGATCTATTTGCTTTGAAAACTGCGACCTGTTTAACACAGAGCATCTGTACAACAAATACAAGCCAGAAGGCTAAAAATCAAAACAGGATAAACACAAATGAGGACAAGGACAATAATGTGTGATCTAGTATTTCCGCCTTGGAACTGGACTGGCTGTAGTGTGGCCAGAAACGCAGCTGGGAGGGAGGCTGGTGTGGGGGATAAACCTTCTTCTCACTGACTCTGACCCAGAAAGGGCTGAACCTAACAGGCCAGAGCACCAAACACCTAGATTCTAGGGTTGTCGGACAGAACCGAAAGCTGATAGAAATGGATGAGAGGGAGACATGAAAATGAGTAACAGACTTAGGCTGGTGGCTTGGGAGACCCTCCAGGTCAGGGGAAGAGGAGCCCAGAGACACAGATACATGGACACAGCGGGTGGCGGGCAGTCGTGTGTTAATTGCATTAAGTCCCATTTGTGGAGACCCTGCCGGGTCTGGCGCTGTCCTGGGTGGCCCTGCCCTTCAGGCACCCTCTGGCCAGGCAACAAAGACAGCCCTCAATGAGGTCAGTGCTGCAGCAGCTGCACATTCTGAGTCCAGCAGGAGCCCACAACCAGGAACGAGTGCCTGTGCTTACTTGGACAGATGGGCAGTTTGCCAAATGCACACGAGGAAAAAGAGCATTCTGAGCAGAGAGAACAAAACTCATTTTTTTTTTTTTTTTTTGCGGTACGTGGGCCTCTCACTGTTGTGGCCTCTCCCGTTGCGGAGCACAGGCTCCGGACGCGCAGGCTCAGCGGCCATGGCTCACGGGCCCAGCCGCTCCGCGGCACGTGGGATCTTCCCGGACCGGGGCACGAACCCGTGTCCCCTGCATCGGCAGGCGGACTCTCAACCACTGCGCCACCGGGGAAGCCCGAAACTCATTTTTAAAAAGTGTCCTTGATAAACAGAGCACGTGTGAGATGATCCTGTTTGTGAAGAAGTGAGGGTGCGTGCAGATCCGCAGAGAAAAGCACATGGGGAGAATAGCCCCTCAGATGCTACCACTGACTGTCTCAGGGCAGTAGATTTTTAATCAAAACTTTTTTAAAATTTTGAATATGAAGAAAAAATCCTTCTGAGTGGCTGGAATGTGAGCACGTGGGGCACAGGAGAGACAGAAAGGGAGGCGAGGAGGCCGCAAGCACTCCCTTGGGCAGGACTGGGAAGGGTGCCCAACGCCAGGCCACAAGGGGTTTGGATTTTGTCCTGTAGGTCCTAAGGGGCCATCAGAGGTTTTTAAGTGGGCAGGGAATCATTAGTCAGAGGGTGAGGGCAAGAACCAGGGAAGAGAAGCAAGACAGACAAAATGAAGGAAAAAAAAGAAATCTCAAGAAAAAGGGGTTTTAAAAGGCCAGGCTGGGCTCAGCAACGCTTGAGCTTTTGCACTGACTTCAGCAATGACCTGGCCACGACAGATGGCGGCCCCTTCCTGAGCCACAGTCCCCGCGGGGCCGGCTCTTCCAGAGGGCCCACCACGCAGCAGCAGCTCCGCAGAGAGGCTGCACCCGCCCATCAGATGACCTGCCGGAACCAGGAGCTGGGCCCTCTGCCTGTCAGCCAGGCCAGAGAGAGTGCGGGAGCCTCCCGGGCCCAGTGCCACACCTGGGAAGCACTTTTCCCCGGTGCCCAGAATCATGACACCACGGCAGCTCCGGCTGCCTCCACAGATCTCCCAAGTCCACTGCAGCCAAACCTGGTAACTCCACCGAGGAAGAGGACCATGACACGTGGAGACTGAAGTTTTCCTGCAAATGCCTCTGCTCTAACCCACTGTGTTTGTGATCCTTGGACACATCCCTTTACAATTCCCAGAGTTCAATTTCCTCACAGGAAAAAGACTCACAATGATTTTTAAATCTCCCTCCTACTTATCATTTATCTAAGCCAAAAAGCTCCTATTGGCTGTTTAACCATCTGCTTCATAAAACTTTCAATGTTAAAACGGGAGAAAACTAGAACTAGTGCCAACTATTATATATAGGATGGCTAAACAATAAGGTCCTGCTACTGTATAGCACAGGGAGCTATATTCAATATCCTGTGAGACACCATAATGGTAAAGAATATGAAAAAAAAATACGTATATGTATAACTGAATCAGTTTACTGTATACCAGAAACTAACACAACACTGCAAATCAACTACATACTTCAATAAAATTTTTAAAAAAGAAAAAAAAAAACTAGAACTAGGATGCTAGTTCACTGGGTAATTCTTTCCTATTTTCTGTATGCCTGAAAATTTTCATAATAAAACGTTGAATGAAAGGTAAAAACAAAAAAATTACCTGGATCAGCTTCTTGTTGTTGTTATGTTTTCAACCATCGTTACAATGTTACTTTATGGCCGGGAGGTTTTTCCTTCTGAACAATGCTCAACCCAGAGCCCAGCACACAGAACGATTAATAAACATTTCTTAAGTGAGTGAATGAATGAATGAGTGAGCAAATGAAAACAATCATATATTCACTAAATCTGTATATATTTATTTGCAGTGGAACAATAAGACATTATGCTCTTCCTGATGTAAGGCAACAGACAATAAACAGAGCACCACATTTTCTTGCCAAAGAATCTGAACCTGAATTTAATCCTTATCAATAAGAGATACATAATGAAGTATTTATAGATGAAATAACATGATGCCTGGGATGGGACTTAAATACTCTAGCAAAAAATGTGAGCAGAATACATGAAACAAGAAGCCATTCTTGAAGCCAGGTGATGAGTGTCTGGGTGTCCTTGTACTATTCTCACTACTTTTGTGTGTGAGTTTGTGTACGTGAAAAGTTCTATGAAAAAAAGTTAAAAAAAATTTTAAACTTAAAAAGTGTATTAGCCAATAGATGAAAATAAGAATCACTTGGAGCCCTTGAGTCCAAGATGGCAGCACAGGAAGACCCTGAATTCACCTCTTACCCCAGCACACCACACCCACAACTATTCATGAAATAACACCCACTGTATAAGAACCGAAAACCAGCTGAACAGCTTCCTCCGCAGCAAGGGAGAAGACGGCGCCATGAAGATGGGGGGAGAGGCAAGACACAGCCTCGCCAAACGCCCCACGCGGTAGGGCAGGCTCTCGTGGGCAGAGCCCCTTCCTGAGCAGCAAGAGGTCTGTCTCTGCCCCGCGTCGGGCACCCCAACCCTGGGACCTGCAGCCAGACGAAGCCCCCAAGACATCTGGCTTTGAAACCAACGGAGTTTATGGGGTCTGTGGGAATCTGAGGTACTCCTGTTGAGGCGCTCGTGCACAGACTCACCCCAGGAACCAGCACAAAGGCAGCAGTTTGAGAGGTGACTGGATTCTATGCGAAAGAGATTCAGCTGCTAATTTTAAAGCATCTGCCAATGGGGCAGGGAGTACCTAGGGTTGACCTCAGGGACAAAGGGGCTGGAAAACGCCATGCCCCTCTCCCTCGGGGCGCAGGCGTGGCCTCGGGAAGGCTGAGGGCGCGCGCTCCACACTCTCCTCTCACACCACTAAAAGCACACGTGCGCCCTGCCCCCAGCGCTCCTTCCGACCTTGCGAACGCCAGTGGGCAAGTGCAGTCCACACAGGGAACTCCCCGACAGGCCTGGCTCTAATAACCAGAGGGGCTTGTGCTCCTGGGCACAGGACTGTAACAATCAGAAAGTCAGTTCTGGGCAGGATATCACACCCAGGACACTACGCAGCGGACTGAGTCACATCCCCAGTGTGCAGGTGAAAAAGGGCCATTTAATTGTCCTGGAGCTTCAACCTGAGGGATAGGCTTCAGGGCTACAGAGGTGCTCTCAGGGAAGCAGGCAGGGAGGCACCATTCTTGCACCCTCCCTTGGCCTCACCACTGCTCACTGGTACCTCCTAGCAAGGAGCTTATACACTCGTCTGAAGTCCCGATGCTTGCAACTGTTGCCCAGGAGACACCTCCAGATCTCCCAGTCTGGAGGTCAGCAGGGTCTATGATTGCAGTCCCATAGGGCTGTATACATCTGCATACTTTAAAAGCTGCTGCCTAAGTATCTGGCTTCCAATCAGCCTGAATCTGGGTGCTGAGTGAGATCATTCCCTTTGGAACACGGGCAGGTCTTGGTGCATCCTCCACAAGTGGAGCCTATCAAGAATAAGCCAGGCTACTCAGACAATCACAGAGGTTTGAGAGACAACCAAGAGCTAGGGAAAAGTTGAATGATAAGGCTCATCTCCTATACAAGGTCACTCCTTCAAGACGGGGAGAGGTGGCTCCTTTGCCTATTACATAGAAGCCAACACAGAGAGTCAAGCAAAATGAGGAAACAGAGGAATAATTTCCAAATGAAAGAATAAGACAAAACCTGAGAAAAAGACCTGAATGAAATAGAGATAAGTAATCTACCTGATAAAGAGGCCGTTAAAGATGCTCACCCAACTTGGGCAAAGAATGGATAAACATAATGAGAACATTGACAAAAAGCTAGAAAATGTAAGAAAGTACCAAACAGAAGCTGCAGAGCTGAAGAATACAATAAGAGAACTAAAAAATACATTAGAGGGGTTCAATAGCAGACTAGATAAAGTAGAAGAACAAATCACTGACCTGGAAGACAGGGCAGTGGAACTCATTCAAACAGATCAGCAAAAAGAAAAAAGAATTTTAAAAAGTGAAGATAATTTAAGAGACCTATGGGACAACATCAAGTAGATATAACATTTGCATTATAGGGGTCCCAGAAGGAGAAGAGAGAGAGAAACGGGAAGAAAACTTATTTGAAGAAATAATGGCTAAAAACTTCCCTAACCTGGGGAAGGAAACAGACATTGAGGTCCAGGACACACAGAGTTCCAAACAAGATGAACCCAAAGAGATTCCCACCAAGATACATTATAATTAAAATGTCAGAAGTTAAAGAATCTTAAAAACAGCAAGAAAAAAAACCCAACTTGTATGTGCAAGGAAACCACCATAAAATTATCAGCTGATTTTTTCAACAGAAACTCTGAAAGCCAGAGGGATTGGCATGTTATATTCAAAGCGCTGAAAGGAAAAAACTTCCGACCCAGAATACTCTACCAGGCAAGGCTATCATTCAGAATTGAAAGAGAGATAGTTTTCAAGACAAGCAAAACTTAAAGGAGTTCATCACCACTAAACCAGCCTTATAAGAAATATTAAAGGGTCTTCTTTAAGCTGAAAAGAAAAGGTACTAATAACAAGAAAACATATGAAAATAAAAATCTCTCTGGTGAAAGATGAATATATAGTAAAGGTAGTAGATTAACCACTTATAAAGCTAGTATGAAAGTTAAAAGAAAAAAGTAGTAAAATTAACTACAATAATTAATTAAGGGATACTCAAAATAAAAAGACGTAAAATATGACATCAAAAACATTTAACATGGGCTTCCCTGGTGGCGCAGTGGTTAAGAATCCGCCTGCCAGTGCAGGGGACACAGGTTCGAGCCCTGGTCCAGGAAGGTCCCACATGCCACGGAGCAACTAAGCCTGTGCGCCACAACTACTGGAAGCACCACAATGAAGAGTAGCCCCCACTCTCCGCAACTGGAGAGGGCCCGCCTGCAGCAACAAAGACCCAACGCAGCCAAAAATAAATAAAAATAAAACTTAAAAAAAAAAAAAAACATTTAACGTGACGGGGAAGTAAAAATGTAGAGTTTTTAAAATGCATTCAAGGGCTTCCCTGGTGGCGCAGTGGTTGAGAGTCCGCCTGCCGATGCAGGGGACATGGGTTCGTGCCTTGGTCCAGGAAGATCCCACATGCCGCAGAGTGGCTGGGCCTGTGAGCCATGGCCACTGAGCCTGCGCGTCCGGAGCCTGTGCTCCGCAGCAGGAGAGGCCACAACAGTGAGAGGCCCGCGCACCGAAAAAAATAAATAAATAAATAAAATAAAATGCATTCAAATTTAAGTTGCTACTGGGCTTCCCTGGTGGCGTAGTGGTTAGGAATCCACCTGTCAATGCAGGGGACACAGGTTCAAGCCCTGGTCCGGGAAGATCCCACAAGCCTCAGAGCAACTAAGCCCGTGTGCCACAGCTACTGAGCCTGCACTCTAGAGCCTGAGAGCCACAACTACTGAAGCCTGCACGCCTAAAGCCCATGCTCTGCAACGAGAGAAGCCAACACGATAAGAAGCCCACGCACCACAACAAAGAGTAGCCCCTGCTCGCCGCAACTAGAGAAAGCCTGCGTGCAACAACGAAGACCCAATGCAGCCAAAAAATAAATAAGTTTAAAAAAAAATTTAAGTTGCTACCAACTTAAATTATACTGCCATATATATATATTTGACAGTATGCTACATATAAATATTTATATATATTTTTTATATATATTAGTATATTTATATACGCTAATATAGTACATATTTTTATATATACTAATATAGTATATTTTATATATGTTATATATATGTGTGTGTGTGTATATATATATATATATATATAGAGAGAGAGAGAGAGAGAGAGAGAGGGAGAGAAAGAGAGAGAGAGAGAGAGAGAGCCACTGTTATATGTGAACCTCATAGTAAGCACAAAGCAAAAACCTACAGTAGATACACAAAATATAATGAGAAAGGAATATAAACATAATACTAAAGAAATTCATCAAACGACAAGGGAAGAGAAGAAGGAACAGAGAGGAACTACAAAACAGCCAGAAAATAATGAACAAAATGGCAGTAAGTTCATACTTATTACTCTAAATGTAAATGGACTAAATTCTCCAATTAAAAGACACAGAGTGGCTAAATGGATAAAAAACAAGATTCATCTATGCTTCCTACAAGAGACTCACTTCAGATCTAAGGACACACACAGACTGAAAAAGATTTTCCATGCAAATGGAAATGAAAAGAAAGCCAGTGTAGCTATACTTATATCAGACAAAAACAGACTTTAAAACAAAGAATGTAATAAAAGACAAAGAATGTCATTACATAATGATTAAGGGGTCAGTCCATCAAGAGGGTGTAACATTTGTAAACATTTATGCACCCAACATAGAAGCACCTAAATATATAAAGTGAATATTAACACATCTAAAGGGAGAAATTGACAGCAATACAATAATAGTAGGGGGCTTTAATATCCCACTTACATCATTGGATAGATCATCCAGACAGAAAATCAAGAAAATATCAGCCTCAAATAACCTGTTAGACTAGATGGCCACATGTGTGTGTGTGTGTGTGTGTGTGTGTGTGTGTGTGTATGAAACATTCCAGCCAAAAAGCAGCAGCAGCAGAATACACACTCTTCTCAAGTGTACATGGAACATTCTCCAGGACAGATCACATGTTAGGCCACAAAACAAGTCAATAAATTTAAGAAGATTGAAACCATATCAAGCATCTTTTCCAATTACAATGGTATGACACTAGAAATCAAGAAGAAAACTGGAAAAATCACAAATATGTGGAGATTAAACAACATGCTACTGAACAACCGATGGGTCAATGAAGAAATCATAAGGGAAATCAAAAATATCTTGAAACAAATGAAAATGGAAGTACAGCCACCCCAATGTATAGAATGCAGCAAAAGCAGTTCTAAGCAGGAAGTTCAAAACAATACAGACCTACCTCAAGAAACAAGAAATTTTTCAAATAAATAATCTAACTTAACACCTAAAAGAGCTAGAAAAAAGAAGAAGAAATGAAGCCCAAAGTTAGTAGAAGGAGGTAAATAATAAAGATGAAAATGGAAATAAATGAAATAGAGACTAAAAAACAACAGAAAAGATCAATAAAACTAAGAGCTGGTTCTTTAAAAGGATAAACAAAATTGACAAACCTTTAGCTAGACTCACCAAGAAAAAAAGAGAGAAGTCTCAAATAAATAAAAGCAGAAATGAAAAGAGGAGAATGATACCACAGAAATACAAAGGATCATAAAAGACTACTATGAACAATTATACACCAAAAAACTGGATAACATAGAAGAAATGGATAACTTCCTAGAAACGTACAATCTTCTAAGATTGACTCATGAAGAAACAGAAAATCTGAATAGGCCAATTACTAGAAAGGAGACTGAATCAGTAATCAAAAACCTCCCAACAAACATAAGTCCAGGACAACACAGCTTCACTGGTGAATTCTACCAAACATTCAAAGAAGATTTAATACATATCCATCTCAAACTCTTCCAAAAAATTGAAGAGGGGGGAACATTTCCAAACTTAATTTATAAGAACAGCATTACTCTGATACCAAAACCAGAAAAGACACCACAAAAAAATAAAACTACAGGCCAATATCCCTGGTGAACATAGATGCAAAAATTCTCAACAAAATATCAGCAAACGAGGAAGTCCCATCAGCCTCGTGCACTACCTTTCCTCCCCTCTCTTCCTCGGCGCTGCCTACGGAGGTGGCCACCATCTCCTACTCGGCATCATGGCTGCCCTCAGACCCCTCGTGAAGCCCAAGATCGTCAAAAAGAGGACCAAGAAGTTCATCCGGCACCAGTCAGACCAATATGCCAAAATTAAGCGGAACTGGCGGAAACCCAGAGGCATTGACAACAGGGTGCGCAGGAGATTCAAGGGCCAGATCTTGATGCCCAACATCGGTTATGGGAGCAACAAGAAAACAAAGCACATGCTGCCCAGCGGCTTCCGGAAGTTCCTGGTCCACAACGTCAAGGAGCTTGAAGTGCTGCTGATGTGCAACAAGTCTTAATGTGCTGAGATTGCGCACAACGTCTCCTCCAAGAACCGCAAAGCCATTGTGGAGAGAGCAGCCCAGCTGGCCATCTGAGTCACCAATCTCAACACCAGGCTGCACAGCGAAGAAAATGAATAGACAGCTCGTGTGCAGGTTTTGTTGAATAAAACTATAAAACAGCCATCTGGCATTTCCCCCTTGGTTTCCCTCTTCAGTTTGTTTGACAGCTTGTCACAGAGATTGCTCTTTTGCCTGTTCGTGCTCCATGGAACCTTCTGTTTGGAAGGCGTTTGTAAAGGATACGTGATCCCTCCTTCATGGGGCCCAGGCCTCAGGCGCCCAGAGCAGCCTTGGTCAGCTCCAGGTGGGCTCAGGAAGATGTGGCCCTCAGAGCACGGTAGGTTCTGAGACCCCTGGTTGAAGGACCTTGCATCTTGGAGCAAGTAGTCATTTTTAGCCTCCCTTTATAAAGTTAGGAATTACCCTGTGTGGTTCTTGTGAAGATTGAGGACAATCAAGTTTCCTTTACAACTACAGTCCTAGACCTTAGTCAACAGTACCTAGAATTCAGCTGTTTTATGAGGCTAAGAGGCCATTTTTCCAAGACATGGTATTAAGTGGCAGCACAGGTCACATGGAACAGGGCATGTGGCACTCTATAGAACAAGATTGGATTTAAGGCCCTTAGTTCAGTAGATAAATGTCTTACAGATTGGCTCCTGTTCAAAACTCAGTCTGAAACATTTGAGTAAATTGTTGGTCATTGTGTGACTTCTTTGAATTGACGTGGGAAGCATTCTGATAGTCTTTTGACTACTGAGTAAAGGAACTGTATGGAGAAAACAGTAACAGTTTAGGATCTGTCCTTTATTAACCTGGGATAGCAGAAAATTCTTTGGCCTGTCGCTTAATGTTTCTGTGTCCTTGATACTAAAAACTAGAAAGGACGTGTTCACAAACCACCTGGTTACATCTCGATGGGGGGACATGAAAGGTGGTTTGTACTTTTTCATTTGTGCTTTCCTGTCTCTCAGTTTGCTACGTTAAGAGTTTTGGGATTAGAAAAAAACATTACATCTAATTCCCTACCCCACTCACCTGCCTCTGCAAAAATAATACACATTTCTGATTTATCACTGCCAATGAGAAATAAAGCATTTTGGATTCTAAAGTGTGAAAAAAATATATATATTAGCAAACAAAATTCAACGATACATTAAAAAGATCATACACCATGATCAAGTGGGATTTATCCCAGGGATACAATATTCACAAATCAATGTGATATACCACATTGACAAAATGAAGGATAAAAATTATAGGATCATCTCAATTGACATTTGACAAAATTTGACATTTGACAAAATTCAACATCCATTTATGATAAAAACTCTCAACAAAGTAAGTATAGAGTATCTCAACATAATAAGGGCCGTATATGACAAACCTAAAACTAATATCATACTACTGATGAAAAGCTGAAAGTTTCTCCTCTAAGATCAGGAACAAGACAAGGATGCCCACTCTTGCCACTTTTATTCAACTTAGTGTTGGCAGTCCTAATCATGGTAATTAGGCAAGAAAAAGAAATAAAAGGCATCCAAATAGGAAAGTAAGAAGTAAAACCATCACTATTTGCAGATGACACAATTCTACATATAGAAAACGTTAAAAGACTCCAGCAAAAAACTCTTAGAACTAATAAATGAATTCAGTAAAGTTGCAGGATATAAAATCAATATACAGAATACTGATTGGGTTTCTGTACACTAATAACAAAATATCAGAAAGGGAAATCAGCAAAGCAATCCCATTTACAATTGCATCAAAAAGAAAAAATACCCAGGAGTAAATTTAACCAAGGAAGTGAACCACCTGTATACTGAAAACTGTAAGACACTGATGGAAGAAATTTAAAAAGACACATATAAGTGAACAGATATTCCATGGTCATGGACTGGAAGAATGAATATTGTTAAAATGTCTGTAATACCCAAAGCAATCTACAGATTCAGTGCAATCTCTATCAAAATTTCAATGGCATTTTGCACAGAATTAGAACAAATAATTATAAAATTTGTATGGAACCACAGAAGACCCTAAATAACCAAAGCAGTCTTGAGAAAGAAGGACAAAGCTGGAGATATCACACTCCTTGATTTCAAACTATATTACAAAGCTATAGTAAGCAAAACGGTATGGTATTGGCATAAAAACACATAGATCAATGGAACAGATTACAGAGCCCAGAAATAAACCCACACATATATGGTCAATTAATTTGTGACAAAGGAAGCAAAAATATACAAAGTGGACAGGACAGCCTCTTCAATAAACGGTGTTGGCAAAACTGGACAACCACATGCAAAAGAATGAAACTGGACCACTGTCTTACATCATATACAAAAATTAACTCAAAATGGATTAAAGACTTGAATGTAAAACCAAAACCCATAAAATACCTAGGCAGTAAGCTCCTTGACATTGTTCTTAGCAATATTTTTTTGGATCTGACTCCAGAGGCAATGGCAATAAAAGAAAAAATAAACAAATGAACTACATCAAACTAAAAAGCTCCTGGGGGCTTCCCTGGTGGTGCAGTGGTTAAGAATCCACCTGCCAATGCAGGGGACATGGGTTTGAGCCCTGGTCTAGGATGATCCCACATGCTGCAGAGCAACTAAGCCCATGTGCCACAACTACTGAGCCTGCGCTCTATAGAGCCCATGAGCCACAACTACTGAAGCCCACATGCCTAGAGCCCGGACTCCACAACAAGAGAAGCCACAGCAATGAGAAGCCTGCACACTGCAACGAAGAGTAGTCCCCAGTTGCCACAACTACAGAAAGCCCACGCACAGCAACGAAGACCCAAAACAGCCAAAAATAAATATTTAAAATAAATAAATATTTAAAATAAATAAATAAAAGGCTCCTGTACAGCAAAGGAAACCATCAACAGAACAAAAAGGCAACCTACTGAATGGAAGAAGATACAGTAGTCCCCCCTTATCTGTGGTTTTGCTTTTTGAGGTTTCAGTTACCTAAAGTCAACTACAGTCCAAAAATAGTAAATGGAAAATTCCAGAAAAAAAACAATCCATATAGCAAGCTTTAAAATGTGTTAAGTAGCATGATGAAATCTCACCCTGTCCCACCCTGCCCCACCCTGTCCCACCTGGGACATGAGTCATCCCTTTGTCCAGTGTATTGTTACTGTATATACCACCCACGCATTAGTATAGGAGAAAACACAGTATATACAGGGTTCAGTACTATCCATAGTTTCAGGCATCCATTGGTGGTCTTGGAACACATCCCCTGTGGATAAGGGGGCAGTATTTGCAAATCATATAATCAATAAGGGGCTAATATCCAAATATATAAAGAACTCATAAAACTCAACAAAAAACAACAATCTGATTTAAAAAATGGGCAGAGGGCTTCCCTGGTGGAGCAGTGGTTGAGAGTCCGCCTGCCGATGCAGGGGACATGGGTTCATACCCCGGTCCGGGAGGATCCCACATGCCGCAGAGCAACTAAGCCCGTGCGCCACAACTACTGAGCCTGTGCTCTAGGGCTTGTGTGCCACAACTACTGAGCCCGTGTGCCACAGCTACTGAAGCCTGTGTGCCTAGAGCCCATGCTCCACAACAAAAGAAGCCACCGCAATGAGACGCCCGTGCACCTCAACGAAGAGTAGCTCCCGCTCGCCACAACTAGAGAAAGCCCACGTGCAGCAACAAAGACCCAACGCAGCCAAAATAAATTAATTAACTAATTAATTAATTTATTTTAAAAATAAATAAAAATTAAAAAAAATAAAATAAATGCCTGTATATATAGTCAATTTGATAGGCTGTAAAATGATCTATCCTACTTTCATTTGCAGCTCTGAGGATTATTAAAGTTAAAACATTTCTTTATGTTTTAGCTTATTTGAATGCCTTCATGTTGCTTACTTATTTTTCCGTGGGTATTCATCTTTTTCTTACTGACTTGTAAGAAATCTTATAAAATGAGGATATTAACCATCATCTATCATATATGTTGCTATTATTTTCCAGTTTATCATTTATCTTTCAATTTCCTTTACAGTTTCTTTTTTTTTTTTTTTAATATTTATTTGTTTATTTATTTGGCTGCACCGGGTCTTAGTTGTGGCACGCGGGATCTTAGTTGCACCATGCGGGATCTTTAGTTGTGGCAGGTGGGATCTAGTTCCCTGACCGGGGATCAAACCCGGGCCCCCTGCACTGGGAGCGCGGAGTCTTAGCCACTAGACCACCAGGGAAGTCCCCTCCTTTACAGTTTCTATCTTTCATTTCAAAAAAGTCTTCCCTTCCGTATCACGAAGATTAATTAATATTCACTCATAGTTTAGCTTAGCAGGTTTCACATTTTAAATGTGAAATTCTAATTCACATTAGAATAGAATTTTTTTCAAAAATTATATAAGTACCATTAATATTTATAATCCTATGAAACTTATGGAGATTTTATTTGTATTACTTTTGCAAACAGTTTATGGAAACTTGACAACTATGCCTATTCTCTGTGGGATAAAAATCTTGACATATTGATTCAATCAAATGTGCTTATTATACGGAACAATTCCTCTTTTCTTCTCGTTAATTTTCCTTTTTGATCTGTCAAAGCCTAAACGAGAGGTACAAGATTTTCTCAGTACTAATGTGGTTTTGTCATACGTCTGCCAGCTTCTTCTTTATATACCTCAGTGCTGTGTTACTGGCCACATAAGGGTACCGGACTACTACAGGTTCACTGTGGAATCCACCTGTTATTGACATAAAGAATCATTTAGTCTCATTTATTAACTTTTGATTTGATTCAACTTCTTTAATAGTGATGCAGTCATCTTGTTTTCTTTTTATTTGAATTTACATGAGATGTCTTTTAGCAACCCTTTATTTTTAACCTTTCAATGTGATTTTATTTTCAGTGCAGTACCTTCTCTTGAGCTGCTGAATCCTTTATATACCAAGTGATTTTTTTTCTGTCTCTTCAGTGTTACAGAGGGAGGCCTATAATGCCCAATGTTAGGGATAAGACGATTTTGGATCAGAGAGTATGTGGTCCCTGTTCATTCTGTCAGGCCCAGACAATGAGATAAAGGAAAAGTGTTAACGTATTATATTTTTTTACCTTGCCAGTTTAGAGACCCACGAGCCTTGGGGAGTTGGAAGCTCACTACAGCCAGAGGCATTTGGACAGAAGTGTTGTTAACCTCTACACTGAAGAGTTTATTTTTGTCTTGACAAGAAAAACTCTTCTTATGAGGTGCCACTTTACTTGACAGGTGGTCCACACAGAGGGGGAGCAAAGAGAGAGAAAACAGCTGGCGGGTCCCTTGCCCTGTGACCTCCCTTCTATCACCAATGAATGCCTACGACCCGAGGCCCACCTGCCACCACCTCCCAACTGACGGCACTGGGGGAGTTCCCCAGGGATGCCCTGCATACAGTAAGCCTTCCCTAATCCACTCTGTCCCGCAGAAGTCCCTCAGAGGGTGCAAAAAGAGAACCCCAATCTTTCTCAGTCACGACTGTACACTTTGACAACTATTTCAGTGCGAGTGTGGAGGACGGGTATGATGAGGGTAAGGTGCTACAAGGGGCATGCAATCACATCCAAGCCCACCGATCTCTTTCCTGCAGGTCTCTCTTACCTTGCTCAGGAGGAAACGGCAGCTTTCCAGCGTGCAAAGCCAGCTCTAGGGCTGAGTCCTCCTGAGTCACGAATGGCTCAAGGTTCAGGGGGAGGGACATGATATACTGCCCGATCTGAAACAAAAGAAAGCACTGTCAGCCCAACGTTGACACATGCGGCGGTAATTATTTCATGCAGTACATTTATGTGAAGGCAAATGGTGGACAGACAAAACTGCAAGACCTTACAGCAGCTCCAGGTCTGATCTTTCCAGTGTGTGGTAATACTGGTGAGGCAACATCTGAAAAAAAAGTCACCGGTAGTTTGCACATAGATTCATCCTTCTCACTCATGGCCTCAGTTTTTTGGAATGCATTCAGTGTGAGCTCTACCTCAAATGAGTAATGGATACTGGAATGCTTTGTAAAATTTAAAGCACTTGTGTAAATATAAGTCATTATTACTGTTCATAGATGAAAAACCAGTAAGATGCTAATGTCAACAAGTGCACGGTCAAGCAAGAATTTCAATCCTGTCTTCTGGATTTGGATCTGGGTCTCTTCCTTCTAAGTGATTTAACCAGGCAAAGGAAGGAATTTTGTTGGGGAAAAAAGCAGTTTATAATCATAAATTAATCTGGAGGGAAAACTGTATGTTTTCATAATACAAACTCTAGAAAATAAACCTTCTTGGTTGGTGAGGATTCGCAAAGGCAGGGTTACAAGACGTTTGGGATGAGCCCATGAGTAATTCAGGATTTGTCATGTGTTTGTAAGATACACATGACTGTCATCGTGGATACATTTTAGACACCTATTTCTGTTACAACTCACAACTGTTTAGCATTTTAAGGTAAGTATATGTGTCATTTCAAAATGAGGTTGATTTTCAGGTTACGACAACGTAATATATATTTTCTTAAAAAGGTATTGGAGCCTGCTGTTGATTTTTTTGGCTCCATATTAATTTCACACATTCATTCCAATTTAGAGTTGATACTGATTCTGCAAGCTAAAAGTCCAAGGACTGTTAGAGATCTTCTCGATCTGGCCTTACATACACCTATATGGTAGCAGGTGTCCAGAAGTTAAGACAGACTCCCAAAATCTACCAGCCCAGAGGACTACAGGATGATTACACCTTCATCTCCAAACACTTAATGTGGCCCATCGTGCTAACGAAAAATTGTGTTTGGTCTCCCTTTAAAGCGCTATGTACATAGATGGTAAAATGAAAAAAATCAGCACCTTTTCCTTTCATTTACTTAGTAAGTAAAACACTCTAGTTTGAGTGTCTTTCACTCAAACTAGACAAGTGGTCACTTACATCACTAATAACCACAACCACTGTACATCTCAGCTTGAAATGGCAACAAATTCATCATTTTTCCCCAAGGCTGGAGGAAGGGAAGGATGCTGACTTCTGGGGGTTAGAATTTCTCCGTTGTAATTCCACTCAGCAAGCACTTCCTGAATACCTACTATGTGCAGAGACCACAGGCATATTCCTGTATTTGGTACCCCTTTCATCCGTAGCCATCACCTCTTGGCTAAATCCACAAACCCAGCTTTACTTGAAATAAAGAATCATCATCGATATGCCTTGCATCTATGTTGTTTTAGTTCTTCAAAGGATTTTCTCCTATTTCATCCCCTTATAATGCTCACACAGTTCTGCATGGGTGAGGGCATTCACCAGCAAGGCAAAGCATTGGTTAGGTGCAAATTTTCAATAATCTGACATCTCAAACTTGAATTAATTGGCCTTAGACGGTGGGGATTGCTGTGGTTCCTAGAGAGATTCCACAATGCCAAGTTTTTCTTGGGAGTTCTGTCTATGTTTATTTCTTGGAAATCAACGTGGGAAGGGATGCTCACCATCACACCTGTAGAAGTTTGTCTGCTCTTCTCCCATATTCAATAAATACTCCTTGATATCCTGGCTGGGTAAGCGCAGTGACTCAGGAAAAATGAACAGCTCTGTGGTCAGAAGGACCCGGATTTGAGTTCTGCCTCTACCACTGTGTGACATTGGGCAACTTACTTAATCTGTCAGGGCCTTGGTTTCGCCATCTCTGAAATGAGGGTGATCTCATACTTACTTCAGAGGGCTGTGGCAAAGATGAAACTAATATGCGTGAGACACACATAAAGCACCAGGCATCCTAACAGAGTGACTGCTGAATGAGTGGCTTCCCTGCCCCACTCCTATCCCCCAGAACCTTGGTGCTTCTGACCGCAAAACACGGCTGCCACCAACCGGCTCACAGTTGTTGTTAAGATAAAATTCGGTCTATACTGCACACTATCTCATGGCACCAATAAGAGCCTAGCACTGCCCCTGCACACAGTACGTGCTCAGTAGATATTCATTTCCTGAGCCGAGGTCATCAGGAGATGACCTCATAAGGACGATGCCTACCTGGGGGCTGGCGAGTGGCAGCCGGTGGGAAAAGAGCCCTGGCCTGAAAACGCCCCCTCGCCTTCCTTACTCCTCTGTGTTTAAAATCAACTCGATAGCCTCTCGAGTTCCCTCTAAGCAACATTGTTTCTGGAATCAATTTCGATTGCAATACACACGTCTCAATTCTAAAAATAAGATTATTCTCATTGGTTGTAAAGACCAACCAACATTTTTAGTTCCATCCGTCCAGGGTATTGAATAATGCCCTGAAAAACAGAGGAAAACAGTTGCCGTTTTGGACTTGCTCAGTGAACAGAGAGAGGAAAGCCATCCTCCTTGCTACTCACCAGTGGGATCACACACACTTCCTCTAACTGTACAATATTTACTTCTAAAATTCCTTTGCAGGGGCCTCGCTGGTGGTCCAGTGGGTAAGACTCCACGCTCCCAATGCAGGGGGCCCGGGTTCGATCCCTGGTCGGGGAACTAGATTCCGCATGCATGCTGCAACTAAGAGTTCGCATGCCGCAACTAAGGAGCCCGCATGCTGCAACTAAGAGCCCACATGTCACAACTAAAGATCCCGCATGCTGCAACAAAGATCCCACATGCCACAACTAAGACCCAGCGCAGCCAAAAAAAAAAAATAAATAAATATTTTAAAAAATAAAATAGGGTTTCCCTGGTGGCGCAGTGGTTGAGAGGCCACCTGCTGATGGAGGGGACACGGGTTCGTGCCCCGGTCTGGGAAGATCACACATGCTGCAGAGCGGCTGGGCCCGTGAGCCATGGCCGCTGAGCCTGCGCGTCCGGAGCCTGTGCTCCGCAATGGGAGAGGCCACAACAGTGAGAGGCCCGCGTACCGCAAAAAATAAAATAAAAATAAAATAAAATTCCTTCGTATCTATTACAACAGTCATAACTTACACAGGGGTGGGTTCTAAAGTGAGAGCTCAAGGCAGAAATCACCTATCTCAAAATCACCCCTGAAAATTGCAGAACTCCTCCATAGTGTGAGGAAGACACAGTTGGGGGTCTATCATTCCTGTACAGCATTTCTTATGCTCACTGACATTTAAGAGCAATGGAGCTGGACTCATACTCTGATGCCCTCAGGCACTGGCCACACCTCATATTGAGAGGGATGGGGGAGGGGCGGGAACGTGTTAGGCTTTGAAATCAGCATGTGTTTCATCAGCTGATTTAAGGAAATCAACCGCATTTCCTTAAAGTCATGGATATGGATGGGGACTATCCAAAAGCAAAGGTCCAGACAGAACCGATGCAGTAAGGACCACTTTACCCAGAAGGGCCAGACAAGACAAGGTCTCAGATGCTGTGACCAGCGCAGAGAAAAGCGCACAGAGTCTCTTACATTGCTGATGTACTCGAGAGGAGTGAGACTGAAGGTGGGCAGGTCATCGGTCAGGGTTTCTCCAATGCCAGCGGTGTTCCAGCTCTAGGGGAGGAAGGAGAGGAAACAGTCAATGTCACAGCACCCAGGCAGCACGCGAAAGCACCATGTGCTGGAAACTACATGAAGAACGCAGCATCACCACAGGCACTATCTTTGCTCAGAGATGGCCTTTGGAATCATCACCACGCAGGAGACCAGGGATTTCTCTTCTTTAAGGCATCACCTTGAAGCCTGCCATAGAGAAAGTAATCCCCCCTCTCTCTGCATCCTTTCAGATCCATAAAGCAGGAAATCCCACCTTCTCCACTCAACTGTTCGATGGGAACTGATCCCTTCTGTGTTTACCGGCTCAGAACGTGAAAGGAAGAGTTGGATATTCTTGTTCTGAGTTTCTCTACAGGGTGAGGGCAACCCGTTAACAGCTGCTGGCACAGGTAGCCTCACTAACTCCCGGGCCATCAGCCAGCACTCTGAAGAGACCAGGACCCCCTAAAATCCTCCACAGAGACCATATGTGAATTGGAAGCCCTGTCTGGTTGCAGGAATATCCCAACCACATTCACCAACACTGCTTTACTAAGTTAAAGGTGCTGCTTTTATTCCACCTGCTTTCTGTATCTATGTCTCAAGTGACTCAGAACTCAAAGGGAAAGGGATGAGAAGGAGCCTCCAAACTCCACCAACAGCTCCTTTGTCCTCTTCAGGACCCCCTGTCTGGAGACCTGCAGCAGCAAAACATCTTCTTTCATCATTCAATGGGACTATGATGTCACTGTGGGAGCCTTCCCAGCCTCCCCTACAGAGTTAGGCCAATTACCAGCACACAGGTGGTTAATTATCAGTATGGCACAGCTTTCCACAGTAATCTAGTTGCTTAATTCTTACCTGAGTCACCCTAAGGCCAGCCTGGAAAACAAGGCCCTTTCTGGCTGGACTCCTGGAGTGACTCCCAAGGTCACGTGGTAGCTGCTCTCTGCAGCCACCTGATGCCCGATCTGGTTGCTTGATCCTTTAAGGAGCTTTCCGGGAATGTCATGACCGTGTCCACCCCTGGGATCCCGGCCCAGGCCAAGCCTCAGCCGTCCTCCCCACACTCTCTAGCACCAACTCAACTCTAATTTTCCTGCTCTAGACAAAGCCTTTTCTTCCCCACCCCTGCCCCTATAGTTTTCTAAACAACTCCTTGTTGTTGTTTTTTTATAAATGTATTTATTTGTTTTTATTTTTGGCTGTGTTGGGTCTTTGTTCCTCTGCGCGGGCTTTCTCTAGCTGTGGTGAGTGGGGGCTACTCTTCGTTGCTGTGCGCGGGCTTCACATTGCAGTGGCTTCTCTTGTTGCAGAGCACAGGCTCTAGGCACATGGACTTCAGCAGTTGTGGCATGCAGGCTCAGCAGTTGTGGCTCGTGGGCTCTAGAGCACAGCCTCAGTAGTTGTGGTGCACAGGCTCAGTTGTTCCGTGGCATGTGGGATCTTTCCGGACCAGGGATCGAACCTGAGTCCCCTCCATTAACAGGTGGATTCTTAACCACTGTGTCACTAGGGAAGCCCTCCTTGCCATTTTTTGAGAATCCTCTTTCGTTTCAAAATATCCTACTTTTTTCAGTTAACTCCCACCCCACAGGAAAGGAACATGCCGATCATGCACGTGCACCGAGTGCCCACGCTGTATAGCACCCTGTGCCAGGTTTTGTAGGGAGGAGACAAAGAATTGGCAATCTTAGTTCTTGCTCTCCTTGGGGAACCAAGACCCCTGACACACTCCCACCCTATACCCCCTACACCCACCCACACACACACACACACACACACACACACACACACACACACAGGCTTCCGCTTCAAGAGTTCTCAGTGGCAGAAGTTCTCGGTCAGGTTTTATACAATAAGAGTTCAGAGGAGCAAGAACCTAGGGTGGCTAGAGAAGGGGCCGGCCACAGGATGCATGAGGTGCAGAGAGGGAAGGGTAGAAAGAGAATGCACAGCTGTGAACACCAGGCTAAGAAAAGGAAAAATGATGGGGCTTCCCTGGTGGTGCAGTGGTTAAGAATCCGCCTACCAGTGCAGGGGACACAGGTTCGAGCCCTGGTCCGGGAAGATCCCCCATGCCGCTGAGCAACTAAGCCCTCGTGCCACAACTCCTGAAGCCCAGGAGCCGAGAGCCTGTGCTCTGCATCAAGAGAAGCCGCCGCAATGAGAAGCCCGCGCACCGCAATGAAGCGTAGCCCCCGCTCACCGCAACTAGATAAAGCCCGCGCGCAGCAACAAAGACCCAACACAGCCAAAAATATATAAATAAATAAAATAAACTTTAAAAAAAGAAAAGAAAAGGGAAAATGAAAGAGAGAGAGAAGAGGGAGGGAAGGAGGGAGGGAGGCAGATAGAGAGATGGAAAGGTAACCTTGTAGAGTTCAAAAGAGACGTAAAAGACACATCACACATCCACCAATCCCAATGTGCAGAACTAATCTGGATCCTGATTCAAACAGTTAAATCATGACATTTATAAAACAACTGGAAATTTGAACACTGATGATATTAAGGAATTATTTTTAATTGTATTTTTTAAGGGTGATTATGATACTGTGATTATTTTTAGAGTTCTTATTTTAGATAAGGGGTATATATGAAACAGAACGGCCAGGAGTTGATCACTGACGAAACAGGGTGATGAGGACACAGAGTTTATTACACTCTTCCCTCTACTCGTGCATATGTATGAAAATTTCCATAGCAAAAAGTTGTTTAAAACAGACGATCGCACTGACTGGGGGGAGCCAAGCAAGGGATCTGAATGCGGAGAGACAAAATCAGAGCGATGCTTTAGGAAGATTCATGCAGCAACTCTGAGAAGGGCTGTGGGCGGAGAGGAAGATGAAAGGCTCGAGAAACAATTCAGAGATGACGAGAACCCAAACCAGGGCAGTGGCCATGGAAACAGAGACAGATTTAAAAAGAAGGAACAATACAACCTTGTGGTGAAGTCCTGGCACAGAGGGGCACAGGAGGGAGCAGAGGTGGTGAGGGTCAGTGAGGCAGAGAAGGGGAGGCCAGGAGCAAGGGCTGAGTTGTGGGGAAAGAGCACATCACCGGAGTGCATCTAAAGGACCAGCACCGTGGGCTGCAGGCCCCAGGAAGGCTTCACAGAGGTGGCGGGAGGAGTGAAGTTGGAAGGTGATCGGGAGGAGGGCGGAGGGAAAGAAGGGCCAGAGTGGAAAAGTACTTTGGAATAAGGGCGAGACAGAGTGGGCTGATGAGGGAGGGCCTGAAAAAGCAGACAGAGAGGGTGGACCTGAAGAGGGTCAATAGGGAAATGATGCAGATTATTTTTGAATTTAAAATTTCCTTCAAAGGGCCACCTGTCATCAGGTAACGCAGGTAAACTTCAACAATCTATTTTGAAAGGGAATATAGTGTTGGTTTATATTCTTGTAATGTACAAGAGCAATACAATTTACCAGCAAAATTAAAAACAAACATTTAATGACCAGGGTTTAATTTTCAAATCCTTAAAGCCAAAGTGTTTGCCTTTGTATTGTGTGCTTTCACGCTGGCACTCTGGGAGAATTCCTCCTAATCGCCAAAGCTGCCTGCGTCCATTCCCAGCGCCCGAGCCATTGTGGTGAGGCCTGAATGAGAAGGCGAGACCAGGCAACCAAGGACCAGGGCAGAACAATGAGTGTGCAATGCAGAAGCAGAGGAAAAAGGACAGGTGGGAAGCACCGAGCTGCGCTCAATGGAGAAGAAGACTAAATAACTGGCAAAATTAAGGTTTCAGAACAGAAGGTCAAGACTTTAACCTTTGACAAAATAAAAATAATAAAAATAATAAAAACAACCAAACCGGGGAGGTTGGGTAGGAAGATGAGAGATGTAAGGAATGCTAATCCCATCAGCTTTCAGGGCAGGCGAATCAATGTCAATATCTATCTAAAATAGAAACATGATTAACAAAAACCAACGACTCCCATCTATCAGTAGTTTTCATAATTTTTCTTTCTTAATCTTGAAAAGATCTTTTGGGAACTGATATCTTTCATGGTGAAGAAACCATTATCTCAAGTTCAACCATTCCTTTGGTTTCGTTTATCTTCTTTTTCTAGTTAAATTCAAATAACATTTATATTGTATACATTTTATGTTTTTTGAAAAACAGCATGTGTAGCACAATTCCATTTCTTCCTAAGGATCATTTCCCTACCAATGCCCATCCAGCCTTCAACATGTGAGTGGGTAGGAAGAGATGTCTGGCTTGATGATTGCTGGACATTGGGACTTTGAAGGGGTTTACTGCTTTTTTTCCTTGTACTTTCCTATATTGCTTGGATTTCTGAAAATGAATATATGTAATTTCTATTTTTAAAAACTGTCATTAGTCTTGAGAATCACAGAAAAAAAGAAAACCACCACGTATTACGCATCTACTCTGTGACAGAGGCTGTGCTAAATTCTATCATATACACAATCTCACTTAATCCTCACATACCCATATGGTGAGAATTACTGTCTCCCCATTTTAAAGATAAGGAGATGAGGCTCACAGAGGAAGTAACAGCCTCAGCCATGTGACCCAACAAGACCACGCATGGGCGGTGCCCGGTACAGTTCCATCGACAGCACTTCCACTAGGATGTGACAGCAGGGGCCCCACACCACCAACCCCACACACAGCCCTGCCCCAGCCAGGCCAGAAGTGCAAAATCTGGTTGGAGTAGATCTCACGGCATTTCACACAGACCTAACCAGATCATACGGTGAATAAAGCGAGTGGCCCTTGGCTCCTGGCCTAGTATGCTTTCTAGAGGGCAGCAAAAAGCAAAGGACTTCCTTAAAGGATCTCTTGGTTAGTAAAAGCCCATAACTGGATCTTTCCCAAAAGACCATCTTTACTGTTTTGTTTTGTTTTGTTTTGGCCACGTTGGGGCTTTGTCACTGCGTGCAGCCTTTCTCTAGTTGCAGCGAGCGGGGGCAACTCTTCGTTGCGGTGCGCAGGCTTCTCATTGCGGTGGCTTCTCTTGTTGCGGAGCATGGGCTCTAGGCACGCAGGCTTCAGCGGTTGCAGCATACAGGCTCAGCAGTTGCGGCACGTGGGCCCTAGAGTGCATGGGCTTCAGTAGTTGCGGCACGCGGGCTTAGCTGCTCCGCAGCATGTAGGATCTTCCCAGACCAGGGATCGAACCCATGTCCCCTGCATTGGCAGAAGGATTCTTAACCACTGCACCACCAGGGAAGTCCCAAGACTATCTTTAAAATAAGCCAAATCCAGATAGACTTGAGGAGTCAGTGAGAAAAATTAATCAGGGGACTGTCTCAGAAATCTGAAAGGAAAAGTCATGAGATCTGGACCCAGGGAAAGTCAGAGCCAGTAGAGAAAACAGGACTGATGGGCAATTCCTTGAAAACGAATAAGGACAACCAGAAAAGAGAAGAGTGTGCAAGGCAAGGAAAGTGAGATGTTCTAAGAATCGCCAAATAGAAAGAGTATCAAGGATAGAAAAGAGCAGAACCCTTCAAACTCTCCTCAAAAACACCAGATCAAATCTAGTAAGGCGCTCTCCTGAATAAAGTTCCAGAACCAAGTCTCCACAAATGTTTGGCACGAAAACAATTCAACCTCATCAGACAATTAGCTCCTCTGACTGGCCCCAACTTTTCCAGTGGCACATAATCTCCCTTACTTCTCCCTGAGAGGGCACAGCTAAGCTGCTGTGAAAGTTAATCAAGCAATAGTAATAATCCCAAGAAACAGTCTGAAAACACAGCACCACAGTAACTACAATTAAGATAAGACAGTCTGGCTAAGCAATGAGTTGCAAGGGAACAGTGACTCTATAGCTGGACTTCTAGCCTAGGAGAGTCAGAGGGGGCACCACCCAAAGCTCGGGGAAGGGGACATTAGGCCTAGGCTGGGGGGTGAAGGGGCACGTTTTCCAGTTGGTGGGAAACTTACATCCATCTTGGAAATGAGGAGCAGCTGCTGTTTGATGCGCAGGAAGACAGAATCGAAAGCCAGCTGGTGGGCCTGCTGGTTAAGCCGAGTCAGAGCCGCTCGAGACGCCGACAGCAGGTTGTGGTTACCTGACCCTTTTTCCTAAGACAAGAAAATGCAAAAGGCATGTTGTTATGCCCTGAATCCAACCAAGGTATTAGCTAAGCGTTTTGAAAGACCACTGAAAGGAAAATAGTAAGAGGGTTCTCTACTACAGTGGTTTCCAAACCTGGCTGTGCCCCAAGACCCTCTGGAGAGCACGCTGAGTTACAGATACCCAGGGTCTACCACAGAACTACTGCATCTGGATCCAGTGGGGTTCTGGAGCCCAGGAAACTATTAATATATTTTTCATTCACTTTCCCAGGTGACTCTGATGCATTTAAGCTAATATAAGCTCATGGATTGGTAGTTTAGGAAAAATTAACCTGTGACTGTCCCTCAGGGATAGAGGAAGAAGGAAAAAATGATCAGAAGTGTCATGTAGAAACAAGAGTGATAGACAGAGCCCTGATTCCCAGTGAGGTCAAGTCAATTATACTCGGCTGTACACCAGAGTATGCACCACCTGTGTGAGTCCTGAGGTATTCCAAACAGCCTGAGAAAATACAGAGATGGAAAATGTAACCTTAGTTTTGCTATTATAAATGAACTGATTACAACAGACATAAATCAGATCAGCAATAAAGATAAGCAGAGTTGCTTTAACATAATCACAGAAGCACGGATGAATGAACTTGCAGAATGGCTTCAAGAAGCGTTTGTCAAGCTCAAATGCAGCCAGTTGGTGGGTCAAGGTACAGAGGGATGGGGGAGACCCTGTGAGGGCAACGCTGAGGCCTCAGACACATCCTGAGGCACACTGTGCAGTCACCTCCAGAGTTCGTGGCCCATCGGGATAATTTCAGATTGAATTTGGTGCTATGGGAACAGCCGTACCTCCTTGGCTTATCACCAAGAGAGTGAGGTTCAACTCAGACTGGGGGTGGGGGGTGGCTCCGGAAAGGAGGCCGCGGCCCTCTAAGAACCCTGAGGCCATTCCCAGGGAGCGTGTGGCTCATTCCATTTGTTGGGAGGTCCCCCGTCCCTGGACCCCAAGAGGCCCAAAGCTCAAAGTCAAGGGCCATTTTACGGTAGACAAACGAAGAGTTTAAACCAAAGGAACAGCCAGGAGGGAACACTGATTCCCACGTCGTCGTGTCGCCACACGGAAGAACCTGCACTCGAGGGGCGCTCCTGGCTCCTCCCCACCTTGCTCCTCCCCTGGCTCCGGGGTTGGGGTCCACCTTCCCAGGTTCTGCCCACGCCCAGGCAGTACAGGAGTTCTGGTCCCCTCTCTGCCACTCAGTACGGGGGTGGGGGGGGCCGTGCCCGCGTCGGGGCCCGGGGCCGTCCAGCTGCGCCCACCCTGCTGACGGGCCTAACTCCAGAGAGGAGAACAGCGAGCTCCCGCGGCTGCAGATCGAGAGCCACACTCTCCAGCCTACCTTTCGTCGGTAATAAAGCTCCATTTATCCAACTCCTCCTACAGCTGTGTTTCAACTGGTTCGACCCCAGTTTAGTTGATTAGCTTCTTAAAACACCAACATAAATGAGACAGAGACGTGGGAGGGCATGCCACAGCCCAGGGCCCACACACAGGGGCAGAAAGCCTGGGTTAGGGAAAGGGTGAGTGACAAGGGAAAAGTTTTCATTTGCAAGAATGCCATCAGTCAGGTCTCATACCTTGAGGGTATAGAGTATTTCCATTAAACTGCCATATTCGGCAGGGCTGTCTTTCTGAAGGTAATTATATTCTTGCCATGGGTTCCTGGCAGAGCTCTTCTTGTCTGTCAAGATGCTATCCTGAAAACCGGTCAGGCTCCGAGGGCTGAAGGACTCAGAGAGATACTTCCCAGCTGTGGACAAAATCCTGTAATGAAAGTGATGACCATTATGCCCTGAGCTATTTGTATGGCATTTTCTTCTTGGAGCATTCAGACTGCTCCTTACTAAATCCCAGGATATCCTCATGAGGCAGATTGATTTAGGGTCCATTTTATAAGGAAATGAAGATGCCCTTGATCCTTTAGGAGGGAGCTGGACCTCAGGTACACAATAAACACCAGGTGTTTTTATTTCCTATTTAACACTCTAACAGAATATGCCATCTTCCTAATATAATGCACAGCCTACAGGGCAGCTGTCAATTCACTACAATCTGGGAATACTGTGCACTTTCTATATATGAGCTATATTAGCATCACTCTTTGGAACAGTCAAAGCCAGGGGAGCCACCAGCACCGCTGTCAGAGGCACGAGACACGACAGTGTCCCTGGAGAAGAGTGACAGCAGCTCGCTGCACACCTCTACCCACAGGACTCACACTCTCGCACACGCTGGGCTCGTGTGGTGTTTGTGTTCATCAGCACCGTAAAGTTTACTTCTGAGGCTTAGAGAGATCTACTGAGAGAACCTGGTGCTTTCCTGAGAAAGAACAATGCCTGGAGGAGGTTCTATGGGATGATCAACCTCTGGCGCTGCTTGGGAGCAGGATCTCTGTCTCCAAAAAAGGATGACCTCCCTTGACGGATGCCGAAAATCCTCACTGTTTCCTCCTTAGCCCAACCTCACCATTCGGCCTATACGTTTAAATGTGTACAGAATTATACAAACTTATGTAGCCAGAAGACTAGACACTGTAGTACATCCCAACTGTGCCTAATTCCCCAATGCCTCCTTTACCATAATTTCTTATAAAAAAGATCACTTTGGACATGGCAGCCTGTAGGCACTCACTTCTTCAAAAACAAATCCCACGAGCTTGTCAAGAAATGCCTGTACTTGCAAACAAATCCTGGGGACAGGACTTTCCTCAGGAACCACTGCTGACACAAGTAGCCACCTGCCTCTGCCACTAAGGTCAAGTTACAGTTTTCCCTGTTGGTTACGCCTACCGGTAATTTTGGTTGCGTCTCTTCTCTGTGAAACTGTGGCCTGTCCCTGCCACTGCCTTACTTCCAAGTCTTCACTATTTCTTGTCTGGATCATAGTTGCCTTCCCTTCCACACTCCATTTAATCTGTCCTCCTAAGGGTTACTGGAATGATCTTTCCAAAAGGCAAATCTGATTTTGTCTTTTTCCCAAAGATCCTTCAATGCTCCCCAAGATAAAACTAAAAATGCCTAGGCATGGCCCCCAGCGCCCTCCATCACTGGAGCCCCTGTATCCTTACAAACATTCCCGCTACCATGCCAACCGCCCCCAGCCCACACACCATGCTTCACGCCCTTGCGTGTCTTGCTCGCACGCTCCCATGATCTGAAATGCTCTCCCCTCCTTGGTGCACCTGGAAAAATCCTACTCCTTCTTCAAGGACCGGTCCCAGGGGCATCCCCCCAGGCACTCAGTCTTCTAACTTCACCAGCCTTCACCTCTCTTACATACTAGATGGTGAGGCTAAACCACAGAGTGGTCTTCATCTCTGAATTCCCAGCACTTAGCACAGTGCCGGGAACATAGCAGGCGCTCCATAATTATTCTTTGACTGACAGGTGACCCTGGGTTTGGTGAGCAGGAAGTTGACAGCTGAGCTTTCGTCTCTGCCCTCCAGGAAGTCAGCTCTCCTTCCTGGGGTTACTGCAATATGTGTCTCAGTCTCAGGCTGCCAGGGGCAAGTGGCATCAGTCTGCCATCCAAGCTGAAGAAAAACAGTTATGCTGGGAATGTTTTGAGTATTAAAGATTATAGTTTAAGGGACTTCCCTGGTGGCGCAGTGGGTAGAAGTCCTCCTGCCAATGCAGGGGACACGGGAAGATCCCACATGCCACGAAGCAACTAGGCCCGTGAGCCACAACTACTGAGCCCACGTGCCACAACTACTGAAGCCCGCGCGCCTAGAGCCCGTGCTACGCACCAAGAGAAGCCACCACAATGAGAAGCCCGCGCACCGCAATGAAGAGTAGCCCCTGCTCACCACAACTAGAGAAAGCCCACGCGCAGCAACGAAGACCTAGTGTAGCCAAAAGTTACTTAATTAAAAAAAAATTATACTTTGAAATGTCACAATAGTGTGCTCTACAATAAAAACCAAATCTAATATGGGCTTTCCCTGGTGGTGCAGTGGTTGGGGGTCCGCCTGCCGATGCAGGGGAAATGGGTTCGTGCCCCGGTCTGGGAAGATCCCACATGCTGTGGAGCGGCTGGGCCCGTGAGCCATGGCCGCTGAGCCTGCGCGTCCGGAGCCTGTGCTCCGCAGCGGGAGAGGCCGCAGCAGTGAGAGGCCCGCGTACCGCAAAAAAAAAAAAAGAAAAGAAACATTTTCTCAGGACTTCCCTGGTGGCGCAGTGGTTAAGAATCCATCTGCCAATGCAGGGGACACGGTTCGATCCCTGGTCCAGGAAGATCCCACGTGCCACAGAGCAACTAAGCCTGTGCACCACAACTACTGAGCCTGCGCTCTAGAGCCCGTGAGCCACAACTACTGAGCCCACATGCTGCAACTACTGAAGCTCGTGCGCCTGGAGCTCGTGCTACACAAGAGAAGCCACTGCAACGGGAAGCCCGCACACCGCAACAAACAGTAGCCCCCCCTCGCCGCAACTAGAGAAAGCCCGTGCACAGCAACGAAGACCCAACACAGCCAAAAATAAAGAAAAAAAAAAAGAAACGTTTTCTCATCATTTTAATGGGCTCTAAGCCAGGTCTTGGCGATTATCAGATGATTATACATAGAGCTTGCCCTCAGAAGCTCAGAGATTAACAGGAGAGTCCATTATGTGCCAGTGCTGTGCTACCTGCTGAGCCAGGAGAAGGCAGTGAGTATGAGCAGAGGAGGGAGGGACTAACATCCCAATTCCATCTCCTTCCTCAACTCATCTCCTTTTCTGGAAAAGTTGCTGCCCACTCCTCAGCCATAGGAACCTGGACATTTATTTTGGATTCCCCAAACCTCACTGTCCCACTGAACTGTGCCACTAAAACCTTGTCCTAGTGAAAATACCTCTGTTCCAAAAATAAGTGGTGGGCACCATAGAAGTATAGAGGAACCACAGCAATCTCCCTGTATGTCACCCAAGTTCAAGAGAAATCCTTCGGGTGACACCCAACTCAACCTTGCTTTACTCGCCCCACTAATCACAAAACGATCCCTGTCTAAAAACAGGTGATCTTAAAAGCCCAGTAGCCAACGTCACTCTTTTTGCTGAAGTAATCTGCAGTGTTTCGAGCTACTGCCTCTGCCACCCGAGGGGAGTGGTCCTAAGTTGCAGTCTGGGTCTGCCAGTGAAACTCACAGGGAGATAAGCTTTATAGGTGGCAGTCACACGCATAGGCTCCCTGATGGGAACACAGATGATGACTGTTACTCTTTTCCCTTTCCAGGCTCAGTGCTTCCAGAATGACATCACCTCTTAAAAAGGCTCCCTTGGATACACCCAATCTGTTCTCATCTCACACCAAAGCTCGGGCCAGGCTCTCAGCCTCTCTGGGCTGCAAAATGCAGTTAGAGGGGCTCAACCTTTATCTGTCATGCCCCTATTCACCTTCTTAACCAGATCCTTCCTTACCCTTTAGAAGGTAATACTCATCTTCATTAAAAGATTAAGGCAAGTCTATACGTTCTGATAGGGAAAGGCGTCTGATATATATGCAGAGAAACCCAAGTCTGAGGACGGACACTCATCTGTGAGGAAGGACAGTGTGGAGGTGATACTCACATACTCGGGATGACTCAGCTGATGTCCAGGTTCAGATCACTGCCTCTTAGGTGCATCACCTCAGACACAGCTCTTTCCACAGATAATTTCTTTTACTTAAAAAGTTACTACCAGTGCCAAATTCTATGCCTCAATGTCTCTTCATGTGTAAAAATGGGGGTAAGAATAGTACCTATCTCTTTGGACACCCTGGGAGGATTAAGGAGTTAATTCATGTAAAGCCTTTCATGGCAGAGCTCAACAAATGCAATGGGGGCAGGGGGGCTGTTAACGTTTCTTCTCAAGAATTTTTGGGGTGAGTAGATCTTCAGTTTTTAATACTTTGTACACTCGTGAACTTTTAATTTTTGAGCTGGGCCCAGGCTGTAATTACCACCGTAATTAAGAAACTAATAAGCTACATGGTTTTCTTTTAAATATATAAACGTCAAATTTTCACCTTTTCTTAGGGGCCCTTCGTGAACCTAGACCTACTCACCCTTCCGCCATAGGCTCCCCACACCGTGTGTGTGTCTGTGTGTACGCACACACGTACATATAAACATGAGCATAAGTGTGTGTGGGAATGGGGAGGGAGGAAGGGGGCGTTTACCTCATCATTTATATTATTTATACACACTCTGCTGTATGCTTGTGGTGCTCTGGTTTTATTCATTCCAAGAAGTCACATGAGCTCTATGCTGGGCTGTTTGGGAGTTATGAACGGCAACAGCTGCCCATTCCAACCCACCCCCGCACCCCTGGCCCCCGCAAGGCTTTCTCCATATGAGAACCATGATGAAAAATCTTGGGACTTGAAGGCAACCCGTGGGTTCAGAAATGAAAGGAGACAAAGAGTGGTGAGGAGAAGAAATGACCAACTCAGAGCCCTGACCCTGCGGCCGGTCTGACGACCTTCCCCAGCAGCTCAGCCCTACTGCCCACCCAGTCTTGAGGCCTCAGTTTGCTTTTCACTTTGTACCACTGCCAGAAATTCCCTCCTGCCGAGATAACTTTCTGAGTTATCCCAGAAAGAGGTGAAGGGACTGCCGCTAGGCCCTAACACCGCTGTAGGAAACAGACTTCTTCCCCTGAATTCCTGCAGAACAGAGAAAGCAGCTGCACCAAGGCAATCAGAAATTCCGCTGAAGAAGTGAGGACATTTGGGAAGCCTGAAGCCCTTGGAGGGAAAAGCACGTCTGAATGGGGTCACTTCGGGGCAGTGTAAAAGCGCTGGCAGGTATCAGAATGGAGAGGGGGCAGGAGGGCCTTTCCTAGGACTGACCCCAGAAATCCTCCTTTGACACACACACCGGCTTCCGCAGCACAGAATCCTACTGCAGAACCCAGAAGGCAGGCTGGCCGGATTCATCCCGATTCTGTGGGCTGGCCCAGGGGACCTCGCCACCGCCTATAACTTTCCATTCCCAATAACTGACTTGCAAACATGCAGTGGGAGCCCTGCCCACTCATAATTTGGAGACAACACGTACTGCTTCCTCATTAAGGCTGAAACTTCCATATCTAACTAAAGTTATGTGCCAAGGAGGTCAGAGCCTTGCTCCTTTTAGGTGCTCAATAAATGCTGAATGGTGACAACACTGACACCTCGTATCCTAGGTACAGAGAGTCCTCAAGCTCTGTGGCTTCAGACAGTGCTGTGCACTCTATCAAGGTCTTCCCCAGCTGAGAGCCCAGGGCCCGGCCCACAGCCCTCTCCTACCTGTTGGCTAGCTGCTGCTCCAAGTCCCCACACTGCCGCAGGAGCTCTCCACAGGTGGCTATTATCCTAAACAAAACAAAATGCACTTCAAGTATCTGGAATGCCG
>NW_006775554.1:1140103-1143741 GCF_000442215.2 Lipotes vexillifer
GAATGCCGACATTTACAAGACAAACATTGTCCCATTCATAAAAATTCTAACTATTCACCACTTTTGGTGGTGTGCTGGGTTGTGGGAAAGCAGTTAACCATTTGAGGGCCTACCTGAAACGTTCCATTCATTAGTAATTCATGTAAAAGGGAAATGCTGGTCCCTTCTAATATCCTCCTGTCATGGGTCTCTCTGCTATGAATCACAATTCTATCCAACATGATCTCAAATAATTTTACATTTCCAAAAATACTGAGGTTGCTTTTGGGCTTTGTCCTTAAGAAAATGGATTGGAGGGAATTCCCTGGAGGTCCCGTGGTTAAGACTCCATGCTTCCACTGCAGGGAGCACAGGTTCGATCCCTGGTCAGGGAACTAGGATCCCACAAGCTGCACAGCGTGGACAAAAAAGCAAAACAAACAAACAAACAAATAAAATGGGTTGGAAATTCTTTGTATCTAAAATTTAAAAACCAAAATTCATTAATATTTGTGAGCTGCCTGCTATTTGCCAGGCATAGAAGAGAAAACTGTTCTGATCTTAGAATTGTTTCTCTCTGATCACATGAAAGGCAGATGAAGATTAATCCATTTGTTTCTCAGAGATAAGCCTGAATGATCATTTCTGTATTTAATAATCCTTTAATTTTCAAGTAATTTTATGCTAGGCCTCAAACTCCAGCTACTAAGTCCTTCAACACCAAACTATAATGTCAGGACAAATCCAAAGATTAAAAACATCTTAGGTCTAGTTAACTTTTAACTTTCTCTAAAAGTGTCTATCATCACCAGGATATCTAGGCATTCCATCATAAGAAAGGTTTATGAGAAAGTGAAATATTCCACTCATGCCAGTTACAAGAGAACAACCTTGCGCATAATATTTTCTGGTGTACCAAGCTGCCACAGCTGATAAGGGATATTAGCATCTAGAACATTAAATTTCATCAAAAAAAAAAAAATTCAGATCAGAGCCCATGAGGATACACTCCAAATGGTCCTGGGAGGCCCCGGGCTTACCCTGATTAAAGACAGCTTTTGGAGGGTCTAGATCTGCACTGAGACCCACATGTGCCATGGGCACTCTGCACATACCACCTAGGCTGGAGGTCAGGCAAGAAATGTAAGTGGGGGGAGAGCAGCTTGCCTTTTCAGAACTTATGTCTGCAAAGAATGGTTGTAAGGAAAAGAAATTTCTAGATCGCTTTTTATCTCAGGCTGATAGTACAGTTGTTAGACCTCATAGGAGTGGGAGAACCACAGCACAACAGAGAACATACACCTAGTCAACCGAGGCGTCGGGTCATAGCCTTGGGACGATGCAGGTCCAGTACTTCCAGAGCTTCTGTCTTTTTTGGGGGGGGGGGGGCCGCGCCGTGTAGCATTCGGAGTCTTAGTTCCCCGCCCAGGGATCGAACCCATGCCCCCTGCAGTGGAAGCACGGAGTCCTAACCACTGGACTGCCAGGGCATTCCCTCAGGCTGGACACATCAAGGGCCAAACTCCTCAGGCCACTGCCAATCACACTCCCACCAGACCTCAGGGCTTAGGGCAACAGGGTGTCTACCTAGTGGCCCACAGGTCACACAGGCTACGCCAGAATCTGTCTGTCAACAACGACTTGGGAGGGTCACCTCAAGGCCTTTCACGGAACTCTTACACGGCTCTTTGCAGGCCAAATAGCATTGACTTACCATTTAGTTCTGCGGCACAGATCCAGGAACAGGATCTAATCGGCTGTGCATTTTCTAAAATAAAAGCTCTAACTTATTTTACGTTTGTAGGAACTATAGGCTAAGGGGGAAAAAAAAAATCCCAAACCAAACATAAAAAAACTTAAGTCACCAAAGGAGATGAGTTCATAAAGAACTTTTAAAAATATTTTAAGAGCAAGAGGGGTCTTTTTGGTGTTTGTTTGGTTTGCCTTGTTTTTTTTGTTTATTGGCTTGTTTCCAGAGTCTAGAGTATTTGCTTTAAAAAAGGTGGGGGCAGTGAAAGAGAGAAAAAAGAACACCTTACACACACATTTATCATTTTTATATACTATATTATGCATGTTTACCCCCACTTTACCTAATGGAATTCTGAAAAGCCGCCCAATCTTCTTGAAAAAGGGAGTTGAGAGGAATATCATCCAGCCTATACTTCTTTCGTATTGAGTAGAGAGTACTGGTGAAATCAGACACATACCTATGGGGACAGAAAAAAATGACAGTGGTATCATCATAAACTCCTCAGTCCTAGAGACACCTGGAATTATACAGCTTGGGACAAACTGCTAATGACCTTGAGAGCACCTTCAGAGGCTATCCTACCAAGGGTTGTCACTACTTATAAAGCTGTGACCACAAAAAGGTCTCCTCTATGTGGCAAGACTGTCTTTCTCACCTGGCAGAGCGGCTTTAAGAGATGCTCAAGATGAGGGGGGAAGGGGATGGCCACTAAGACCAAGACTCTGTGACCAACCAGGTGAGAGATGACGCTGGTTAATTACTCCCTCATCCTAACAGGGGCATTCCTTTGGAAGCTGATTCAAAGAACTGTTTTAAAACGTCATGGTCCCACTATAATACCCAACTGTCACCTAGGATACCATAAGGCAGTTCACTGATATCCAGGGTACTTCTATAGCATTCAAATCCTTGAATTTAGATTAAACAGCCAAGCTCCATGGCAGGCAAGAGCCCGACTTTAATGGTATAGGAGCATGAAACTGGATTCAAAACTGAAAACCCTCCCTCACAGACTGCTGTCTGCTCCCACCTATACCACATATTTTCCTTCATAGCACTTAACACAAGTATAATTAAATAGCTTATTTAATGTATGTGTTTAATGTTTATTGCTGTCATCAGACTAGAAGCTCTGGGAGAACAGGGACTATCCATTTGTAGGTCATAATTTTATCCCCAGGAATTAACACAGACCTGGGCATAAAGGAGACATCCAGAAATAGATCCTGAGACAATGACTGACCTGCACTGCAAGTACCTAGCTGTCTTTGGGCCTCAGTTTCCTCATCTTTAAAATGGACTTAATGATGACTTCTGTACTGCCCCACAGAGTTGTCATGATGATAAAATAAAATGAAATGAATGAAATAATAGACACAAAAGCTCCCTGAAAAGTATAAAATGAAAGCTGATGTGCAGTGGTATCGTTTTTATGTATAGTACTCCTTGGGCAGCCATGAGGGACTGATTTCAGGATTGCCCCCCTCCTCCCCCAAAGATACCAAAATCCATGGATGCTCAAGTTTTTTATATAAAATGCCATAGTATTTGCATAGAACCTAGGCACATTTTCCCATATATTTTAACAGATCATCTCTAGATCACTTATAATACCTAACAACATAAATGTTATGTAAATAATTATAAATACAAATTCACGTTTTGCTTTTTGGTACTTTCTGGAAATTTTTTTTCTGAATATTTTTGATCCACAGTTGGTTGAACCCGCAGATAAGGAACGCTGGATACAGAGGGCCAGCTGTATAGTTCTTGGAACATGAACACCTAAGTCCTTGGGAGGGTGTGGTAAGGAGGACAGGGGTGGATGGTCATGTGCTCTGGAAGCCAATAGGCTCCCTAAAACCCACAACACCTGCATATATCACAAGAAGTCTCGCCCCTTTCC
>NW_006775554.1:1143838-1166407 GCF_000442215.2 Lipotes vexillifer
CCTCTTTCCCTTCCCAAGCCACGAGCTCTAGTGAGGACAGTGGGCTGTGATGACCCAGGGCACGGCTCTGAAGAGTAAGTCTGTGTGGTGGAGAGAAAGGCCGCTCAGAGAAGCAAGTGGAAGGAACTGCTGCAGACCACTCCACTGAGGGACAAACGCCGCTGCTGCTCCCTTCACACAGGGCTGAAAAGCTACAAAACCAAAATGCCATGGACAGCACCTTCCCTTTGCACCCAGAGAGGTGACAGCTTTCCTTGGGGGAGGGGCAGGGCCCTCAGGACACACTGACAGGGAGCTGTTGAAGAACATTTTAATTGTGCTTTAGCTGAAGGACGTTAAACAAGAACACTCCGTCCAACAAGGCATGAGCTCCACAGGACCTCCCGACAGAGTCCCCGGAACAGTGAGCAGCCGCCGAGCATTGAGGCGGGGCCAGGGAGAGACAGGGGGTGACTGTTTAGCCATAGCGGGGCTCGCACGTGATGTGTGTATCACATCACATTTTTATGGCATTTGTACCAAAACCTTCTGATTCTCTCACAATACACGTTTCCAAGTGTCTCTACCATGTAAGAGCTGCTGCATTAGGTGCTTTAATTATATGCTTTCACTCAATATTCATAACCACCATGGAAAGGAGATATTATCACCATCAGTTTACCCAAATAAAAGATACCAAGACTCAGAAAGGCACACTAACCCACCCAAGGTCCCAGCTAGTAAGTGCCCGAGACAGGATCTGAGCCCAGGTGGCTACAACTCCAGGGCCCAGGCTCCCGTCACAGCCGTTAACACCCCTCACCCTGCAACACACCATGAGCAGCTATATTCTACAGCTTCAGCAGAGTGCAAGTTAGGCCAATCTCCTCCTGCTCTGCCTACATCCTCTATCCTCCCTATCCCTGCCTTCCTGAACACCATCCCCACACCCTCCCCACTCCTGAACAAGGTCCCACTTGAACCCTGGGCAAGTTAGCATCATCCTCATTTCCCTAATTTTATAAACATCAGCTGTCTTGGTAGCTTCAAAACCTTCCCTTCTAGAGCAGGTGACCTGTTTTCATCTTATGTCCTTTTGTACAGTTTGAATTTTTAATATGTATTTGTCTTACTTTTTTTTTTTTTTTTTTTTTTGCGGTACGTGGGCCTCTCACTGCTGTGGCCTCTCCCGTTGCGGAGCACAGGCCCCGGACGCGCAGGCCCAGCCGCCATGGCTCACGGGCCCAGCCGCTCCGCGGCATGTGGGGTCTTCCCGGACCGGGGCACGAACCCGTGTCCCCTGCATCGGCAGGCGGACTCCCAACCACTGTGCCACCAGGGAAGCCCCTGTATTACTTTTTAAAATGAAGTAACTGAAGTAACCAACAGAAGAACTAAAAGTGAAAATATCACCAACAAGAGCTGGGAGGAGAGGGGATAAGAGACAGCACCAGCCTCAAGGAGGCTCAGTTCCTCACCTTTCAGAGTTGCGTCAAGACATAACAGTTAAAGGTGATAAACAAAAAAATCTTCTTTAAAGTCTGGAGAGAAGAATGAGAAGACTCAAAGCAAAATGTTTAAAACTTGTGACTCCTGAGGACTGCCTAACGATGTGCAGGAAAGAAGGAAGACTTTCACCTTTTTACACCTTTTCATATTTAAATATATGTATTTCTAGAAGCATTACTTTTTAAATTTTATAATAAAATGTTTAGATCTCAAAAAAAATTATTTTATCCACAAGATCCCAGCTGGTGGCAGAGAGAGAAAGAGATAAACTTTATTTGATTAAACTTGTTGCTGATGGGCTTCCCTGGTGGTGCAGTGGTTGAGAGTCTGCCTGCTGATGCAGGGGACGCGGGTTCGTGCCCCGGTCCGGGAAGATCCCACATGCCGCAGAGCGACTGGGCCCGTGAGCCATGGCCGCTGGGCCTGTGCGTCTGGAGCCTGTGCCCTGCAATGGGAGAGGCCACAACAGTGAGAGGCCCGTGTACTGAAAAAAAACAAAACAAAACTTTTTGCTGATGTTTCTCTTCCTGGGGGACATGTCTGGGCTCATCTGGCTCCCCCAGTCTTACGCAGGGGACATGATCTCGCAGTCCTCAGTGCCTTCCTGTGAGCCACCCTGGAAGGTGCAGACCGCCCATGGCAGTGACCAACAGTACTGGGTCCAAGGACCCTCAGAGCTCACAGGGGCATGCTCAGCATTTCTGGAATGACAAGAGCTCCCTAAACTTACGGCGGCAAAAGAGCATTCAGTTCAGTATGAGGAATTTGAGACTCGTGGCAACTTCATTCTACAACAAGATTTCTTGGAGAGCCTAAGAATGTATTTATCTATAAGCTAGAGACTAAAGCATGTAACCTCCTGAGGGCCCTTATATCTCAATTACACAGGTCAGAGAATCCAGCCTTATATTGATTTCTCTTTCTTTTTTCTAAGTAAACTTAATTTTGGTTTCCCCTTCTTTCTTTCTTTTAACAGCTCTATTGCGATTTAATTCACATACCACACAATTCAAAGGTTTTTAGGGTAGTCACAAAAACCAGTTGTGCAACCATCACCACAATCAACTTTAGAACAATTTTCATCATCCCGAAAAGAAACCCCATAACTTTTAGCAGTCATCCCTCATCTCCAAATACTCCCCTCTCCCCAGCCCTAGGCAGCCACTCATCTATTTTCTGTCTCTACAGATTTGCCTGTTCTGGACATTTCATATAGATGGAATCATTTAACGTGTGGTCTTTTGTAACTGGCTTCTTTCACTTAGCATGATTTTATATATTTTTTATTTTATATTTTTAATTACATTTTAAATATAAATTAATTTATATTTTTAATTTTTTTTTAAATCAAAAAATAAAGCTAAATCCCCCATGACCACCACCTTAGTCCCTCCCCATCTCCCCAAAGACAACCAGTGTTTTGAGTTTGTTGCCTAACCTTCCACATCAGGGCTCAGCAAACTTTTTCTGTTAAGGTCCAGGTATTTTAGGCTTTGAGAGTCACAAGGTCTCTGTCCTAACTACTCAACTCTAACTTTATAGTGAGGATTTACAGGCCATAGGTAAGTGAATGGGCATGGTGGCGTTCCAATATAGCTTTTACAAAAACTTGTACAAAACCAGACTTGGCTCATGAGCTAGAGTTTGCTGACCTCTATGCTATAGGAATATATAATGCATTTTAAAGCGACAAAAAAAAGATCTAGAACAGGAAGTGGCACTCCTGGTTTTCTGTAAATAAAGTTTTAATGGAACACAGCCACATCCACTCATGTATGTGTTGTCTCTGGCTGCTTTTCTACTACTAGGGCAGTGCACTACAAAAGTCTCTGTTGACTGTAAGGCCCTCAAAGCCTAAAATACGTACCATCCGGCCCTTGGCAGAAAAAATTTTCCGAACCCTGCTACAGAAAATGTACTCTATTTTTTGTATATTCTTTTCACACACTGTATGAGACTCTATATAGTATTCTGCAACCTTTTATTCACTCAGCAGTATGTTTTGAGATCTATCCATGTTGTTATGTGTAAATCTAATTAACACCTTAACTGCCACATAGGGAACTCCCCTCATATGAATATACCGTATCTTATTTGGCCATTTCCAAATGGATGGACATTCACGTTGCTTCAGATGCTCCACCATTACAAGCGTGCCACAGTGTTCTTAACATCCTTAAGAACACCCCCTTGGGCTGAGGTGCAACTGCCTCTCCCGGGTTCATGGCAGGAATACAGGACACACACATTTTTAATTGGGAGAGACATCATTCTCCAATGAGGCTGGCCCTGACCCCACTCCCCGCAGCCTTACTTGGCAAAGAGGGATTTCAGGGCTGTCAGCAGGCCACAGGTCCCCAGGCCGTTGGTAAATGTGATGCATCTGTCAATGGCTGCAGAAGCAAGGCCAAAGAGCTTGTTCACAGAGTGGCTCAGCTCCTGCACACAGTCAATGACTTCCCCACGCTCCTGGTCAGCAAACAGAGATAAAAAAAGCTGCCTCAGACTGAAGAACAAACGAATAGACAACATGAAGATGGGGAGAGCTCCAAACCTCCTCATTCATGGTAAAATCACTTAATAGGTGCGACAGAAATGCAGTCCCAAACTGTGACAGCTCTTTAAGAGCCCGACCTAGGGAAGAACAGTCTAAGTGGTCAGTGAGATCACAGAAATAAACTCCTGGCTAAAAAGTATGATCAAACCCTTATATTCATCTTTATATTTTTCATCTCTTTCCTTCTGTCATTTAAGATGGCATCTATCCCTCTGGCTCTCAAGCTAGGATTTGAATTCTCCATACCACACACTCCAAAAGAATGCAGTGAAAGGAAAATGCTTCCTTCAGGGGCAAGAACATAACTGAGCGGAACAGATTTTCTAGGTACGTCCTTAGAAAATGGAAAAGCGGCGGGAAGCGGCAGGTTTTAACTATTGTAAGATCTATTCTTAAATGTCAACTCACAACATGCTAGGCAACCTTAACATTTACAATGGAAATTCCCCTCTGGTGCCCACCTGGTGAACCTGGCCCTAGAGTACTGTCCATGAATACTCAGCTCCTGTGTCCATTTGCATATGCTGCCTTAAACAAAAGACTGTGTGATAATGACTAGATCAGGGGGATAATCAACTTACTCTGAAGAAGGTTTAAGCCTCTAAGTTTTGCTAGAGGATTCTAAATAAAAAACTGGTAGCATATCTGTGGTCTCATTTTACATTTGGATTACAAGAGCCCAGGAAGCACTGAGAGCCCAGTGTTTGCACACCAGTTCCCACTCTTTGCATCCCTAATGCCACCTCACACCTTCTCTGACGCATCCCACCCACCCCCAACCCTAGGAGCCTGGCAAACAGAACGACTCCCGAATGGCCACTGCCGGTGTTATGCCATTACCAGAGGCACTGAGCTGATCTGGAGGAGGAGGCTCTTCTCTTCCATGTCACCATACTTCAGCTGGTAGGGTCTGTACGGACCATACACAGCATCCACCAGCTCCACAGCTTTCACCAGGGTTTGCTCATCTTCAGGGAATCAGAAATTAAATGCAATCATGAACAAAGAACTGGAAATCAATTGCTGAAAAACAACAGGTGAAAGGACCTCCACTGGAACTTTTCCTATTTCAACTTAGGGGCGACTACTTTCTGTTCATCTGCTTTTATCATTCATGGAAGCTGAAGCAATCACGTCAGAAAATCTTTTGATACATTTGAGCTTTGTGCATTATGTGCCTAAGGCATTATTAAAGATACCGATCCCCTTAATCCTACAACCTGTCACAGTCAAGAACCTCTTCAAATGATAACCTTCCTCAGGGTCAAGTTCAAGAACTGCTACAGAGAAAAGGCTCTGCAGAAAGAACATTTTCCATCTGGAGCCCATACACCAGGCATTCCAAAAATTCCTATATTCAGCTACATAAAAATTTTAACGTGCATATTCTATGGCACAGCAATTCAACTTCCAAGAATTATCTCTTCAGTTGGAATCCAAAATCTTTTCCATAGCCTACAAGGTTCTGCATCGTTTGACCCCAGGAAGTGAAAGAGGGTGGTAGTTAAGGGTGAAGGCTCTTCTATTGGAGCTCTACTGCTTCCTAGTTAGCTGACTGTGTGCATATGACTTAACATTTCAGTGTCTGTTTCCTCAGTTATAAAATGAGATTAATAATGGCATCAATTTTATAAGGCTTAACTGGAGATTATGTAAAATAGTATGTGTCTAGCATGTATAAGCACTTAATAAAGGCCAGCTGCTTTTATGTCTACGTCCATAGACTCAGCCTCCGTCACAATTCCCCTAGCCTCTAGCCTTCCCTCGGCTCCTCGGAAGCTCCCCTCTGGCCACCTGCTACTTACTACTTCTGTCTGAAATGACCTTGTTCTTCCCTATCCCTCTTCATCTGGTTAATGCCTATTCTTCCGTCAGTACTCACTAAACTCAAGTCTGCGAGTCTCAATCATCTTTATTTGCTTAAAACCATTTTGCTTTTCTCCTAGAACCATTTTGCTATTCTTCAAAGTACTCATCTCACTTTGTAACTATACACTCATTAGTGTGATTATTTTCTTATTTCCCACTGGAACGTACATTGTATGAGAGCAGAGACTGTGTCTGGTTTTACTTAGCATAGCATCCTCAGCATCCAGCACTCTAGAACTAGTCCATTTGTAGTTGAATAAATAAACTAAATACATTTTGACCTATCCATAATAGGGTCATGAAAAATAACTGTATGTGTATATAACACACACACGCCACATGCACACACTCACACACTGCTGATGGGAACCAGAATTTTCACTGTAGGAGAAAAGAGATGCAACTGAGAACAGCAAGAGGTAAAAATCTACTGGTGTTGCATTTAATTTGGAAGTATCAGTATAAACTGGTAATTTTAAAAACTATGCATTTCCTAGCTCTGTTCACAAAGGGCATAGGAAGTAATAATAGCCCAGCAACAATAAGCACCCCTGGTGCCAGATCTTGGTTTCTAAATACCATTTCCCATTAGAAGAAACCAAGCTCCTCGAGAAAATGGCTGATTCCCGGTCTGAGGCAGAGGAAGTACAAAGTGTTCCTGGAACAGTTTGTGCCAGAAAACAATAAAGCCCTCAAAGGCTGATAGGGACGTGTCAAAATGATACAGGAGCCAGCCTGAAGGGGCAACCACTGACCAAATTCGAAATAATTCGAGCATCAAAATGAATCATGAAAATAATGGATCATAATACAATGAATAGAAAAAGAATCCAATGAGTTCATAGTGATATCAAAAAGAAAGAAAAATCTCCTCTTCACAAAAGTATGCCGGCAAGGGACTTCTCTGGTAGCACAGTGGTTAAGAATCTGCCTGCCAACGTAGGGGACACAGGTTCGAGCCCTGGTCTGGGAAGATCCCACATGCAGTGGAGCAACTAAGCCCATGCACCACAACTACTGAGCCCACGTGCCACAACTACTGAAGCCCGCGCTCCTAGAGCCCGTGCTCCGCAACAAGAGAAGCCACCGCAATAAGAAGTCCGCGCACCACAACGAAGAGTAGCCTCACTGCAACTAGAAAAAGCCTGTGCGCAGCAACGAAAACCCAACGTAGCCATAAATAAATAAATAAATAAATTTATTTAAAAAAAAAAAAAGAATGCCAGCTAATACATGTAAAAGGAATGAGAGAATTAGAATATTACCATTTTATAATCAGCAATGTAAAAGTTTATTCAGACAAGGATTACCAATGGATGCTAAAGTCACTAGGTCAATATTTCTTAAGGAACAGTATATTCCTATGGGCTCGAAATATCACGCCACAGATACTTATTAATTACAAAGAGGAAAAGGTAACTTTACAATGGAGTCATCTGGCAGGTACAACTACCAAGTGATTAATCCAACCCATCACCAATGACTGGACATTATGTGTCTCCTGATGTGATGCCATAGGAAGTACACATCATCACCAATGTAGTATTCTTACTAAAAATGTTTAATCTAAATCTAATCACAAGGAAACAATTAGATAATTACAGAATATGGGACATTCTACAGGAAAACTACCCTGTATTCTTCAAAGACGTCAATGTCATGAAAGACAAAAGATGACTGTTTTAGATTAAAAGAGATTAAAGAGACAGGACAACCAAAGACAATGCATGTACACTGACTGGATTTTAATGGGAGGTAGGGAAACAGCTATAAAGACTTTTGTGGAACTGAGAAAACTTGTGTTTTGGATGACAATATTGATTCAATATAGAATGGGGGGTGATAATGATAATAAAATATTCTATTAAAAACATTTAAGTACCCACACACTCATATACAAAATTTGCATGTGTATATAATCCAAAATACTGTTTCTGGACAGTTGGTTGAGCATGATCTTTTTCCTTCCTTGTATTTTCTGGTTTTTTTCTATACTGAATACATATTGCTTGTTAACTATAAAGTCAAATTATTTAACTTTTTGACTTTCTATTGCATAACCTTTTACATATTTTGAATTATACTATGTACATTATTAATTATTAAAATGGTAAAGTGTTAAAGGCAAACCAGAAAGTTAGAAAATATATCTGCAACATACTTGATAATGAGAAAAAAAATCCTTACTACATAAGGATATTTAGGGAATATACACCAAACTTTTAACAGTGGTTATTTCTAGCAAGCGGGATTATAGGAGACTTTAATTTTGTGTTACAGATAGCTGTATCATGAATTTTTATAACAACTTTGTTGCTTTTTATAATATATTTAATAATATATTGCTTTAAATAAGTTGCTCTTATAAATTAACCAGAAATAGATTAAACCCTCAAACAGAAAAAGAAGCAAAAGAATAAGAAATTCAAGAGAAAAATATAACTTTTTATAGTATAATTTTCAAACTGGCTAGCAATCAAAGACATGAAAATTAAAATAATATATCATTAACTGTCTAAGAACCTGGCAAGGGAAAAAAAAGATAGAGCCTAGTGCTGGTGAGGGCATGCAGGAATCAGCAGCCTCATTTACTACTGATGGACGTGAAAACAGGTAGAAACTTTCTAAAGAGAAAAATGTGGCAAACATCTTTAAATTTTTCATTTATTAGCAATTGTAATTTTCAAACTTATCCCAAGGAATAATCAGAGTTGGACTCCAAAATTAATATGTAAGATTGTTAATAATAGTTTTATTTATAACAGCAGATTTAAAAATTAAAGTAAGCCACAGTTATCAAGTGGTCATTAAAAACCATGTTTTAGGAAAATACTGAATGACATAAAAAATGCTCATTATATTAATTTGAGCTAAAAAGAGAATATAAGATCATATAAACTAATATTTTGGGACTTCCCTGGTGGCGCAGTGGTTAAGAATCTGCCTGCCAATGCAGGGAACAAAGGTTCAATCCCTGGTCCAGGAAGATCCCACATGCCACAGAACAACTAAGCCCATGCTCCACAACTACTGAACCTGAACTCTAGAGCCCGTAAGCCACAACTACTGAAGCTCGCGTGCCTAGAGCCCGTGCTATGCAACAAGAGAAGCCACTGCAATGAGAAGCTCACACACCGCAATGAAGGGTAGCCCCTGCTAGCCACAACGAGAGAAAGCCCGTGCGCAGCAATGAAGACCCAATGCAGCCAAAAACAAATAAATAAAATTTTTTAAAAACTAATATTTTTAAATATGTATGCACATATATATTTATATATGCATATACTTATATATGCATATATTTTATATTTATTTATGAAAATGTATAATTATATTTGAATTACTGGGAGGAAATAAAATGTTCCCATGGCCTTCTCTGAGTCATGAGATTATGGATCATTTTTACTCATTTATTTTTATTTTTGTGTGTTTCCAAAGTTTTCCTGTTTTGTTTTGTTTTGTTTTGTTTTGCGGTACGCGGGCCTCTCACTGTTGTGGCCTCTCCTGTTGCGGAGCACAGGCTCCAGACGCGCAGGCTCAGCGGCCACGGCTCACGGGCCCAGCCGCTCTGCGGCATGTGGGATCTTCCCGGACCGGGGCACGAACCCGTGTCCCCTGCATCGGCAGGTGGACTCTCAACCACTGTGCCACCAGGGAAGCCCAGCTAAAGTATTTTTAAATTAAAAAATGTGTATACTTTTTAGGGCTTTCCTGGTGGCGCAGTGGTTGAGAATCGTCCGCCTGCTGATGCAGGGGACACGGGTTCGTGCCCCGGTCCGGGAAGATCCCACATGCCGCGGAGCGGCTGGGCCCGTGAGCCGTGGCCGCTGAGCCTGCGCGTCTGGAGCCTGTGCTCCGCAACAGGAGAGGCCACAACAGTGAGAGGCCCGCGTACTGCAAAAAAAAAAAAAAAAAAAAAGTATACTTTTTTGAAAACCTCAGTAGGAATCATTAAAAATCTAAACTTCCATGGCTGACTAACAAAGCATTTTCTGTATCTGATTCTTCAGAGGGTGGTTCTCTCTTCTTCAATAATGTCCATCACCAGTGGGAGAAAAGCAACATGCTCCTTGCCCCACCTTCATTCCACTCTGCTCCACAGGACGCTCAGCCTACATACTCTTCAGCCATTAGGACCACAGCATCCAGGTCCCTTGAAAGACACATCCACCATGTCTCTCCCACAACCAGGGCCTGACCGGTGAGTGTGCCAAAAACACCGATGAGTCATCAGGAACTCGAACAATAAACACACTCCCAGGAATGTACGAGGTAATTACACACATAGATAATTAAAGAGAATAACTATTAAATAAACCAAGTCAGTGACACACAGCAGCCAAACGGCAGAAGCAGGCCTTCCTGAAGCGATTTCCTGATTTGACTGTAGTTCGTGATGAAGTCTGTATGATTGAAAAGTTTATGATGCTTTTAACCTAGATGGGAAACAGCTGGGGAAATGCAACACACCAGGCATTGTTTGCACAAATGGGAAGAAGGAGTGCTTTGCTCTCAGATGGCAGCTGGGGAAAGCCCATTTTCCTTACAGCCACCCTTAGTCCTAATGCAGCACCCCTGCCCTTAAAAACTTGCTGTTGTCCTATCAAAAAGCTCCTCTAATCCATCTGTTCTCTTAAACTTACTTTTAAGGTTGACTTACCCAAGGTTCCGTGATGCCTTGAAAGGAAGAGGACACTACCCTCCCAAGTGTAACTCACTGCCAACTTGTTGCCACTAATGTCTACCTGCCTCTTACATTCTAAGCCCCTGCAGAAGTGTCTATCACTTTCCCAGAGTGTGTAAAACCACCTAGGCAGCACTGGAGCTAGGCAACAATATATTAAGCAACAATTATTTCCATAATGGCAATGTTTTCATGGAAAAGGTTTTCATATCTGTTGAGAAGGAAAACAGTGATCCCTTGCATTTCTGTAAAATCAGTCACCAGAAAAGGCAAACAAACCCAGGCCCCAGAAGCTTCAAAAAGAGTGAGTAAAAACAAGCCCGCGAGGGCTTCCCTGGTGGCGCAGTGGTTGAGAGTCCGCCTGCCAATGCAGGGGACACGGGTTTGTGCCCCGATCTGGGAAGATTCCCACATGCCGCGGAGCGGCTAGGCCTGTGAGCCGTGGCCACTGAGCCTGCGCGTCCGGAGCCTGTGCTCCGCAATGGGATAGGCCACAACAGTGAGAGGCCCGTGTACCGCAAAAAAAGAAAAAGAAAAAAAAAACAAGCCCGCGAGCTGGGAGGAAGGATATTTACCTGCGTGTGGGAGCAGGGCCATCTCCAATCCCTTGGCGAAGTGGGTGGTAGCGTCGTAGAAGTCTAGCAGCTTGACGAGCTCCAGCTCGGGCCCTACCCTCTCCACACTGGAGCTGAGGCAGATGGGCAGAGAGGGCACCAGGGCCCCCAGGGTCTGAATCAGCAGCACAGTCACCACCTCGTAGGGGTTCCTGAAAACCTGCAGGGGGAGAGAGGTATCTGTGTTAGCACACTGGAGCAGACCTTCTAAAGAAGCAGACTCCTGGACTGCTCAAAGGAATCCTTCCAAGCCAGAAAGCGGTCTAGTCAAGAGCCCCAAGCTTTCCTCAGCACCCATGTGAACATGCTCAGAAAGCCAAGTAAACTAGCAAGACTTGCATCCTGTCCAGGACAATTGGCTACTTTCTGTCTATTGCTGGCCCCGCCCTCTGCTCACCTCCTGCTGTGCGGCCCGGTTTCTAACAGGCCGTGGACCCTGGGGTTGGGGACACCTGTATTAAGTACAGATTCACTTAGTCAAATGTGAAACAAGATATAAGACTGTTCTTATGCAACACTAAGGCCAAAATAAGTGTAAGTTTAAAAATTATAAAATCAATCAATTCACATTTTTATTAGAAAATATCTTGAAATGAAGGAAAATGGAAACCAAAACTTATGGATACAGCAAAAGCAGTGCAAAGGGGAAAATTTATAGCTGTAAATGCACACATTAAAAAAGCAGAAATATCTCAAATCAATAACCTAACTGTACACATTTAGGAACTAGAAAAAAAAGAAACTAAACCCAAAGCTAGTAGAAGAAAGGATATAATAAAGATTAGAGCAGAGGTAAATGAAATAGAGAACAGAAAATCAATAAAGAAAATCAACAAAATCAGAAGTTAGTTCTTTTAAAAGATTAACATAATGGCAAACCTTTTACCTAGACTGACCAAAAAAAATACAAAGAGATTAGATTCAAATTACTAAGATCAGGTATGAAGGTGGGGACATTTACTACCAATTTTATAGAAATAAAAGGGATTATAAGAGAATACTATGAACAGTTGTATGCTAACAAACTGGATAACCTAGATGAAATGGACAAAAAATTCCTACAAATATTATTTACCAAAAGTGACTTCAGAAAATCTGAATAGACCTATAACTAGTAAGGAGACTGAATTAGTAATCAAAAACTTCCCAATAAAGAAAAAACGAGAACCAGATGGCTTCACTGGTAAATTCTACCAAACATTAAAAAAATTAATACCAATCCTTCTCAAACTCTTCCCAAAAAATTGGAGAGGAGGGAGCATGTTATATTCTGAATTGTGTCTCCCCAAAATTCATATATTGAAGTCCAAATCCCCCAGTACCTCAGAATATGACTATATTTGGACGGAAGGCCTTTAAAGAGGCAATTAAGATAAAATGAGGTCATCTGGGTGGGCCCTAATCCAATCTGACCAGTGTCCTTATACAAGAGGAGATTAGGACACAGGCACACATAAAGGAAAGACACAGGGAAAAGACTGCCATCTGCAAGCCAAGGAAAAAAGCCTCAGAAGAAATCAACCCGGCCAACACCTTGACCTTGGGCTTCTAGCCTCCAGAACGAATTTCTATTCTTTAAACCACCTATTCCATGGTACTTTGTTATCACAGCCCTAGCAAACTAATATAGAGCACTTCCTAATTCATTCTATGAGGGCATCATTAACCTGATGCCAAAGCCAGGCAAATACTAAAAGAAAAGAAAAGAAAATTATAGACCAATATCTCTTATAAATACACATACAAAAATACTCAACAAAATACTAGTAAACTGTATTTAGCAGCATATTAAAAGGATTATACACCATGACTGAGACTGATCTCCAGAATGAATGGTTCAACATATCAAATTAGTCAATGTAATATACTATATTAACAGAATGAAGGGGGAAAAAGCTCATTAATCTCAATTAATGCAGAAAAAGCATCTGACAAAATTCAACACCCTTTCATAACTGGAAAAAAAAACACTCAATAAACTAGGAATAGAAAGGAACCTCCTCAACATGATAAAGGCCATATCAGAAAAACCCATGGCTAACATCATATTCAATGGTGAAACACTGAAAGCTTTTCCCCTTAGACCAGGAACAAGACAAGGGTGCCTGCTTTTGCCACTTTATTCAACATAATACTGGAAGTTCTAGCCAGAAGAATTGGACAAGAAAAAGTAATAAAAGGCATCTATATTGGAAAGGAAAAAGTAACGTTATCTCTTTTCACAAATGATGTAATCTTATATGTAGAAAATCCTAACAAATTGAAAAAAAAAATGTTAGCAGTAATAAACAAATTCAGCAAAGTTGATCAACAAACAAAAATCACTCACATTCAAGGACTTCCCTGGTGACACAGTGGTTAAGACTCTGCACTCCCAATGCAGAGGGCCTGGCTTTGACCCCTGGTCAGGGAACTAGATCCCACATGCATGCTGCAACTAAGAGTTTGCATGCCACAACTAAGGAGCCCACAAGCCACAACTAAGGAGCCCACAAGCCACAACTAAAAAACCCAGTGCAATCAAATAATTTTTTTTAAATCACTCTTGCATTTCTTTACTAGCAATTCTATTCTAACAATCTGAAAAGGAAATTAAGAAAATTATTCCATTTACAATAGCATCAAAAAGAATAAAGTATTTAGAAATAAATGTAACGAAGGAACTAAAAGACTTGTACACTGAAAACGACAAAACACTGCTGAGAGAAATTAAAGAATACACACAAAAAATGGAAAGACTTCCCATGTTCATGTACTGGAAGACTTAATATTGCTAACATGGTAATACTACCCAAAGCCATCTACATATTCAATGCAATCTCCATCAAAATCCCAAAGGTGTTTTCTGGAGAAACAGGAAAACCCATCCTAAAATTCATATGGAATTTGAGGGAACCCCAAACAGCAAAAACAATATTGAAAAAGAGAATAATTGGCTATCTCACACTTCCTAATTTCAAAACTTACTACAGGGCTTCCCTGGTGGCACAGTGGTTGAGAGTCTGCCTGCCAATGCAGGGGACACGGGTTCGTGCCCCAGTCCAGGAAGATCCCACATGCTGCGGAGCGGTTAGGCCTGTGAGCCATGGCCACTGAGCCTGCACGTCTGGAGCCTGTGCTCCACAATGGGAGAGGCCACAACAGTGAGAGGCCCGCGTATCACACACACAAAAAAGAAACTTACTACAAAGCTATAATAGTCAAAACAGTGCGGTACTTGCATAAGGACAGACATATAGCCCAATGGAATAGAGAGCCCAGAAACACACATACATGGTCAAATGATTTTCAACATGAGTGCCAAAATCATTCAATGGGAAAAGGACACTCTTTTCAACAAATGGTGCTCAGAAAACTGGATACTACGTGCAAAAAAAAAAAAAGTTGGATCCTTACCTGATACCATATACAAAAATTAACTTAAAATTAATCAGACCTAAATGTTAAGAGTAAACTATAGGGCTTCCCTGGTGGCGCAGTGGTTAAGAATCCGCCTGCCAATAAAGGGGACACTGGTTCGAGCCCCAGTATGGGAAGATCCCACATGCCACGGAGCAACTAAGCCCAAGCGCCACAACTACTGGGCCTGTACTCTAGGGCCCACGAGCCACAACTACTGAAGCCCACGTGCCACAACTACTGAAGCCCGCATGCCTAGAGTCCATGCTCCGCAACAAGAGAAGCCACCATGGTGAGAAGCCCAAACACTGCAACGAAAAGTAGCCCCCGCTCACTGTGCGCAGCAACGAAGACCCAAGGCGGCCAAAAATAAATAAATTTTTTTTTTTTTTTTGCAGTACGCGGGCCTCTCACTGTTGTGGCCTCTCCCATTATGGAGCACAGGCTCCGGACACGCAGGCTCAGTGGCCATGGCTCATGGGCCTAGCTGCTCCGTGGCATGTGTGATCTTCTCGGACCGGGGCACGAACCCGTGTCCCCTGCATCGGCAGGTGGACTCCCAACCACTGCGCCACCAGGGAAGCCCTAAATTAATTTCTTTTTTTTTTTAAAAGAGTAACCTATAAAATTCTTAGGAGAAAACATAGGGCAAAATCCTCATGACCTTGGATTTAGCAACAGTTGGCACTCCATATCTACACGTTCTGCATCCAGATTCAACCAACCTCAGGTCAAAAATATTCAGGAAAAAAAAAAATGTCCAGTAAGTTCCAAAAAGCAAAACTTGAATTTGCTGCGTACCAGCAACTATTTACATAGCCTTTACATTGTATTAGGTATTATAAGTAATCTAGAGATGATTTAAAGTATACAGGAGTACATGCATAGGTTGTATGCAAATACTACACCATTTTATATAAGGGACTTGAGCATCCATGGATCTTGGTATGGGGAGGGGGGTGGGTTCCTGGATCAATTCCCTGAGGATACCAAGAGATGACTATAGTTTCTTAAGTATGACACCAAAAGTATAGGCAATAAAAGAGAAAACAGATAAACTGGACTATATCAAAATTAAAAATTTGTTAAAGCACGTTACAAATAGAGTGAAAAGACAACCAATGGAATGGGAGAAAATATTTGCAAATCATGTAACTGATAAGGGATTAATATCCAGAATATATAAAGAACTCCTACAACTCAACAACATAAAACCAAACACTACAATTCAAAAATGGGCAAAAAACTGTAATAGACATTTCTCCAAAGACGATAATACAAATGGCTGATGAGCATGTGAAAAGATGTTCAACATCATTAGTCATTAGGGAAATACAAATCAAAACCTCCATGAGATACCATTTCACACACACTAGAATGGCTATTTATCAAAAAAATGGAAATTAACAAGTGTTAACAAGTATGTAGAGAAATTGGAATTCTTATGCATTGCTGATGGGAATGTAAAATGGTGCCGCTGCTATAGAAAACAGTCTGGCAGTTTCTCAAAATGTTAAACATATGATTATGATACGATCCAGCAATTCCACTTGCAGGTATACACCCAAAAGAATTGAAAACAGGGACCCAAAGAGATATTTGTACACTTTCAGAGCAGCATTACTCACAATAGCCAAAAGGTGGAAGCAATTCAAGTGTTTATCAACAAATGAATGGATAGACAAAATGTAGTAAATACATACAACAGATTATTCAGCCATAAAAAAGTAATGAAAATTCTGATACATGCTAAAACATGGATGATCCCTGAAACCATTATGCTAAGTGAAATCAGCCAAACACATAAGGACAAATATCATATGGCCCTACTTATAAGAGGTATCTAGAATAGGAAAATTTATAGACACAGTAAAGGTTAAGGTTACTAGGGGACGGAAGAGGGCGAAGTGGGGAGTTATTACTTAATGAGTACACAGTTTCTGTTTAGGGTGATGAAAAAGTTCTGGAAATAGATAGCATGATAGTTAATCAACACTGTGAATGTACTTAATGCCACTTGATTGTACACTTAAAATGGCTAAAATGGTAAATTTTATGTATATTTTACCACACACAAAAAATTAACTATCAAACCAATAAAATTCAAAATAATAGGACAGACGAAGATGTTTACTGCAGCTGAACTGCCTTTTTCATCAATAATTTGACCTGACGGCTACAGCACAGGTTTTTTTTGAGTTCAGCCTGCCTATGCTTCTCTGTGGTATGTGAGGAGAATTTTTACACTGCTTCTATCTCTACTCAAACTACAAACTACTAAGAAAACATCAAGTTGGCAACGGCATTAAACAGCACTCACTTGGCACCAGCACTTACATTATCTAAGCATTAAGCTTGTCTCTTTCTTTTTTCACTGGCCCCCAATAGAATAGGGGTACCAATGTGACTATCAACAGAAAAGCACCCACTGAAATTACATGGCAGCAGTTGGTTATAAGGTGGTCACATACATGACCCAAAATATGCTTATATTTTTTCTTAGATTATTTCCAAAATAGAAAACAAAATTTTTAAATTCTCATAGAGAATTCATAAAACTTCAACAAACACCTGTTTAGTTTAATAAACATCACTGCTGGGGTCTGAGAGAAAGAAATAGAGGAAATGCAAATCTAACCCAACAAATACCAAAATGACCAATTTATATCCTGAGCAACAGCTTCCAGCCATCTACTAGATGTCACCATTAAGCTGAGCCACTCTCATTTGGAATTTAAAAGTGTCCTGAGGGCTTCTCTGGTGGCGCAGTGGTTGAGAGTCCGCCTGCCGATACAGGGGACACGGGTTCGTGCCCCGGTCCGGGAAGATCCCACATGCCGCGGAGTGGCTAGGCCCGTGAGCCATGGCCGCTGAGCCTGTGAGTCCGGAGCATGTGCTCCGCAACGGGAGAGGCCACAACAGTGAGAGGCCCGCGTACCGCAAAAAAAAAAAAAAAAAAAAAAAAGTGTCCTGAATTGGAATTCATTATTTTCCCACTGACCTCCCCAGGTCTGTTTCTATCAACTTCCTTATTTCTGTCAGTAGCATCACCATTCAACCAGAATAAAAATCTCCCTTTTCACTTTCCTTTCTTTCAGTCCCTTTATCAGTTACCAGGTCCTAGCAACTGTTCATTTTTTAACTGGGTATCTTTTGCTACATTACCATCACCATCCTAGACCAAACATAGCTTCCTACCTGTCTTCAGTCTTTCTTCATCAATTCACCCTATTTACCACCACCAAATTCATTATTTTGAAATGTTATTTAGAAATTTTCTTACACTTTAAATGTTTAAATACTGCAAGATTCAACAATCAACATTTTGCCACAATTGCTTTATTTCTATTTCTAAGTCATTGGAAAGGTAATCACAGATATCATGACACATCACCCCTAAATACCTCAGCGTTTATCTCTTAAGAATAAGGCCATCCTCCTATATTACAACACTGCAGATAATCAAATGTAACCTTGATGTAATACTTTTACCTACCACAGTCCATGTTCAAATTTTCCCAATTGTTCTTTCAACGTCCTTGATAGTTTTTTTGTCATCATGCAGAATCCAATCCAGGATCATGAAATTACATTTAGTTGTCTTCTTTTTTTTTGTCTCCTTTAATCTAAACAATTTCCTGACTTTTTTTCTTTCATGACACTGACATTTTTGAAGAGTCTACGACAGTTGTTTTTTTTGGTTTTTTTTTGCGGTACGCGGGCCTCTCACTGTTGTGGCCCCTCCCGTTGCGGAGCACAGGCTCCGGTCGCGCAGGCTCACCAGCCATGGCCCACGGGCCCAGCCGCTCCGCGGCATGTGGGATCTTCCCGGACCGGGGCACGAACCCGTGTCCCCTGCATCGGCAGGCGGACTCTCAACCACTGCGCCACCAGGGAAGCCCTAGGACATGTTTTGAAAAATGGTCTTTGATTTGGATTTGTCTGCATGTTTCCTCATGTTAAGACTTTTTGGCAGAGAAACTACATAGGTGATATTCTGACACCAAAAGCATTCTTAAAACAGTAACATCATCATTCACTCTATTGCTCCAGAGGCTCACTATCTTCTAGAGAAAGCCAAACTTCTGTCTTACATTCAATGTTCCCACTCCCTCCACACACAGCTGCACCAATACAAACCCTCCTCTGTCTCCATCCAGTGTATTCCCCCCACGATCCGCCAAGCATAAGAGAACCAGAGACCTTTACATATCACCCAGTCCAATGTCCTTATTTGACAAAAGAAACATTTTACTACAAGAAAGGATGGACCAAAGGAGAAAATGAAAACTATCCTTATCTAGAAAGAGAAATCCTGACTCCTCTCCTTGTACTGTGAGAAAGGACTAGGCAATGAGTACCTACTTCACTCTTAGTTCCTATTTAAGTGACCTGAGGCTGGGGTGCTGGGTGGAGGGGGGAGACTTAGACTAAACGACTCTGTACCCAAGCGTTCTAATTGGTTGGTCAGCTGAAACTATGTTTATAGCTGATAGTTTCAGCTGACCAACCAACAGGGCCCCTATGCTCATAGGTGTCCCCTTTCCTTTAAAGTGATCTGGCAAAAGGGATGCTCTGGCCATTTGCCAAACAAGAACCAAAAGTTCAAAGACTGTAAGACCAAACTTAACAACCAGGGCCATAGAATTAACCCAAACAGCACATGCAAAAACAATCTGACCTTACCCTTCACTACACACAAAAAATAATTCAAGATGGGCCATAGAACTAAATGTAAAAGCTCAACAAGCTTCTATAAGAAAACACAGAAGAAGAGCTTTGCAACTTGGGGAATGGTGATGGTTTCTGAGGACAAAGAAAGCAATAACCATAAAAGAAATGATAAAATCAAGTTCCTCAAATTCAACACTTCTGCTCAAGCCACAGACTGGAAGGAAATATCTACAAAATATATCTGATAAAGAACTTATACCTAGAATATGTAAAGAACTTCTGTAACTCAATAATAGAAAGGCAAATTACCCAATTTTTTTAAATGGGTAGAAGACCAGAACAGATACTTCACAAAGGAAGATATACAAACGGCCAATAAGCATGTGAAAAGGTGTTCAACATCCTTAGTCATCAGGGAATTGCAAATTAAAGCCACAGAGACACACTACAACACACCCACCAGAATGGCTAAGATTAAAAAGACAACACCTAGGGGGCTTCCCTGGTGGCGCAGTGGTTGAGAATCTGCCTGCTAATGCAGGGGACACAGGTTCGAGTCCTGGTCTGGGAAGATCCCACATGCCGCGAAGCAACTAGGCCCGTGAGCCACAACTACTGAGCCTGCGCGTCTGGAGCCTGTGCTCCGCAACAGAAGAGGCCGCGACAGTGAGAGGCCCGCACACCACGATGAAGAATGGCCCCCGCTCTCCGCAACTGGAGAAAGCCCTCGCACAGAAACGAAGACCCAACACAGCCAAAAATAAATAAATAAATAAATTTATAAAAAAAAAAAGACAACACCTAGGGACTTCCCTGGTGGCACAGTGGTTAAGAATCCACTTGCCAATGCAGGGGCACAGGTTCGAGCCCTGGTCCAGGAAGATCCCACATGCCGCGGAGCAACTAAGCCCATGCACCACAACTACTGAGCCTGCGCTCTAGAGCCCGTGAGCCACAACTACTGGGCCTGAGTGCCACAACTACTGAAACCCGTGCACCTAGAGGCCGTGCTGTGCAACAAGAGAAGCCACTGCAACGAGAAGCCCGCGCACCACAACAAAGAGTAGCCTCCGCTCACTGCAACTAGAGAAAGCCCACACACAGCAACAAAGACCTAACGCAGCCAAAAATAATAAATAAATTAAATAAATAAATCTAAAAAAAAAAAAAAATGCCTGCTAATGCAGGGGACATGGGTTCGAGCCCTGGTCCAGGAAGATCCCACAGGCCGTGGAGCAACTAAGCCCATGTGCCACGACTACTGAGCCCACGTGCTGCAACTACTGAAGCCCGCACACCTACAGCCCGTGCTCTGCAACAAGAGAAGCCACCACAGTGAGAAGCCCGTACACCGCAACGAAGAGCAGCCCCAATTCACTGCAATTAGAGAAAGCCCAAGTGCAGCAAGGAAGACCCAACGCAGCCAAAAATAAATAAATAAAGTAAATAAATTTACAAAAAAAAAAAAAAAAAACAAAACCTGATGTGTAGCAATCAGAACTCTCACACGCTTGTGTTGTGGGAATGTAAAAAGCACACTCATTTTGAAAAAGTGCCGATTTCTTTATATTTTGATTTTTGGCTGCGTTGGGTCTTCGTTGCTGTGTGCATGCTTTCTCTAGTTGCTTCGAGCAGGGGCTACTCTTTGTTGCAGTGCGCAGGCTTCTCATCGTGGTGTCTTCTCTTGTTGCGGCGCACAGGCTCTAGGCGCGCGGGCTTCAGTAGTTGCAGCACGTGGGCTCAGTAGCTGTGGCTCGCGGGCTCTAGAGCGCAGGCTCAGTAGTTGTAGCACACAGGCTTAGTTGCTCCGTGGCATGTGGGATCTTCCCGGACCAGGGCTCAAACCTGTGTCCCCTGCGTTGGCAGGCGGATTCTCAACCACTGCGCCACCAGGGAAGCCCTAAAAGTGCCGATTTCTTATAAATCTAAATATAGACCTACTCTATAACCCAGCAATTCCACTTCCACGTCTTTACCCAAGAGATATGAACATGTGGTGTCCACAAAAAACTTACAGAACCAAGTTTAGAGCAGCTTTATTTATAATTGTACCAAACTGGAAATAGCACAAGTGTCCATCAATAAAAGACTCAATAGGGCTTCCGTGGTGGCGCGGTGGTTAAGAATCCACCAGCCAATGCAGGGGACACGGGTTCGAGCCCTGGTCCGGGAAGAGCCCACAAGCTATGGAGCAACTAAGCCCGAGCGCCACAACTACTGAGCCTGCACTCTAGATCCCACGAGCCACAACTACTGAAGCCCGTGCTCCACAATAAGAGAAGCCACCTCAGTGAGAAGCCCGCGCACCGCAACAAAGAGTAGCCCCCGCTCGCTGCAACTAGAGAAAGCCCGCGCACAGCAACAAAGACCCAATGCAGCCAAAAATAAATTAATTAAATAAATAAAAATTTTTTTAAAAACTCAATAAACAAAACTGTCATATATTCATACCATGTAAGCGTGTTCAGTAATAAAAAGGAACAAGCTACTGATATGTACAACAACATGAATAAATCTCCAAAAACATGCTGAATGAAAGAAGCCTCACCAAAAGGATATACACCATATGATTCCATTTACATGAAATTCTAAAACAGGCTAAACTAATTTATGGTGGGAAAAATCAGAACAGTGGATGCCTTCAGGTATGTTGGTACTAAGACTGACTGAGAAGGAACACAAGGGAACTTTCTAGTGTGACAGTCATGTTCCACATCTTGGTAGGGGATTAGGTTAAACAGCATTTGTCAAAAATAATTAAATGGCATATTTAAGATCATTGCATTTTATAATTTTACCTAAAAAAAATCCCAGTAAACAAATACTAAACTCTAGTTAATAATACTTATGTTCTGAAGTGAATGATGTTTGCAACTTACTTTGAAATGAATCAAAAAATAAGATGGGTGAATGAACAGATACACATGGATAGATGGACAGATTTGTGATAAAGCAAATATAGCAAAATGTTCATTGTAGAACACAGGAGGTGGGTACATGGGTGTTCACTGTACAATGCTTTCAAATTTTTTATATGTTGGAAACTTTCCATATTAAAATACTGGGGAAAGGGAATTCCCTGGCGGTCCAGTGGTTAAGACTCCGTACTTCCACTGCAGGGGGCCGGGGTTCAATCCCTGGTTGGGGAACTAAGATCCCACATGCTATGTGGCATGGCCAAAATATAAAAAATAAAATAAAATACCGGGGAAAAGGGCTTCCCTGGTGGCGCAATGGTTGAGAGTCCGCCTGCCGATGCAGGGGACACGGGTTCGTGCCCCGGT
>NW_006775554.1:1166528-1167576 GCF_000442215.2 Lipotes vexillifer
AAAAAAAAAAAAAAAAAAAACCAGGGAAAAAAAGTCTTTAGAGACACATTCACCCTGGCGTGTTTGGTTTTCTTCTGTACTCTACTGAGCTTCAGGAGATGACAGTCACCTATCATGCTCACATTCTGAAAAGAAAATGGGCCATGGGACTAAAGTGGAAATTAGCATAAACTTACATCTTACAAAACTTGGGGTGAGGCCCAAAAGAAAGTGTGAGAAGTCGAAATCCTTTTTCCAAGATGCTGAAGGGCAATTGTACTTATAGGCATGAACTGTTTTTATCCTCAAGATATAAGCAGTAGACAAGAAAAGGACACAGAAATGCGTGCGGATGGACAGGATCACTGAAAACTGACGATTACATAAAAAACGGGAAACTTCTACAGGAGGTTGTTTTTTGTTTTGTTCGCTGGTTTTGGGGTGTTTTTGTTTCTTTGTTTTTTTTTGTCTGAATGAGGTTGGTTCAAGGAGAAAGAAAAGAGGATGGAGAAGAGCACTTCAACCACCTTGAATGACATGACCCTATACGAGGAATTCTCTCCAACTACGGTGGAGTCCATTCCAGCAAATTACTGACCAATATGCGAAGGGCGATTCACACCTAATTCTGAAAAAAATATAAGCCACACCATAAACAGGCCCAGTCAGTCATTACTCAGACATAAGACAGCCTTTTTCCCCTTCTAAAGAGAAGATCTAGTGCACCTGCTGGCATCAAGACAAGGGACCAATGTTTCATATCCTTCAAGGCTGAAAATGCCTAGAGACTTTAGGAAAGTAAATGATGGAAAGTTCGTGAAAGTAAATGAAATGAAGTTCTCTGTCTCACCTCTCCCCTAAGTCAGAGGGTGCCTTTAAAATTATACTGTTCCTCTAACTCTTGGCCTATTGCGAGAACAAGGGAAACTAACTTTAGGCCGGGTAAATTTTACCCAAAGTTAAGATTAAAACAGCCTTGTTCACTCAAGCACCACCTGACTGAGGCCCTCCTGCTTTTAGATCAGAAGATAATGGCCTCCAGGAATTCCACAGGGCTCCCCTGCTGAAC
>NW_006775554.1:1167690-1168973 GCF_000442215.2 Lipotes vexillifer
ATTAGATTCTTTTAAGATATAGATAAGAGCGATAAGAAGAGTTAAACAGAGACCTAAAGATTTTCCTGCCCCTTTGGTGACGACAGCAAATGGGGAGGTTCTTCAAGCAGTGCTCTCTCCGGGTGGCCTGGGTGCTCTGCAGTCGAGCAGCCCGCTCCCAAGGCCATCACCCTCTCCCTCGGCACCACGGGCTTTGTTCTCGCTAGAACCCAAAAGAGCTGTTACCTGCATAGCCCACTGGATTTGTGTGTGCAAAGCACCGAGCAAGGCGTCATAGAGTCCAGTGAGCTGCTGGTCCAGGGGTAGGTCAGTCTGGCACAGCTCCTGCCAGGCTGCTAAAAGCTGGACCTGCAGAGGCAGAACAAAGGAGGCCTTACTGGGTCGGCCAAGACATGCTGCCTGCTGCAACTGCCCTGCCCTCCTACCAGGGCAAGCAACTGGCCACTGCCTACTCTCCCAGGCAATCGGGTACCTGTGGACAACCATTCACTTCAAAAGAGGCAGGAAAAAAAAATTTACAGTCACCTGCTCTGATCATCATCCAGAGCTTGAATCTGTTGCCCTCCAAGTGATCCTTTCTCCTTTTTTCTTGCCCCCAAATCATGCCAATGTACTCAGCATGCTACCATTCTTCTGAATAGACCTCAGAGGTGGGCGTGAATATGTGTTTTAGCTTCGTGTCCTAACACTACTGCTTAAAAGACAGATGGGCACTGGACTTGAAGGAATTAACAAGTTAGCCCAGGAAGCTGTCAACATTTTCAGTAACCTAATTTCAACAAACGTAGAAAACATATAAAATTCTTAAGGCTTGCTGAAGGCATAATAAACCTAATCGCCCTTAAAAGACAAAAATAGGAAAAATTAAAACTCTTCAATCTGTAAAGGAAATCTAGTTATAAATATAAGTGAGGCTGAAAACTAATGACTTTTTTTCCAACTTGCAATTAAATGAATCCACAGGCTGGACCAAGAGCACCCCCTACTGGCTAATTGAAAGAAAAAGACCAGAGGGCAGGGAGGCAAATATTTTTACCTTTGAGTAGGAAACTGAGATTCAAAACTGTGATTCTGTGGCCCAGTTCTACAAGCATTCCACAATGGTAATCACTCACAGTTTCTCACCTTGTGACACTTGTAGTAGTATGCAAGAAGTTGGGGCATCCGGTCAATTTCAGTAAAAACCTTCACAAACACTTTGGACTGATCTAAAGAAAAACAATGGAAAACATGTACATACTGTTACCAGGTTTTCTGTTGCAGCCAAGAGAAAGAATTCAGCA
>NW_006775554.1:1168983-1193168 GCF_000442215.2 Lipotes vexillifer
GGATAAATGTGGACTATACATGAGCTAGTATTCAGAAGTTCCCACCAAGACAATGAATTAACTCATGTGTGGAGATCATAAATATGAAAAACAAGTGAAGTTAAGGGTAGAACATGTGACTCAATCAGATACCACATGCCAATGTTCATTCCACAAAATGGGTTTAATTATTATTCGCAAAACAGTCCCTGAGTTTTCTCATTTCTATACCATTCAAATATATATTATTCCTTCTGCCCTAAATACTTTTCCTCACCTATCAAAATCTTAGATCCATGAGAAAATGCTCATGCTACATTGCTGACTGGGAGCAAAAAAGATATAAAATTGCATATACTCAATGTACATACTTTCCTTAAAAGATACATGTACACAAAGGGAAAAGAACTGGAAGAAAATACTAACAGTCACCTCTGGGTGGTGAGTATATCATTTTACTGGTATATCATTTTCTTTTTTATATTTTTCTCCATTTTTCAAATTTTTAATAACCTATATATGTATTATTTTATAATCAAACAATTAAAAATGTTTTAATTCATCTCTTTCAAGGTTCTGCACATATACTAGCTCTTTCATAAAAGCTTCCTCGATTTTGTTTCATCCTTCCCTTCATCCTGGGGAGGCCTAAGGCAGTTTTCACATTCCATCTTGTCACAAAATTATTTGTGTACTTGTCTTCTCCCAGCCTCACCCTCCATCAGTGTGTAAAGTCTTTGAAGGATAGCAATCTTGGGACTTCCCTGCTGGCTCAGTGGTTAAGAATCTGCCTGCGAATGCAGGGGAAAAGGGGTTCGAGCCCTGGTCTGGGAAGATCCCACATGCCACGGAACAACTAAGCCTGTGCGCCACAACTACGGAGCCTGCACTCTAGAGCCCGCGAGCCACAACTACTGAGCCTGTGAGCCACAACTACTAAAGCCCGTGCGCCTAGAGCCCATGCTCTGCAACGAGAAGCCACCGCAATGAGAAGCCCGTGCACCGCAACAAAGAGTAGCCCCCGCTCGCCACAACTAGAGAAAGCCCGCACACAGCAATGAAGACCCAGTGCAGCCAAAAATAAATTAATTAATTTTTAATGACTATTTACTTTTAAAATGCTTATCATTTTCATAAGATCATTTAAATAAATGAATATCCCTGCCATATGTAAAATCAGGCTCCAAAAAGTTGCTTCACTTTATCAACTGAATTCATTGGTTGTGTAAAATGAAACAGGCATGCATGTGTGAAGATTGTGGGTAATGTGTTGGGGATGTACTAATTTATCAGATTTTCCTTTAAAAACTGTTAGTAAAGAAGCACCTTGGCCTTCTAGGAAAGATGACTGATTAAAGAGCATATTACTTTTGTGGCAGAAAAAAGCCCTTCCTGATACCAAAATTAACCACCCAGGGACTTCCCTGGCGGCGCAGTGGTTAAGAATCCACCTGCCAATGTAGATGACACGGGTTCAAACCCTGATCCAGGATGATCCCACATGCCGCGGAACATTTAAGCCTGTGCGCCACAACTACTGAGCCTGAGCTCTAGAGCCCACGAGCCACAACTGCTGAAGCCTAGAGCCCATGCTCCACAACAAGAGAAGCCACTGAAATGAGAAGCCCATGCACTGCAATGAAGAGCAGCCCCCGCTCGCCGAAACTAGAGAAAGCCCGTGTGCAGCAACGAAGACCCAATGCAGCCAAAAATAAATTAATTTTTAAAAAAATATTCAAAATTAACCACCCAAAGAGAAACACAATATCATTCATCTGTGTTGAAGCCAGGAAAATGTCTGTACTACAAACTTCGGAGGGGATTTCCCTGGTAGTCCAGTGGTTAAGACTCACGCTTCCAATGCAGGGGGCGTGGGTTCGATCCCTGGTTGGGGAACTAAGATCCCACATGCTGCAGGGCATGGCCAAAAAAAAGCCAAACTTCACAGAATACCAATCAGATATTCAATCATTTTGGCAGATGAGTGGGGATGCTGGGAGAACTCTGGATGTATCACGAATGAAGCAGTGTGATGGAAAGGTAAAGACTGGGAGCCAAGGGAGGACTGGGCAGGCAGGGGAAGGCCTGCTTCCATACCAGCTCAGCAGTGGGACAGGGACAGCCACAGGGCTGAAAAGCGCCATTTCCCCCTTCTGAATCGGCATCCTGCCTACAGAGAGTAGAATCTGGAATCAAGCCTGATTCAGATCTGTGAATGAAAGCTGTCAAAAACAGCTAACCCCAAAACCAAAGCCCATGATCCTGACCCACAGAGCATTCTTCAAACCTGATTCCAGCACCAAGTAGCCAACTCACACAGAAGGAAAGGAAAAAACTTAAATTCATGGAGCTGCCTGCCGCCACTCCTACTCCCCTAACCTCACATAACTAGACATACACCCAAACCACGCAGGTGAGTTCCATGGTCTGTAGCTGCCACAAATTCATGAGAAAACATGAGGAATAAAGCTGCCAGATGGTGATTTTCCAAAGGCCCGGCTCCAGTCCTAGAATCCTGCTAATGAGAAGAAGACTCAAAATAAAGAATTGACAAATGGGGAAGATATGGAACGAAAAGCCTGGAGATGAGTCCTGAACCCATTCTCTTTGGGCAACTGAAAAGCACAACACAGAACATAGCCTTTAAATCAAGGGCAAGAGGAAATCTCTCAACCAAGTCCAGGTCAACAAAGGAGGGGTATCCAAGGAGGTCCCATGCTAACTATTTTTCAGTAAACAGTAGACCCAGAAAAAAGCACCCACATACAAATATGAATAAATAGAAACAAATACAAACAAAAAAATTCCAGCATGTGACCTATGCAAAAGTACCACAGGGGGTAAAAAAGAAAAGGAACAGAGCATACAGAAGGTGCATGCAGAGAGCACGTCAAGGACAACCAGAGAGAAGATAATAAGGAAGCAGAGACTTCAACAAACACTACAGGCCAATTAGACCTAACAGACAGTACAGAACATTCCACCCAACAATGGCAGAATACACATACTCAAGTACCCATAAAACATTCTCCAGGATAGACCGTATCTCAGGCCACAAAACAAGTCTTAATAAATTTTTAAAGATTAAAATCATATAAATCATATAGTATCTTTTCCGATCACACTGGTAGAAAACTAAAAACAGAAGAAAGAAAACTGGAAAAATCACAAATATGTGGAAATTGAACAACACACTCCTAAACAACCGATGGGTCAAAGAAGATACCACAAGTGAAATTAGAAAATGACAAATGAAAACAAAAACCTAACATACCAAAACTTATGGATGCCACAAAAGTAGCCCAAAGAGCTAATTTATAGCTGTACATACACTAAAAAAGAAGAAAGAGCTCAAATCAACAACCTAAACGCTACATCTTATAGAACTAAGAAAATAAAAAACAAACTAACTAAACCCAAATTTAGCAAAAGGGAAGAAATAATAAAGAGCAGAGCAGAGATAAGTAAATAGAGAATACAGAAACAAAACAAAAATCAACAAAATCAAGGGTTGAAAAGATTCTTTGAAAAGATGAAAAAAATTGATAAAACTTTACTTAGATTCACTAAGGAAAAGGAAGAGGACTCAAATAAATAAAATCAGAAATGAAAGAGGGGATATCACTACTAATTTTACTGAAATAAAAAGAATTATAAGAAAGTACTATGGACAATTATATGCCAACAAATTGGATAAATTAGATGAAATGAAAAAATTCCTAAAAATACTCAATGTACCAAGACTGAATGATGAAGAAATAGGAACTCTGAATAGACGTAAAACTAATAATTGAATCAGTAATCAAAAACCTCTCAACAAAGAAAAGCACACCAGATGGCTTCACTGATTAATTCTACCAAACACTTAAAGAATTAATACCAATACTTCTCAACCTCTCTGAAAAAAATTGAAGAGCAGTGAATACTCTCTAATTCATTCTATGAGGGCAGCATTACCTTAATACCAAAGCCAGACAAAGACATTACAAGAAAAGAAACCTACAGGTTAATATTCCTGATGAAGATTGATATAAAAATCCTCAACAAAATACTAGCAAATTGAATTCTACAGCATATTAAAAGGATTATACACCATGACCAAGTGGGATTTGCTCTGGGATGCAAGGAAGGTTCAACATATGAAAATCAATGAATGAAATACACCACATTAACAGAACAAAGGAAAGATATCCACTTGATCAACTCAACTGATGGAGAAAGGCATCTGTTAAAATTCAATACTTTTTCATGACAAAAACACTCAAAAAACTGGGAATAGAAGCAAACAACCTCAACAAAATAAAGGCCATATATGAAAAGCCCCCAGCTAACATAATACTCAATGGTGAAAGACCATTTCAAACTTTTCCTCTGAGATCAGGAACGAGACAAGTATGCCCACTTTTGCAATTTCTATTCAACTTAGTACTGGAAGTTCTAGCCAGAATAATTATGCAAGAAAAAGAAGTAAAAAGCATTCAAACAGGAAAGGAAGAAGGAAAAATATCTTTGTTTGCAGATGATATGATCTTATTTATAGAAAGCCCTAAAGATTCCACCAAAAAAAAAAACGGTTAGAATAAGTTAATGCAGCAGAATAAAAAATCAACACACCAAAACTCACTTGCATTTCTGTACAGTAACAATGAACAATCTGAAAAAAAGAGTTAAGAAAACAATTCCATTTATAATAGCATCAAAAAGAATAAAATAGTTAGAAATAAATATAATCAAGGAGCTAAAAGACTTGTACACTGAAAGTGACAAAACATTGCTGAAAGAAATTTTAAAAGACACAAATAAATAAAAAGACATGCTATGTTCATGAATTAGAAGACTGAGTATTGTTAAGATGATAATACTACCAAAGCCATCTACAGATTCAATGTAATCCCTTCCAAAATGGTGTTCAATGGTGTTCTCTGGAGAAACAGAAAAACCCATTCTAAAATTCATATGGAATTTCAAGGGACCCCAAATAGCCAAAACAATCTTGAAAAAGAAGGACAACATTGGTTGATTCACAATCCATGATTTCAAGTTACTACAAAGCAACAATAATCAAAACTATGTGGTACTGGCATAAGGACAGATATATATACAGCCTAATGGAACAGAATAAAGGGCTCAGAAATAACCTTCACATACATGGTCAAATAATTTTCGACAAGGATGTCAAGACCATTCAATGGGGAAAGAACAGTCCTTTTAACAAATGTGCTCAGGAAAAAAAATGTTGCTCAGAAAACTGGATGTCCACATGCCAAAGAAAGAAGTTGGACCCTTACCTTGTACCATATACAAAAATTAACTTATAATGGTTCAACAACCTAAATGTAAGAGCTAAAACTATAAAACTCTTAGGAAAAAAACAAAGGAAAAGCCTCATGACCTTGGATTTAAAACGGAAATTTAGGGACTTCCCTGGTGATCCAGTGGTAAAGAATCTGACTTTCACTGCAGGGGACGCAGGTTCGATCCCTGGTTGGGGAACGAAGATCCCAAGTGCTGCAGGGCAACTAAGCCTGTGTGCCACAACTAGATGGAAGCCCTCACGCCACAACTAGAGAGATGCCCACATGCCACAATGAAGAGCCTGTGCCACAACGAAGACCCTGTGTGCTGCAACTAAGACCAGACACAGGGCTTCCCTTGTGGCGCAGTGGTTAAGAATCTGCCTGCCATTGCAGGGGACAGGGGTTCAAGCCCTGGTCCGGGAAGATCCCACATGCCGCGGAGCAACTATGCCTGTGCGCCACAACTACTGAGCCTGCGTGCCTACAGCCCGTGCTCCGCAACAAGAGAAGCCACTGCAATGAGAAGCCTGCACACCCCAACGAACTCGCCGCAACTAGAGAAAGCCCAAGCACAGCAACAAAGACTCAACGCAGCCAAAACAGATACATAAAATAAATAAATTAATTAAAATTTTAAAAAAAGACCAGACACAGCCCCCAAAATAAACTTAATTAACTAATTAAAAATAAATAATAAATAACAAAACTGAAATTTTAAAAAAACTTTTCTTAAAAGAGAGAGCACTTCAAAAGATTTACCTTAGGAAAGAGGAGAAAATTTTACACTACAATTGCTTCACATTCTCAAGGAAATTACGCAAGGTATATGTTTTCTTCAATAGGATCTAAGGTATCACAATGAGATATAAAGGGAGGCTGGCAGAGCTAAGAAAAAAAATTAGGAAATAAATAATGATATGATGAATTAAAAATTAATTAGAAGAACAAAGAGCAGAACACATACTTTAGAAAATGCTATTGATCAAGTGGAAGACAGACTTTTGAAAAATAACAGACTACGGAGGAGAGGAGATCGTTGGCAAAGAGCCAAAAGAGACCAGCGTGAACATATTATATGTTGAGGGGGGAAGGAAGAGCTAATGAACAGATAGTTGATGTTCTCAAAAATGAAAAAGAAAATAAATGAAATAGAAGAAAAAGTCTTTTAAGAAAGAAATTTTCTAGAAATGAAGAAAAATATGAATCAGCAAATAAGATACTATGTTCCAGAAAACATTAAAAATTTTCAAAACTGAAAAATAACCTAGTAAAGTAACTAAACTACAGGGTAAAAGCCAGAAGTCATAAGCCAGAAGTCAGCAAACTATGAGCCAAGTTACCAACTGTTTTTGTATATAAAATGTTACTGGAACACAGTGAAGCTCATTCATTTACATATGAGTTTTCGTGCCACGACTGCAGAATTAAGTATTTGTGCTACAGACCATATGCCCCACAAAGCCCCAAAATTTATTATCTGGCCCTTTACAGACAATGTTTGCCCACCCTATTTTAACTATTCAAGGAAAATACTACGTACAAAGAAAAAACTAGGCAGGCCAGTCCCATACTGAACATCAGAATATAGTTGGCAGAAGACAAGGAAGCAACGTCTCTAGATTTCTGAAGGAAAAATAGTATGAACCAAGAATTCCAAAAGCAGTCATTCTTTTCTACATGGAAAAGCAATAAAAACACATTCTTTACTTAAATACCAAGGATATACATATGATCCCCATGCCCTTCCTGAGGGAAAAAAAAGTCTACTTAAAAACAGAATCCTGCTAATGAAGAGAAGCCTCAAAGTAAAGAATTAACAGGGAATTCCCTGGTGGTCCAGTGGTTAGGACTCCACGCTCTCACTGCCGAGGGCCTGGCTTCCACTCCTGGTCAGGGAACTAGGATCCCGCAGGCCACGCGGTGTGGCCAAAAAAAAAAAGAAAAAGAAAAGAAAAAAGAATTAACAAATAGGGAAAATGTGGGATGAAAAGTCTGGAAATGAGACTGAATCCACTTAAAAACATGATATTAAGCATAGACAACCATGGCAATTTTTGGTTATAAAACAGTTATATAAAAATAAAATATTATAAAACACAAAAATTTTATAATGTTTACATTTCAGAGAGAAAGCTACATGATAAAAAATTATTAATTTGATGGTATACCATGGAGAAAAATTCTAGACTATGCAATATTCTAGAATAGGGCAGGGGGAGGGTGAAGGGTGGGAGAAAGGGAGGGGAGTGTAAATGCACTAATTGAGGGAATCATATATTGTTTCATTTACAAGGTTGATAAACTGAGAAAAAAATTTCGTTTATTATTTGAAGTCATAAGTCACTACTAAAACTAAAAACAAGTTATGTATCTTTCAAGTTATCCATGAGAAAAAAACACAAAGAAAACATAGCAAAATATAGAGATCAAAAGAAACAGAAACATAAAGAAGAAAATATAAAAATAGAAACATGTAAGACTGGAAATTTCTGTTAAAAAGAAAAACCTAAATGGGATAAAGTCACTGATTAAAAAAGAAATACCAGGATTAAATCAAAAAATACAATTCAACTATGTGCCATCTCCAACAGACAAGTCTAAAATAAAACATCTCGGGAAGTTTGAGGGTTAAGACAAAATAGGCAAAGACACAGTAAAGCAAATACAAACAAAAAAAGAAGGCAGAGGTCCTCATACTTATACCCAAGCTGAACTGCAGACAGAAAGCCTTCAATGGAGCCATGGCAATATTTGATTAAAATGCTATTTAAATCCTAATAGTAAGAAAGAATGAAACGGTCCCAGTTGTTTTTGTGAAGCCAACACAATCATGATACTAAAACCTAACAGAGATATTCACTTACAGGACCTCAATTTTAAAATTTTAAGTAAAATTTCAGGGGAATTCCCTGGTGGTCCAGTGGTTATGGACTGTGCTTTCACTTCTTTGGGCCCAGGTTCGATCCCTGGTCAGGGAACTAAGATCCCACAAAGACTCGCAGCATGGTCAAAAAATAAATAAATAAAATATCAGCAAATATCTAGTAGTATATTCTCACACACACACACACACACACACACACACACACACACACACAGTGAACAAGTAGAGCTTGTTCTTGAATTGTAAGAATGATGTAAAATTAGGAATGCTATTAATATGATTTGCCATATTGGTAGGTCAGAGGAAATAAAAACAACACATTCGAGCTTGAAAGATGCTAAAAGGCCATTTAATAAAATTTGACAATATTTACCTTTTTAAAATTACCTAATGGGATAGTATCAAGTACTGACTGAGACTTGTTTCTGTCTTTGGAGTTACTGAACAGCACAGGGATTACAAAAGAGATGACTCGCTCCTGGGAACAGACATACACAACTCTCCAGGGTTGAGTTCCAAGAGGGCCCCACTTTGGTGTGACTTCACCACCAGGGCAAGGGAGGCCAAACCTTTGCAGGTCTTGACTATCGAGAGAACTGGAGTGGAAAGAAACCATCTTTGGAGGGAAGATAATGTTACTGTTCAGAATGAGGAGGTTAAGCTGCTCTCACCCACACTGAAAACTCAACTATCCAGAGGGTCATTCTCCAAGGGTTCTATACTGTATGAGTACAGGGGTGACTATATGTCCCAGCTGGCCCAGGACAGTCATGGTTTACACCTGTTGCCCCAGCTGCATTATTGAAAGCACTCCCTTTTCCTCTCAAAAGTGTCCTAGTTTAATAATACATTACATGGTCAAACTCAGCATACTGAAATTTTATAACGTTTTTATGTATGATAGGAATTTACATGTGCACGTCTGCATATTCATATATAATTATCTAGCTATAGACTTTTCTTAATTATTAAAGCCTAGGCTCACCCATCCTAAAACAAAATAAAACACCAATCAGAACTCTTAAGATATCAGCACTTCTCACTGCTGCATTATTTACAATAGCCAAGATATGTAACCAACTTAAGTGCCCATCAACAGGTGATTGGATAAAGGAGATGCGATATATATAGTGGAATACTACTCAGCCATAAAATAAAAAGATAAAATCTTACCATTTGCGACAAGCATAGACCTTGAGAGTATTATGCTTAGTGAAATAAGTCAGATGGACAAAGACAAATAACGTATGATTTCACTCAAATGTGGAATATAAAAAACAAACAAAATAAATGAAAAAACCAAGCCAAATAAAAACAAACACTTAGATACAGAGAAGAGAGTAGTGGTTACCAGAGGGGATGGGGCATCAGGAGGGCGAAATTGGTAAAGGGGATCAACTGTATGGTGATGGACGGAAACTAAATTTTTGGTGGTGAGCATGCTGTAGTGTATACAGAAGTAGAAATATAATGCTGTACACAGGAAACTTACATAATGTTATAAAACAATGTTACCTCAATAAAAAAATAAATTTTAAACAAACTAGAAAAACAAAGATATCAGAACTTCTTATGATTTAATTTCACCACTGGAAATGTACCATTATATAAACAAAACTGATGCTCCATCTCAGAAGCCAAGGGAAGAACGTATTCTCAGAACAGGAGGGAGTAAAAAACATTGTTAACTGTTGTTGACAATGAGAAACAGAAAAGTAGGGCTTCCCTGGTGGTGCAGTGGAGAAGAATCTGCCTGCCAATGCAGGGGACACAGGTTTGATCCCTGGTCTGGGAAGATCCCACATGCTGCGGAGCAACTAAGCCCGTGAGCCACAACTACTGAGCCTGCGCTCTATGAGACCACGAGCCACAACTACGGAAGCCCGCATACCACAACTACTGAAGCTCGTGCACCTAGAGCCTGTGCTCCACAACAAGAGAAGCCACTGCAATGAGAAGCCCGTGTACCACAACGAAGAGCGGGCCCCACTCACCACCACTAGAGAAAGCCCATGTGCAGCAACGAAGACCCAACACAGCCCCAAATAAATAAATAAAATAAAAATTAAAAAAAAAAAAGAAAAGAAACAGAAAAGTAATAAAGTGCTATTAGGCCTTGGGGTTTGGTGATGATACAGCTGTTGGAGACCTTCAACTGAACAGGTTCAGGAGAACATTAACCCCAGAATAGAGGGGCTTGCGTGATATATGAACAAGAGTGCAGGAAGCAGGGCTGTGGATACAGACTACATTCTGCCAATGTAAATAGCTGTGAAGGTAAGAAAACAGCTTTACTGCTGCTGCTTCTTGTTTAACCAATAGTTTTGTGGATGAAATGGAAAGGGAGTTAGATAAACTTACTGGTTGAAAAAAATCACTGGAAAATAACACAGCATCATAATGGACTTGATCAGCATCTACACTCATCAAATGGTACACTTAAGATTTGTACATTTTTCTAAATGTAAACTTTACCTCAAAAAAAGAAAGAATCATAAACCAACACTGAACTCTAGTTATTGATATGAATGCTAAAGTGTTTAGGAGTGAAGTATACTGATGTCTGCAACTTACTCTGAAATGCATTAAAAAAAATAAGGTGGATGGATAGAGAGGTGAATAGGTGGGTAGATATGTGATAAAGCAAATGTGGCAAATGCTAACACTAGAATCTAGACGGTGTGTTCACTGATGGTTATTTCAACTTTTCTGTATTTTGAAAAAGTTCATATAAAATGCTGAAGAAAAGGCAACCACCATAAAGCTACAGACTGACTTCCAATCTACATTATTTATTTATTTATTTATTTATTTTTGCGGTACGCGGGCCTCTCACTGTTGTGGCCTATCCCGTTGCGGAGCACAGGCTCCGGACGTGCAGGCTCAGCGGCCATGGCCCACGGGCCCAGCCGCTCCACGGCACGTGGGATCTTCCCGGACTGGGGCATGAACCCGTGTCCCCTGCATCGGCAGGCGGACTCTCAACCACTGCGCCACCAGGGAAGCCCCAATCTACATAATTTAGTCAACATTAAGACATTCTAAAGATTGAAGATTCAGAAAGCCTTACCTTCGTGAAGAGGTGTACAGAGAGATGATAAATGGCCAGCACTCACCTACAGACTGAGATGTGAATGCTGCTACAATCTGGGGGCTGGCCAAGGCCTCCAGCCTGTTCTTCAACGCCTCCAAGTGCACACATTTTTCTGAGTAGTCTGGTGTATCAACAAGCATCATTAGGCTATTCTGCATACCTGTGAGCTTGGCAGAAATTACAGCTATGTCCTATAAAAAGACCAGAATAGAGGATATTTATGTTAAAACACCCCTGCTACTTCAATTAAGAATGGACAAGGCTTCCCTGGTGGCTCAGTGGTTAAGAATCTGCCTGCCAATGCAGGGGACACGGGTTCAAGCTCTGGTCCAGGAAGATCCCACAAGCCACAGAGCAACTAAGCCCATGCGCCACAACTACTGAGCCTGCGCTCTAGAGTCTGCGAGCCACAACTACTGAGCCCGAGCACCACAACTACTGAAGCCCACGTGCCTAGAGCCCGTGTTCCCCAACAAGAGAAGCCACCACAATGAGAAGCCCACACACCGCCACGAAGAGTAGCCCCCGCTCGCCACAACTAGAGAAAGCCCGAGCACAGCAATGAAGACCCAACGCAGCCAAAAATAATAAATAAAATTTTTTTAAAAAGGTAACAATAACTGACAGAATAATAGATTGTTGACTGAAAAAAAAACGTGCGAAGCAGTATTCACAATGCGCTACCATTTGTGGGGGAAAAACAGGGCAAGGAACATATATGTGTGTGCGTTTATCTGGAAGAACAGGCAGGCACAGAGCTCACAACAGGGTTTGTATTTAGAAGGGAAATTAGGGAATTGGGAGGGTTAGAACTATGAGAAAGACTTATTTTTCACTGTTTATTCCTGTTTACTCAATTTTTCCCATGTGCATTTAGAACTTTTAAAAAACTTTTTAAAGTTATTTTTTAAATAGCAAAAGAGATGATAAATAATTCATTTTGTTTTACAATTGAAAAAAAAGTTTTTTATATCATCTTACTTCATCCTTATAACCAGGTAGCAAAAATATCACTATTTTCCACACTTTGCTATCCAAGGAGGGTAAAGTAACTGGCTAAGGTCCCACAGTGTGTAGGGCACCCCTGCCCAAGTTCCACACTCCCATTTACTCCATTTTCTCTGCCTTTTTAAGCTTTTCCTGAACTCACTTTTGTGACTAAAACGCTTCAGTCAAGCAGATGACACAAACTAAAGAAGGTGGAAAAACTCAGAGCAGTCTCAGATCGCCCCCAACCTATGCCTGAATATTCCCATACCTGGCTATTTACTAGCCCTTCTGATTGTGAGTGCATAGCTAGCTCATTTGTTTCTCCAAACCTCAAGTTCCTGCTTAAAGAGATGTCACAACATCCCCTAAACAAGAAACCTACTTGAGTCTTAAATGTCTCCTCGATATCAGCACTCAGTGTGCTCCATTTGTCGGCTTCTTGAAGAGATTCTGCAGCAAGCTGCATTCGGGACTTCACCTGGTCGATTTCTACCAATACCTAGAAGAGAAATGAGGGGTCGAACACTAAAGAAGTGGCAGGTCCATTTCCTCTACCTTCCATCAGCAACTCGAAACGTAAGTATCGTGGCATGCTCCTGCCTTTAGGGAGCCTCTGTACCCCATACAACACCGATTACTAAATTGTTCAGCGGTGCTAAAGAGAGATGAATAAGCTGAAAGAACCAAACAAAAGAGTAGTCTGAGTGCTTGGCACAATTTTGAGTTAAGGTTGACCTCCCACTAGGAAAGTGAACATCTTCCAAAAACAAGAGTCAACACTTAGGACAGGAGCCAAAATACCTGCATCGACTGAGATGTGTCCTGTTCAAATTTTTTAATGTCCTCCTTGACAAGAATCATTTGTTCTTTCAGAAAAGATGCCTCCTGTTTAAGGGCTTCTACATCACGGAGCACTTTGGGCATGTTCTGAAGGGCCTGGTGACTTGTTTCTGCAGCAAGAACCCAAGAACCAAAGGTGAACGTCAGATCACTCACCAGTGAGCAATATGAATAAATCAGACGGCAGGAAGCAAATCTTCCCTAAGGCACTTCCAACCACGCAGTTTTCTGAGCCTGTGGAAAGTTGTGGTGGGGGAGAGGTGCAGAGCTGGCCTATGCGGGTCCCTGTCTTCCCCAGAATGATGGTGAGGGCCCTGTGAATAAACTGTCAATCTGACCCAACATCAGCTGTCTTCTTACTACAACTCCTTGGGTTTTTGGTTTTTTTTTTTTTTTGGCCACACCACATGGCTTTTGGGGTCTTAGGTTCCCCAACCAGGGATTGAGCCTGGACCCTGGCAGTGAAAGCACCGAGTCCTAACCTCTGGACCGCCAGGGAACTCCCAAGCAACTCCCTTTTCAAGGAAGGAGAATGGAGGAACGTGACAGTGGTAAATGCCAACTCTGCACCAGGTGCTTTATATACATTATATCACCTAATGTCCACGGCAATCATTAGCAGCGACCTCTTACAGATGAGAAAACTAAGTCTCAGAAGAGGTTAAGTAACTTGCCCAAGATTTCAGAACTGAAACCAATGTGTGTCTGGACCCAATGTCTGCTTTCCACAGTCTTTTCAAAATGTAGTCCACAGACCAACAGCATCAGCTGGAATGCAGTTAAAATGCAGGTCCCCAGGCCACATGCCAGAGATTCTTATTTAGGAATCCTGGTGGAAGATCAAGATCAAGGAACCTGCATTTTTTTAACAGGCATCCCAAGTGTAGAATAAAATCTGAAAATTCTTGCAGACCATGACGTGTTATCTGGAAACAGGAGGGTTAACAGCATAACCCTATAGCCCTTTAAATAGCAATTCGCTGGGGAATCAACCAAAGAAGTCCAGAGCCTTCTGCTCCACCAGTGCATTGAACGGAACCTTAACATCTTGAAGACGTGCTTCAGGAACCTGTTCATCCAGCTCTGCCATAAAATAACAATCTGTCTCCAGCACTGACCTTAAGTAAAGTTTTAAGAAAACAAAGGCAGAACAAAGAGTTCTTCGAGGCACAGAGACTTCACTGATTTTTTTTTTTTTTTTTTTTTTTTTTTGGCTGAGTTGGGTCTTTGTTGCTGCACGCGGGCTTTCTCTAGTTGCGGTGAGCTGGGGCTACTCATCGTTGCAGTATGCGGGTTTCTCATCGCAGTGGCTTCTCTTGCCGTGGAGCACGGGCTCTAGGTGCACGGGTTTCAGTAGTTGTGGCGCACGGGCTTAGTTGCTCCGTGGCATGTGGATCTTCCTGGACCAGGGCTACGAACTCCTGTCCCCTGCATTGGCAGGCGAATTCTTAACCACTGTTCCACCAGGGAACAGTGATTTCTACAGGCGCTCATTTTTACAGCACTGTCATGGTCCCAGCCTGGCCCCCTGCCTGCGGAACCTCAGAGTCACTCTTCATGTCTGGCTGAACCTCTTCTTCCCTCTCCACAACACGCCCACACATAAATTTAATTCTTTCTAGTATCCATTTTAAAACTATCACCTCATGGGAATTCCCTGGCAGTCCAGTGGTTAGAACTCTGCACTTCCACTGCAGAGGGCTTGGGTTCGATCCCCAGTTGGGGAACTAAGACACCACGAACCTTGCAGTGTGGCCAAAAAAAAGCAAAACAAACAAACAAACAAACTCTCACCTCCAGTGGTTGTCTCTGGGAGGGTAAGGGCCAAATCTCCCTGTGAAAGGGGACTGAGGCTCCTCCCGAAGTGATGGTAACATTCTACATCTTGATGGGGGGTTGAGTTACACTAGCGTATACATCTGTCAAAACCCAAACTTATCAGATAAGGTCCCTCCATTTCACCTTATGTAAATTTTATCTAGTAAAAAAAAGAGCCGTAACAAGTACTGAACTCTATAATTTTTAGGGTTCCAACTGAAATGTCTAGGGGTGAAGTGTACTGATGTCTGTAACTTACTCTGAAATACTGATTTATTTCGAAATCAAAAATAAGATGGACGAATGGATGGACAGAGGGATGGATAGAACTGTGATAAAGCGAGAATAGCACACTGCTCATTGTAGAATCTAGGTAGTGGGTTATGAATGTTTACTAAAAATTCTCTCAACATTGCTGAACACTTGGCACCTCCATCCAGTTGCTCAGTTCAAGAATCTACCATCATTCTTGATTTTCTTCCCCTTTCATCCCTCATTCCAATCCATCAGCAAGTTCTCCCCTTTCTTCCTCCTAAAAAATACCTTAAATCTACCCATTTCTCACCATCTCTAATGCTATAACCTCAGACGAAGCCACTGTCACCTCTCTTCTGGACTACAGCCATAGTCTCCTGAATGGGGACATAAATCAAACCATCTCATTCCCCTGCTTAAACATCCTCCAGTACCTTCCCATTACACTAATTTTAAACCAAATCAAAACTCTTTAATGTGACATTAAAATCCCTGCATGGGGACTTCCCTGGTGGCGCAGTGGTTAAGAATCTGCCTACCAATGCAGGGGACACGGGTTCAAGCCCTGGTCCAGGAAGATCCCACATGCCGCGGAGCAACTAAGCCCGTGCGCCACATCTACTGAGCCTGCGCTCTAGAGCCTGCAAGCCACAACTAATGAGCCCATGTGCCACAACTACTGAAGCCCACGTGCCTAGAGCCCGTGCTCCGCAACAAGAGAAGCCACCACAATGAGAAGCCCGCGCACCACAACAAAGAGTAGCCCCCGCACGCCGCAACTAGAGAAAGCCCGTGCACAGCAATGAAGACCGAACATAGCCAAAAATAAATAAAATAAATAAATTTAAAATAAATAAAAGAACTATAAAAAAATAGAAAAAAATATCCCTGCATTCCCAAAAAAAAGAATTTAAAAAACTTAAAATAAAGAAAAAAAAAGAATCTGTGCTTCCACTGCAGGGGGCGCGGGTTTGATCCCTGGTTGGGGAACTAAGATCCTACATGCTGTGCAGTGCGGCCAAAAAAAAAAAAAAAACCAAACAAACAAACCAAAGAGGGACTTCCCTGGTGGCACAGTGGTTAAGAATCCGCCTGCCAATGCAGGGGACACGGGTTTGAGCCCTGGTCCGGGAAGATCCCACATGCCGCGGAGCAACTAAGCCCGTGCACCACAGCTACTGAGCCTGTGCTCTAGAGCCCGCAAGCCACAACTACTGAGCCCGCGTGCCACAACTACTGAAGCCTGTGCGCCTAGAGCCCATGCTCCGTGCCTAGAGCCCATGCTCTGCAACAAGAGAAGCCACCGCAATGAGAAGCCCACGCACTGCAACGAAGAGTAGTCCCTGCTCGCCACAACTAGAGAAAGCCTGCGCACAGCAACAAGGAACCAATGCAGCCAAAAATAAATAAATAAATTTATAAAATTAAAAAAAAACAAACAAAGAAAACAGGGGTGGTAATGCCACCCCTGCACCCCCCCAACATTCGGAAGTTGGTAGGAATTTTTTAGTTGTTGCTATGGTAGGACATTTAGTGGAAATGACCCAACAATGCTTAATGTCCTGCAGTGCTTGGGAGAGTCCTGAGCAATGAAGAAGTGTCCTGGCCAAACTGTTAATAGTGCCCCCTCCCCTTGGCATGATTATCTAATTTTAAAATGACAGTAATCCTTAGAGATAGGCATAGTTATTATTCCCACTTTATAGTTGTAGAAACTGCAGCTGAGGTCAGTAACTTGCCCAGCATCATGTTGCTAATGAATGGGGAGCCTGGATTTGAATCCAGGCAACTGGTTCCAGATCCCAGGCTGTTATCCATTATACTTTACTATCTCTCTGGTATTAAAGGGAGAGGGAACATGCAGAGGCATGTGGGTATAAAAAGGCCTAACCAGTCCAGAGAAAGGCGGGAAGTTCAAACAGAGCTTCATCAATAACATCAATAAATATTAGTCATTAGTGTTATTATTACTGAAGGATTGCACTTTCATGGGAGGAACTTCTGCTGGAGATAAGGTAGAAAAGTAGGTTAGGATCAAATTGTGAAAGATGCTTTGCCCATCCTGAAGGTTTGAATTTCATCCCGTGGGCAGTGAGAAGGCTTTGGAGGTTTAAAGCTTTATTTTTATGGACGATGAAACAAGGTCCCAAGTCTGCAGTGAAGAGAAGTTATTGCAGAGGCTCAAACAGGAGTTGTTGAGGAACTCTAATAGGAGGATTGATTTGTTCATTTATTCAATCAGTGGATATTTATTGGGCACAAACTGTTTTCCAGGGTCTGGAGATACAATGTTGAACAAGATCTATTCTTGGGTTGGAGACGTTGGCAGGAGCCAGATCATGCAGGGATTATTTATTTATATACTTACTTAAAAAATTTTTTTGGCTGCATTGGGTCTTAGTTGCAGCACTGGGGTCTTCTTCGTTGAGGTGTGTGGGATATTTTGTTGCGGTGCGGGCTTCCCTCTAGTTGTGGCGTGTGGGTTTCCTCTCTCTAGTTGTGGCGCATGGGCTCCCGAGCGCGTGGGCTCTGTAGTTTGCAGCACACAGGCTCTCTCATTGAGGTGCACGAGATCAGTAGTTGCAGTGTGCGGGCTTAGTTGCCCCGCAGCATGTGGGATCTTAGTTCCCCGACCAGGGATCGAGCCTGCGTCCTGTGCACTGGAAGGTGGATGTTTTGTTTTTGTTTTTTTTGGTTGCTTTGGGTCTTTGTTGCTGCACGTGGGCTTTCTCTAGTTTTGGCGAGCGGGAGCTACTCTTCGTTGCAGTGCGTGGGTTTCTCAAGGCGGTGGCTTCTCTTGCTGTGGAGCACGGGCTCTAGGCACGCGGGCTCAGTAATTGTGGCTCACGGGCTCCAGAGCGCAGGCTCAGTAGTTGTGGCGCACGGGCTTAGTTGCTCCGCGGCATGTGGGATCTTCCCGGACCAGGGATTGAACCGGTGTACCTTGCATTGGCAGGCGGACCAGAGAAGTCCCACCACCCCTGTTGAGAACCACTTAGTTAATGCATATAAAGTACTTAAAACAGTGCCTGATGTATACCAAGGATTCAGACATTTGCGATTATATTATTATTAGTGTCCTCCCCATCTTGGCCCTGTGAGGTCTTCCTTCAAGGCCTAACACAGGGAAAAGCCCTTTATGATTCTCCCAGACAAGAGATAATTGCTTGCTTCATCCAGCTCTCAGCTTCCGGTTCTACTCTCAGTAAAGCCACCCTTCACTGTAATTAAACAGTTCACGTATGCTCCCCACAGGGCAGCAAGCTCTAGAAAGGTAAACTTTTCATCCCCAGAACTCTTTCTTGGCAGGTGCATAGTAGATGCTCAATAATTACTAAAAGATGCAAAGTACAATAAAGAATCTGCAGTGAAATAAAGCGTCCCCCCACCTCCACCTTTTCTTAAACAGTGGACACATCTACAAAACAAAGTTCTATTTACAGGACCATAAGCTCCCAGCGTGGGCAGTCTGAGCCTCTTTCCCACAGAGCCGAACAGAGAGACTGGCTGCAGTATGCACTGAATAAACATACAGTGAATGAAAACCAGGTCGAGGAGTTAATGAAATGGTTCTGGTGTGTCATTTTTTATAATTCACTATTCTGGTTAGTGAATTCAATACTTAAAAGTCTCCCGTCAGGACAGCCTATCTTCCCACTGACATAAAGATCCACTAAAACAGGGGCGGTGGGGAGTGTTGGATTGGGAGTTTGGGATTAGCAGATGCAAACTATTATATACAGGATGGATAAACAACAAGGTCCTACTGTATAGCACAGGGAGCCATATTCAAGATCCTGTGATGAACCATAATGGAAAAGAATATGAAAAAGAATGTGTATATATAGATATATATATAAATATAGATATATATAAAACTGAATCACTTTGCTGTACAGTAGAAATTAACACAACATTGTAAATCAACTGTACTTCAATAAAACAATTTTTTTAATCCATTAAAACAATGTTTCCCAGATTTGTCATTCCTATACACCTTCTATATGTTTTTTTGCCAAATGTAAGGATCAGTTGACTATTATTTAATATTCTTAAAATTCACTCTTTTGAGTTTTAAAAGGAAACTTGACAGCACCGCCAGAGGTGGAAAACCAAGATCCCAAGTCCGCAAGTGTTGCAGAGAGAGAGGAGTAGCGGGCTGAGACCTTCTCCTGGATATCCCAGTAAGGACTGCGGGAGAACCGGAGCAGGGCTCGCTCGCTCTCCATGGGAGGCGCCGACGTTTACCGCGCACTACGTGCAACCCCGGGGGCCCCGGGCCCGTCTGGGAGCTCTGCCCGGCCGCTTACCCTCCACGGCGTGGTTCACCTCCTGGATGAACAGCTGCAGCTTCATCACCAGGGTGGCCGCGTGGCTGTCCGCCTTCCCGGCCGCCACCTCCTTGGGGCCAGCCCTGAAGGCCGCGTTGATCCACTCCTTCACGTCGAAGTCTTCGGCAAGGAACTTGGAGAAGTCCATGGCTGCACCGCCGCACCCCAGCGTCCAGGCCTGAAGGGCTGGCTCTGGGCGTCCGCGAGGCTGCAGAAGCGAGCGGCCCTGCGAGAGCACCCACGCGGGTCCGTGAGGCGGCGGGCCGGGATTGACGGCGCCGCCAACTAGCCTCTCCACAGCCCCTCAGTCAGCTCGCTGATGTGTGCGGCTGGGATTGACCCTCGCCGCGCGCCGTACTTCTTCCGGAAGTAGGTGGTCGTTACTATAGTGACTGCCTGCTTTCCGGGAAGCGTGGCGGGCTGGCGGCCAGAGGGTGCGGGCGTCCCTCTTGCTCTGCTAACTTAAGTGACTTTTGGGCACTTAAATATGCCCAAAGGGCTAGAGCCCTTACTTGTATGAGCGCACTTAGTACTCACAGTCCTATGAGTGCTGTTATCCTCCCCCAACTTAAAGAGGAAGAACTGAGGCATTTAAGCAAGTGGTTCAATGTCACGTAGCTAGAAGGTAGCGCTGTGGGAGCTGAACTCAGCCAAGCCTGCTACTGGAGCCTGAGCTCTTTTTTTTTTTTTTTTTTTTTTTTAAATAAAGTCATTTATTTTACTTTATTTTTGGCTGCTTTGGGTCTTCATTGCTGCTACGCGGGCTTTCTCTAGTTGCCCGAGCCGGGGCTACTCTTCGTTGTGGTGCGTGGGCGTCTCATCACGGTGGCTTCCCCTGTTGCAGAGCATGGGCTCTAGGCGCGCGGGCTTAAGTAGTTGTGGCTCACGGGCTCTAGAGCACAGGCTCAGTAGTTGGGGTGCACGGGCTTCCCGGACCAGGGCTCGAACCCGTGTCCCCGGCATTGGCAAGCGGCTTCTTAACCACTGCGCCACCGGGGAAGCCCATGCCTTCATTTTTGAAGAAGAGTTCTGCTGGAAATAGAATTCTTTTCATATTCAGATAATTGAATGTGTCATCCCACTGCCTTCTGAACTCTGTTATTTCCAATAAGAAGTAAGTCAGCTGTTCATCTATTATGAACCTATTGTATGTCATTTCTCTTACAGCTTTCAAGATTTTATCTTCGGCTTTGGTTTTTAAGTTTGGCTCTAATGTGTCTATGTATGGGTTTCTTTGTGTTTATCCTACTTGAAGATTGTTGAGTTTTATGGATGTGCAGATTGTTTTTCAGCAAGTTTGGGAAGGTTTTGGATATTATTTCTTCAAATAACTTTCCTGTCCCTTTCTCTCAGTTGTCCTTTTGGGACTCCCATTATGTGTATGACACCTGATGGTGTCTCACAGATCTCTGCAGCTCTATTTATTTTTCTTTTTTCTGTTTTTCAGATTGGATAATTTCTACTGACCTATCTTGAGGTTCACTGACTTTTTCTTCTGCCATCCCAAATCTTTTGTTGAGAGGCTCTAGTGAATTCCTCATCTCAATTTATGTACTTTTCAATTCCAGAATTTCCATTTCTTTTTTATACTGCCTTGCTATTGAGAATCACTATTTATTTGTCATATATTCCTATAATTCCTTAAAGATGGTTTACTTTGGTTCTTTGAACATATTTATATTAGCTACTTTGAATGCTGATTGTTAAATCCATTGTCTGAAGACTGAGTTTCTATTTACCGCTTTTTCCCTCAGTATGGATCTTTCCTTCCTGTTTCTTTGCACATCTCATAATTTTTTATTGACAACTAGATATTTTAGATAATATATTGTAGCAACTCTAGATTCTGGACTCCCCAAAGATTGTTCCTGTTTTTGTTTGCTTGTTTAGTAGCTTGCCTGAGATAAATTCATGAAATTTCTCCCCTATGGTGTGTAGCGTCTGATGTCTCTATATATTTTTTGTTTTTATTTTATTTTAAAATCTGACTTCCTGTGTCTACGTAGCAGTTAATGATCAGACTACAGTTGTACCAAATTTTTTGAGCTAGTAGGGCTTCTGTCCTGTCAGTGGATCTGTGTGTGGGTAAGGGAGTGCTCCTTCAAAATATCAGGTCACTTTCAAGTTGGTCCCAGCTTTTCCTTTCCACTGTGCCCCTTTGTGTTTCCTCAGCATGTGAATGCAGCCTCAGTGTCAGCTGGGATTGTGTGGTTAGCTTGGGCTCTCTCTGGTCCCTGATGTTCATGTGCACATCTGCATCAAGATACATGCTTTTTCTAATGATGACCATAACATCAAACTAGGAGAAGTGCTGGCCCTCCCCATTTGCCCACCACAGCAACTGTCACTTCTGCTAACATCATTTCAAAGAAGGTATCAATCCTACAGAGTTGGTGCAAGGGAGAGGCTGGGTGCAGCCCCAGGGAAGAATGACAGAAACCACAAATGTTGTTTACCCAAACTTCAGTGGCTTTTCAAGCATGAACACTTCTCAGATTGCCATCTACCTTTATTTGATTTCTGTAGCACTGAAATGGTTATTTTTGTCAAATTTGTCTAGCTTTAGAGCTAGCCTTTTTGGAGAGAGGGCTTGCAAATTTCCTTACTGGGCCATAGCCAAAAGTTCTGCCTCTGAGCCTACACTTTTTGAGACTTGCCAAAACTGAGTCACCCTTCCCTAATTGGGTGTAATGCTTGTCCAGGTCACCCAGACTGGCTTCATGTGGAACAGTTTTGCTTCTTACCACACCTGCCCATGAGGAACTCTTATGGACAGGTTGGTAGGAATGGCTGTTGGAAGTGGAAAGAGAGGACACTGAAAGATCTGGGACTGTCATACCAGCGCTAGACTCACTGCCTCTGGGTTCTTAAATTTGGTTAATACATTTCCTTGCTACCCCATGTATAGGGAGGTGTGCCAGCACATCATAACATGGTACAAACCTTAATAGCCCCTGCCAAAGGTATATAATATTGTTGTCTAGCAGGTGAGTCTGTCCCATAAGCAGAGCACTCAACAGAAAGGAACAGCTGAAAAATAACAGGATATCAGAAAAATGCCCAGTGATCAGAATCAGTTTGCAGCTGCATGTCTGGATCATTGGCATAAACCAAGTTTACCAGAAGAGACTGTGTCTTCCTCCTGAGATAAGATGTGTGGAAGTCTCTCCATTTCTACTAGACAGATTGATAGGTCAGGGAAGAGTCCATATTGGCTACAGCACAGGACCCATCCATCCATGTGAAGGAACAGAGCACTCGATTCCTTACATGTTTACAGACCTTTACAGATTAAACTTGCTTTCCCTTACACTTCCATTTTAATCCTCACAGCCTTTGGAGTCAAGGCAGGTATTATTTTTATTTTCCAAAAAGGGAAAATGAGATTCAGATGAGGCCAAGACTGGACGAGGCTATACTATGGAGAACCTTGAATGCTAGGGAAATTGGTTTTACTTAATCCAATGAAATGATCAAAAGGTTGTAGTAGGGTCAGATTTGTACTTCAGGGAGATTTAGTAGAGTAGCAATGAAGGTTAACGAGAAAGCCTTTAGCAGCATGCCTATATTTGGAAGTTTAGGGTGGGAGGAAGAACTGGGGGAAGAATCAGAAGAGTATCAGAAAGCCATGGGACAAGAAAGCATCAGGAGTGTGTGGTGGACACTGCTAGATATCTCCTGATTCTATTCTGTTCTCCCCAGCGGGTCCATAGCCTCTCAAGACAAAGACATCTCCCAGCATTCTTTAAAGTTAAGTGTGTCCAAAAAAAATAACACATACACACTACTGTATAAAAAATAATCAACAAGGACCTACTATATAGCACAGGGAACTCTACTCAATATTCTGTAATAACCAATATGGAAAAAGAATCTGAAAAAGAATGGATATATGTATAACTGAATCACTTTGCTATACACCTGAAACACAACATTGTAAACCCAATATACTCCAATATAAAATTAAAATTAAATAAGTAAATGATTAAAAATTAGCTGTAAAAAAAAAACAAAAAAAGAAAGTTAAATGTGTCCATGTGACTAAGTACTGGCCACTGGAATGTGAGCAGAACTTTTATGTGGGACTTCAAGGAGATGTTCTTAAAAGAATGGCGTGTACACTACTCTCCTTTCCTGCTGGCTGGAATGTGAACGTGATGGCTAGAATTGTAACTGTCATCTTGAACCATGAAGTGTTTTTAGGAATTAAGTCACTCACGGCAGGGCAACAGATTGACGGCATCTAGGTGCCTGACCATGGACTGCACACCAGTCCTAGTTTCACTGCCTCTGGGGTTCTTGAGAGTGTTGTGGGTTGAACTGTGTCTCCACCCGCTGACCCCCCAGAAAAGATACAAATCCTAACCCTAGTCCCTCAGAATGTGACCTTATTTGGCAATAGCATCGTTGCAGATGAAACTAGTTGAGATCTTACGGAAGTAGCATGAGCCCCTAATCCAATATGATCAGCATCCTCACAAGACGGTCATGGGTGACACACACAGGAAGAACGCCACATGACAATGAAGGCGGAGACGAGTGATGCAGCTAAAAGCCAAGGAATGCTAAAGACTGTCGCAGGTCACCAGGATTCTCCTGCAGGTTTCAGAGTGAGCATGGCCCTGATTTCAGACTTATAGCCTCCAGAACTGCCAGACAATAAATTTCTGTTAAGTCACCCAGCTTTGCTCAGGAAT
>NW_006775554.1:1193178-1216971 GCF_000442215.2 Lipotes vexillifer
GGCTTTGCTCAGGAATGCCAGGAAGCTAATACAGTGATCTAAGAGTATCTTTTAAGCCACTGCTACCTTGAGTTTTTTCCATTTCCTGAAGATGACCCTAATCTTAACAAATATAGAGAGGATGGTCAGATTTTATCAAATGCAACCCTTTTTGCTGTCTCTGCAAATAATTAGGTTATTAGTATCCTTAGCAAAATGTTTCCATGAGAGCAGGAGAGGTTTTGAAATGAACATAGTGATGAAATGGAAGTCACCACAAGTTAAGGTAGTAAATTAAAAAAGAGAAATCTCAGATGAGGCAATTTGAGGAGAAATAATAGCACCTATATTTAAAGAGTACCTATCATGTCTGGTATCTTGGTGACCTCATTAAATCCTCACCAAAACCTATGAAGTATATTTTTAACATTTTTACCATTTAAGAATATAAAAACCAAGGCCGAGTTAAGTGACTTGCCCAAGGTGGCAAGAAAACTAGAAACTTAACCTGACCCCAAAACCCATGCTTGTTTCACTCTACCATGCAGGGCTACCAGAAACAAGGCAGGAGGAAGGGGGGAGGGTTGCAGGGAAGACTCAAGCAGGCTTGGGCCCACAGGAATGGAGCCAGTGGAAGTGAGAGGCTGGAGATACATGGAAACTATCAGCAACTTCATGTGCCAGTTTTAATACAAAGCACTTTCAGCATATAAGTGATTGATACCATCTGCTGTCAGAAGAGAGGAAAGCAGGGGCTGTTCTTTTTTATTACACAGTTCATACTGATAATGGCATTATCACCAAGTCATCTATATTATTACATTAAAAAAAAAAGCAAAGTGTGCAACAGTTCATTTGTTTAAAAATGCCTAGAATATCTCCAAGGACAGGTGAGGAACTAGTGATATTGTCTCCTAGGAGGGTAATCGGTTGGTGGGAAGAATTTCCACCTTTTGTTGTTTTAGTTTTGAAAAACTAACATTGAGAATTAAAAATAATGCTTTTTCAAAAAAAATAATAAATAAATAATGCTTTTTCAGTTTAGAAACTTCAGAAAATTCAGATAAATTTTGAAGAAAACAAATCTGTAATTCTACGACCCAAATATAAACAGTCATACATACATACAAATACCTGAGTTGTTTGATTTTAAACAGTAGAACAGATCGCCATAGTGTCTTATGGTAAACAGATAAATTGTTACCATATCCAATCTCCCCTTCTTCCTTAGCCAAGTGTGTGGCACTGTATGCAAATATGTCAATTTCTTAGCCTTCTCTGCACCTTGGAGTGGCCATGCTACTAAATAGCCAATAAGATGTGAATGCAAATATCACGTAAAATTTCCAGAAAACCTTAAGAACCTCAGCAGTTTTCCTCTATTCCTGGCTCCCCCACTCCCTTCCTGTTGCCTAGAACAGTCAGCAGTTAAAGCCTGTAACATAATGTTGAGGAGCACATCCTTGCGTGTTGACTTAAGGCCTAAGAATGCCGCTTGCCACTTCCGTAAACAAAGGATGTTGCAGCCATAAAGCCGTCAACCGTGGCAGCTGCCCCTGTGGTGTACTCTGAGGGGAATCAGAATGGAAAAAAACAAGATACTGGCCCTAGATAGTTAAGACGCGCATCAAAGGAATGATTTCAGAGTTCAGGCTCTTGCATCTTTCCCATACATAGAAAAGCACTAAAATCATTAACTTGAGATGTCTGTTTTTGTGATTAAAAGTAATTTTTTGATGTTTAAACACATGGGGGAGAGTGTTGTTTTTTTTCCCCAACAAAAACGCCTATATATCCTGGCTCTTCCCTTACCTCTTTGGAACAGTCCCTCAGAGCTATGAGTGGCTGTATCGCTGGCTACAATTCTCAGTAAGTCTGCCAAATAAAATTCTCAACTTTTAAGTTGCGCATTTTTTTTCAGTCGACACCACAAATGGTTTGGGACTATTTCTGGCTTTCTTTTGAATGAGAAAATAAACCTTTGTGTTTAAGCCACTGTTGTCATTTCCTTATTAAACATGATGCTGGTTGTTTGATTCTATTAGGAATAAACAACGAATGAGAGAAAATGCCTTTTCTACATCTATTGAGATGATCAAATTGTCCATTTGAGCTATTAATGTGGCTGACTGCATTCCCAAAGGCTTTACACAGTGTATTCTTTCAATATGCCACTAGCTTTATTTTATTTATTTTAGCCACGCCACGTGGCTTGCAGGATCTTAGTTCCCCGACCAGGGATCGAACCCGCGCTCCCTGCAGTGGAAGCAAGGAGTCTTAACCACTGGACCACCAGGGAAGTCCTGCCACTAGCTTTAAAGTTAATATTTTACCTATGCATTCAAAAACAAGAATAGACTAAAAGGTATCTGCTTCAGATTTTGGTGACAGGGTTATGAATTTTAGAATTACATAATCTTGTTTACAAAATTTAACTGAATTTTTTTTTTTTTTTTAAGCTGTACGCAGGCCTCTCACTGTTGTGGCCTCTCCCGTTGCGGAGCACAGGCTCCGGACGCGCAGGCTCAGCGGCCGTGGCTTACGGGCCCAGCTGCTCCGCGTCATGTAGGATCTTCCCGGACCGGGGCACAAACCCGTGTCCCCTGCCTCGGCGGGCGGACTCTCAACTGCTGCGCCACCAGGGAAGCCCTAACTGAATGTTTTATAGGAAGTGGTGTTGATTAGTTTCTAAGCATATTGTTATGGATTTCTGCTTTTGACTAGACTTAGGCATAAGGTTTCCAATGTTTTGTTACCTTTCTATCCTTGACATTTACTGCATCTCAGTATTAATTTGAACCTTGCCAAAATTTAAAATATTTGCTTGATTTCATGAGGTAAGCTTCAAATAGTCATAGGGCCTTCCCTGGCGGTCCAGTGGTTAAGACTCCACGCTTCCACTGCAGGGGGCGAGGGTTCAGTTCGATCCCTGGTCGGGGAACTAAGATCCCACAAGCCTCACGGCACAGCCAAAAAAGTGATGGGTAAGTCAAGTCTGTTCATGTATTGGAAGCCAGCTGGACAAGCAAACAGTAAATGAAATATGAGTCTTAGCTTCGTCCTATGAAGTACTGGGGTCACTTCACATTTATTAGCTCACTTCTCAAAACAATCCTATTATGCACTTTACAGGGAAGGAAGCGGAAGAGGACAAATTACTTGTCTCGGGTCACATGGCTAGAGGTAGTACCTGAAGCTAAAGAATGAAATTACAAGTAAGGGTTGATTTAATTACCTCAAACTGTTGGGGCTTCAGAAGACCTCAAACTTTAAAAGCCTATGTATCTGGAGCCTGCAACACTGCAATGTTTTTCAGCTTTTAAAATCACAGTATTACCTCTAGCTGTGGCATAAAGTAAGTGTTCAAGAATAAAAGTCAAAGGAGCAGAATGTTTACACATTTTTAGATGCAACCTTTCTCAGAATGAACATGGTATAGTTGGGAATGCATTGGGCAAGGGAACTAAAGGCCTGGAGTTTTTCCATTTCAGCTTACATTAAATGTGTGATGAGATCTCTGGACCTTGGCCTTATCTTCTCTGAGGATACTTCCTGCTTATCTACTTGACTCCGTCTCTTTCCAGACAAAAGAGGTCAGGCTGTTACTGCTTAAAAAAATATGAAACAAACTATGGCTAGCACTCTATTGTTTTCTTCTTAGTTTAAAACAAACACACTAGTTTGTAGAATTTTATATTTTGGGCCTGGGTAAGCACCTTCTATTTTAGATATATTCAAAGAATTTGTGATTTACGAACACTGTACTAAACACTATTTGTATGAGAATATCACCTTTGCTTTTAACCTTTCATGTCTGATCTCTCAATTTACACTATTTTATTTTTAATGGGTAATATTCATGTTTTTGGTCATTATTTATCCTTTTTTTAAATGTTACTATATCCACAGCTCATCTGCTCTCAACGAGTGGCTCACAGATAGAGCAACATTTTAGCCCAATCTTAAATCACTGAAGAGACAAAAGGAGTTAACTACAGGTGTAGTCAAAGAGATACGAGAAAACATGGTATTATCAAAACATGAAGGGACTTTCTTGTGGCTTTGGCAAAGTGTGCTCTATTCTTGACAGATGACGCCAGAAGGGTAAGGAGCATACAAAGTTACAGAAGGGCACCTAACGCCAGAGTAAACAACTTGAATTTGGCTGCATAGGCTTTTAGGGCATTAAGAAGCCATTCACAGTTTTTCAGCAGGGGTCAAGTGCCCAGGTATGTTACAGAATTCTGATGCTGGCAAGTATAATGGCTCAGAGGAGAACTGAGAGGCAGGCTACGGCACCATCCAAAAAAATAAAGCCAAACCAGGGCAGTGACAATGTGAATGCAGTGGAGAGGGCAAGATGTGGTACTATTTAGAAATAGACTAGACGAGACAAAAGTGCTGAGGGGGATGGAGATGAAGCAAAAATCAAGGACCTATGAAGGCTTGGATAGGTGCTTTCAAATAAAAGAACAGAGAGAATGAGAGAAGCGGCTGTGTTCCATTCTAAGCACTTGGAGGCAACAGTGGAACCTCCAGACAGATATCCATTAGACGGCTTAAAACATGGACCTGATGTCAGCAAGGAGGTGGAAGCCTGAGATAGAGGTCTACCACCCATCTAGTAGTTAACTGCCCAGAATGCTTAGAAAAGTCCTAAGGACTAAACCCTATGGAAACACATTTAAGGGACAGAGGAAAAAGAACAGTCAGAGGTAGGTCAAGAAATAGGGATGAGCAGGATCCCGGAAGGAAGAGTTCAGGATAGGGGAATATACTGGATCGTCAGTGCCAACTCTCCACCAGACACATTATGGATTTGTCTCTCCCCATCAGAAGACCCACGAGGGCAGGGACCTTCTATCACTGCTGTATCTGCAGTGCCTACAGCAGTGCTCGGCTCACAGTAGCTAGTCAACAACAACTTGCTGAGTGAATAAAAGATACGGGTTGGTTCTTCTTAAGTGGTTACTGAACGTCATAATTAGAAGGCACTGATAACATAAACCAGGGCCACTTTCTGGACACCCACCTCCCTACCCCCTTACCCTGTCCAACTCTATCTAAGCAGAGCACCACTGGGAGTCTGTCTCCCAGAAGAAAGAAGAATGTTCACATACAGTGAGTCTACCTTTTAACTATGTGATACAGGTTTTTTCATGTGTAGGTCTCATTCACCTTTTTTTTTTTTTTTTTTTTTTTTGCGGTACACGGGCCTGTCACTGTTGTGGCCTCTCCCGTTGCGGAGCACAGGCTCCGGACGCGCAGTCTCAGCGGCCATGGCTCATGGGCCCAGCCGCCCCACGGCATGTGGGATCTTCCCGGACCGGGACACGAACCCGTGTCCCCTGCATCGGCAGGCGGACTCTCAACCACTGCGCCACCAGGGAAGCCCTCATTCACCCATTTTTGATGGAAGTCCTTGGTAGGCATCGTCTTTATGCTGGGCACCTCTAGGAGACTTTATGAAATAGCTAGAGGCTATAAAAGCTATATAGAATATCTGAACACAAAATTTTAGATTAAAATGAACCTTATGAGTTATGCCAAATGAAGAAGTCACCCCAACATTTATCTGTTTTATGAGTTTTCACATTTGCTTTAAAAGTAACATACCTTGATTTTTTACAGCTCCCATCCCCACCATAGTGCTGGCAGGTTTCCAACTATATGTAGAAGGTAAAAGATCAGACTGTAAACTACCAGATCTTGTGATGAAGAGCCCCAAACAGAGCCTTGCAGTTTCTGAGGCAGAATCCTACCCAGACAGGTGAGCTGCTTGGATCGTGCATCCTTCATCAGGCCATCTCAGCCAGGCTCAGCTCTCTTCACCCATCCATCAGGCCAAGCAAGACTTGTAAAACATGCACAAATGCCTAGCACATTGTAGGTGCTAAGTATTAACTGACTGCAGGCCTGAATTCTTCCTTCACAGCATGACTGTAACAAGAATCCACCTCTCTTCCAGCTTCATTCAGATCCTCAGGGCTTCTCTTCACTGAAGCAGTTCTTAAGGTTCCACATCCCTCAGGAAGTCTTCCTTACTTCCACACATGAATGATCCCTTCAAGCCTATTATCTCTCAATGCAACAGGCTTTGCATCTCCTACTTACTCAAAACTCCACAAAGTGTTATTTGCTACACGGGTATTTGTTCAATGACTTTCTGTATTTAGTCATCATTTTTCATTGCTAAACTCACTTCGTATCTCATTTGCATCACAGTTCTTCATCCTGGATTGTAAAGTCAACAGGCCAGGGCGAACCTGTTAGTTATGATTTACAATGACAGGCATGGTGTCACAATCAAAGAGCTCTGGGTAAATGCTTGTGGTGAAAGAGGATGAGGATGGAGATGGAGATGAGGGTCCTGAGGAAGGGTCCAGACAGGCTGCCCGACCCATGGAACCTGAGGCCTGAATAAGGCCTGGGATCTGCTTTCCCCTCTGCCCTGAAGGGTCCATCTATGGGCAATTCTAAGGCACAGTGGTGAAGGACGTGATTGGCCCACCAAGCGCGGTCCTCTGGTCTAGTGGCAGCCCCTCGCCTAGAACACAGTGCAACAAGCATTCCATTTAGAAGATCTTCCTGAACACATGCAAGCAGCATTCGCTAATGGAAATGGAGACAAGGTCTTTCTTGGAAGAGAGTGTCCCAGTAGACACTCTGCCCCAAGACCAACCAGGTCCCTTTAAAGGTCCCTGAGAACAGCAGCCTGGGAGCAACCAAGTCTTTCAAAGGCTGACAAGGCACAGAGTGGATGAATGAAAAGATAATAATACATGGAAAACAACAACAACAACTTTGGCTTATAAAACCTCCAACTTGAGGCAGGGACATCAGCGTCCATCAACATGCAAAACTAGATACGATCGTAGCAGATGGTTATCAGAAATGCTTTAGCATTTCCTACACTGCCCACATCCCTGGCCCTCAGCCCCCGGGCCACACACACACACACACACACACACACACACACACACACACACACACACACACACTGCAGAATAAGTCAGAGGTTGGCATCCAGAGCCTGATGTCAGGATAGAACTCTTGGCACTCTGCACTAAATCACTGTGATTAGTCCTATCTAGACAGCGAAAGTAACACTGGCCTAAGCTTGAATGGCAGGGTCTGTCCAGTGAGGAGTTAGGCTGCACCCAAGACTGCCAGGTCTGGAAAGTCTTTCACTTCTCCTACTTCGCTGAAAGGCTGTCCACCCTGGTTGAATGTCAGCTTATACCGTAACCGGATGGGCTCCTGAGCAAAGATAAAAGATGTTATATTAGTGGGGAGTGAACACAGAGACAGGCCCAGAGTAAAAGCCTTTACCCACCCCGTAGTCACCAAGTAACAGTATATGTATGTTAACTCCACCCAAGTGAGGGCTTCAAGCAACTGTATGACAGGCATACCTTGGCCTTGACCCTCTGGGACTACAAACACAAAGGGAGCTAGGCTTACATCCTGGGAGTCCTCCCACGCTTCTGCAGTCCTGGAGACCAGCTGAGAGGACAGACTGGCCTCACCCTTTCAGAGGATTCCATGGGATTAGAGAGAGACCACTCCCTTGGTCCCCAGCTATGACAATCTGGTCACAGATCTTTCAGTAAGCCCCAAAGGAAAATGGACTCTGGCAAGGGACATTCTACCACCATCCCAACCAAAGCAAGACCTCAATATACCTCTCTCCACCTGCCCAGCTGCCTCCCTAGAGTTCAGGGGCCCCCATTTCCCTGCTACCACAGACACCAGAACATACTTTGTGTGGATTGTCAAGCAGCAGCATCTGAGAGATCACTGCTGGAGGCATCAAAGGACTGAAAGCAGGAAGCTTGGAGCTGGACGCTGGCTGTAGTTTCACTCTCATTGACTATTGGGGGGAAGAAGAATCCAACATATAACTCATTCCTAACAAACTACAGCTTTAATGAGGGAGATCAGGTGAACAGGAGAGCCTGGCCTCCACCCCACCAACTGATGAAAGGATCCAAAAACCCTTCCACTCATACATGGAATGTAGCTGAAGTTGTGTGATCAAAGGTTGGCTTCTGAGAGGCAGCATGAAGAGTGAGAGCATATCCTGAGTTGGATTCTAACTCTGCCTCTTACTATCTCTGTGATTTGGGGCAAAATATTTAACTTTTCTGAACCTTGGATTGATAATTTAATTTATAATATAGAGGTAATAATAGCACATGCCCTACAAAATTACCATGAGTATTAGAAAACACATAGTTTATTTCTGTCTGCTTTGAATCCTTCCTTTCAGGACAGGCCCCTTGCCCATTTCTTGTGATTCTGGTATGGCTGTTAATCTGTGGGGAGCTACTACCCTCGAGAAAAAAAACATAACATGCAACTTGGCCAGAGTACCTCATACCCCTTAACCCCTTACTGGTCCAAGGTATGCAAGTAATACCAACAAGGCCAATCCTAGCCCTTCCTTAGGTAATCGATATGCATGCCTCATGTCAGGGGAGAGAGTTTCCTTCTGAGATAAAAAGCGATAAGGACCATGTAACTCTGGAGCTGCTGGTAACCATTTTCCTGCTCGGTGGAGGGAGTCTATGAGAGAACAGGGTCCAGAGAGGAAAAACAAAGTCAAGAGATGGAAAGTGACAGATCCTTAAGGAACTGTTTAAGAATTTACCTGAATCCAGCCATATCTGAAGTCAGACGTTCAGGGATCCTCAGTTAAATGAGCCAACAAAACTCCCATTTTATCTTAACCTACTTTGAGTGAAGATTCTAGCCCTTCCACCTAATAGATAACATCCCAGCAAAGGACCTGGTGCTCAAAAATGATAGCCTTTATTGAAAAATTCAAAGGAGCGGGCCAGCCGCTGACTCACCTTTGGCACAGCTACTTGAAACATGATGTCCCAGACAGGCTGGGTGGCCGTGCTCATCATGGTCAACAGTAGCACCTGTACCTCTGGGTGGCCAGGGGCCCCAGTCTGGGAAAAGTGGAGCAGAATTCTGAATCCATTCCGGTCATACACGATAAGAGGAGGCAGGTTGCCTGGTAGAGAAGGACCCGACCAAAAGGATGAGCACTGTTACAGACTCCCCTGAAAGAGCAGCCATGCTTCAAAGAGATGTGCACCTATCACCAAATCCTGTTGCTTCTCCAGGAATTAACCCTCTGGAATTAACCCTCTGCACCACCATAATCCAAGTCTCGTCACCTCTAGCTGGACTCCTGTGACATTCCAAACTGATCTCTCCCCTCCATCCAACCATCCAGTATCAGTTTAAGAAAAAAAAACAAACATTTTTTTGAGCAAGAAATGATTACGATTAAAATAATGTATGAACACTATAGAAAACACAGGATACCTTAAAAGAGAAAATAAAAAACACCCTTAATACTCCCCAGAAATAAGCACTGCTAACATCTGGGCCTATATCCTTCTGGTTTCTCTCGTATGACTACATACACATAACAACTCTTATATTTAATTTTACAAAACTATAAAGACAGTAGATCTCTTCAAATTAATTAGGTCTTGGAAATATTAAAGGGATTGTTCTAGTTTAGCTAAGAAATGATTCGTAAGTTAATTTTGGGAAAAGATACGTTAGACTAACCATTAAAAAAGAAGGGAGAGTAGGGCTATTTGCGTTAACAAATACTCAGATATGTATGAAATTGCAATTGAAAACAGCATGCAGAACAGACCCAAATATGAGAATTTAACATGTCAAGGGCATATATTTGAAAATCACTGGCTGATTCAATAAATGGCAGGCAGCTTGCTAACCAACTGGAAAAAATTTTAATGAAGATCCTTATTTCATGCCAAACATCACTTATCAAAATGCACATTATAAAAATATAGCTTAACAATGAAACTGTCGGAGATTTAAAAGACTGAAAATACTCATGAGGTATGGAGGTGAGGTTATGGGGAAAAAGGCAACCCTTCCAGGAAGGAACTTGGTAACAAAGATCAAAATTTTTTTTTTTTTTTTTTTTTTTTTTTTTTTTTGTTTTAGAACATTTTTAGCACCTCCAAAACAAACCTCATATTCGTTAGCAGTTAATTCTTTTTTCTTTTTTCTTTTTTTTTGGCGGTACGCGGGCCTCTCACTGTTGTGGTCTCTCCCACTGCGGAGCACAGGCTCCGGATGCGCAGGCTCAGCGGCCATGGCTCACGGGCCCAGCCGCTCCACGGCATGTGGGATCCTCCCAGACCGGGGCACGAACCCGTGTCCCCTGCATTGGCAGGCAGACTCTCAACCACTGTGCCACCAGGGAAGCCCTAAGATCAAAATTTTAAATGTCCACACCCAGCATTTCCACTTTTAAGCATATATCCTAATGAAATAATCAGGAAAGTTTCAAAAATGGATCTCCATTTTTTGCAATGGGTGTTCACTGTAACACTGTTTATAACAGTAAACAACTGGAAACAAATTATCCTTCAGAAAGAAACTGAATAAATGAGTTACAGTACATGTTAGTGCCATAAGAATGAATTCATTTTTAAAAAAATCAAGGTTTTGAAGAATAAGGGCATGAAACAATGCTACAGCTTAAAATATTAAATAAAGCAGGATATAAAACAGTATATATACTATGGTGACAATTTACTAAACATACGTACATGGATAAAACAGGAAAATACATCAAGACATTAACAGAACTTGCATCTCTGGGTGGTAATGGTACAGATGATTTTAATTTTCTGCTCTATTCTATCTTTTCTAAAACTATATTGAATTTTGTTTTTAATTTTGTTTTTTAATAATTTCAGATTTACAAAAAGTTACAAAAACACAAAGAATTCCCATGTACCCTTCACCCAGCTCCCTCAAATGTTAACATTATATATAACTACAGTGCCATTATCAAAACCAGGAAATTAACAATGAACATTTATTATGTTTAAATAAAAATTAATAAAGTAAGTATGCAAAGGGCCCCCACTGCTGACTTTATTTCCTCTGCCTGGTTCCAGGGCCCTCTGTAATCTGAGCTCACCACACTGAGCCACAGGAAGGCCCTGTGCCCAAGGAAGGGGCCCAGGCCCTAGATCTAAAGACCCCAGTTGTTTCCCGCTCACATACCAGTGTGCTGACCACAGGCAGTCTCACCTTACTTAGCTGGGCCTTTCGTTTCCTTTTCTTTGTAAGGGAGGTTAATAGCTACTTTTCCTGCTTTAATGAGGATCATTAGAAAGGAAGAGGATCACCAGTCAAATTCTTCCTTTCTTTCTAATTCCACCTCTTCTGAGTTATTTCAGATCACACTGAACATTCCCTTCTTGAATTCCAAATGAAGATCATCTCCATAAGTGGATTCAAGGCCCCTAATTAAATTCCGCCTGCCAATATCCTTCAGTGTCAACTCCAAGACAGAGAAAACTAAAAAAAGTATTAGCTAAGCGACATGGGCCACCCGCCTTATCCTGTCCCCAGGCAGTATCTCTCCCCCGCTCATCTTCCCCAGTTTAAGAGCCACCCATACCAATCCGGAGTGGATAAAGCTGGGCATCTACCAGAAAGGGGAAAAAAAAGGGTGAAACTGTACTTACTGGGCTTAACAGACTCCAAAGGGACAAACACTTGAGCCAGAGGTGTATTCTGGGAAGACGGAGAAGAAGCCAATGGGCCAGCCTCCCAGGACCAACCTGGAGAGGACTTAGTACCTGGTGGCACTTCCCTGGGGATACTTTTCTGCGGAATATAATTCCTGCAAAGAAATAATATCAAGACTGGCAAAAACTGTAGAGAATTCCAGGAATCTGATTAGGTTTTGTGAAAAATAAGGGGAAGAAAATAAATATATATGTATGTGTATATGTGTGTATGTATATATTTTACGGGTGTATGACTTTAGACAAGTAATCTAACCCATGCCTCAGTTTTCTTACTGTAAAATAGAAACAGTTTAGTACCTATCTCATAGGCTGTTACAAGAATTAAATGAGCGGAATGTGTGCATACAATAAGGACCCAATAAAGTAATTAATGTTGTAGTTGTCAGGCAGTCTCTGACAACAAGTAACTCAGTCAGACGAAGTTTCCCATACATGATGACCAGCGTGACATAAGCTAGGAAGATGACAGCACAAGTTACACTGACCACTTCATTCATACTTCATGATTTTGTCCATTTGGAATACAAATCAAAAACATTTATGGAAAACCAAACTCCAGACGTAAGTAACCCACCAAAATTAGAATTATTACTGACCCCATGTCAAGTGGTTATAAACAGTAAACTAGGAAGAAACCCCCTACGGGTACTAACGAGAATGACCTCCCAGCACATCTCCATTTCCACCCAGCTCTGTGGTCTCCACCAGGGACACAGGCTCTCAGGCTGTTTGGGGGAGGGCAAAGTGTTCCAGCCTTGCCAGAGGCAAAGGGACAGGATCTATGAAAATATGTTTATACTCATATCTAAGAGCACCTCTACTTTTATAAATCTGTACTATAGAAACACTCCAGGTTCCTCCAACCTGGAAGCTATGTAAATATCCACAAGAGGGAAATGATTAAATATATATATTATATGTATATGAATTATTATTCAACTATTAGAATGAGGCAAGTTTACATAAATTGATGAAAATGTATCCAAGATGTGTGATATAAAAAACCGCAGTGGAGTACAGTTTGTAAATTATAATCTCATTTGTGTAAAAATAAGCCACACTAACACATTACTACATGTGTAGAAAAAAAGCAAAGAAGGACCATTCAACACTGTCTTTAGAGAGTGATATTTGGGCCTTTCTATATTATCTATTTCTCTAGTAATCAAACTTTGCTTCAAATTACACTGAAATCAGGAAAAAAACAAAAAAAAACAACCTATAAAGACAAAGAACATCATCATCATCTACTGCTGTTGCTCCTTAAACCGCGTTTTGGAGGTCCTGGCCAAACGTGTACTTTCCTGACTTAGGATGCGGAATAAAAGGAGCAGCACACACTGAACTCCGACAGAAAGGAGGCGACCCTTCAGGGAGAGCAGCATCCCTGGGCCCCGCCGCGTGGCCTCGCGCAGTGAGCGAGCACTGCACACCCGAGCCACTCTTCTACTCTCCTTGCCCACGAGACTCACAGAGGCCCCAGAGACGGCTGTGGGGAGAGGAGATCCAGCAAGTTCCTTTCTGCAGAAGGGCTCTGAACACCACCACCCGGCAGTGTGCTGGTGGTAGGGTTCCTCTTTTCCTGACCGCAGTTCTGACTCGCAACCTGTCAAAACCAGGAATGGCTAAAGTAAGGCCAGGGCATGAGTGACTATGAGCCATCGTGACATCGTGGCATAGTTCTGCTGACCCCAAAGCCCAGGCTTACTACATTTCCTGGGGCAGGTGGAGAAAGGTCAAGAGGACATGACTCCTCAGCAGACCTTTAGTAAAGCAGGAGCCTGGATACAACAGAAAAGGGTAGGGAAGAAGGGGAGCAAAACTCCTCCAGGGGTTCAAGCCAGACAGCAGAGGCTTGGAAGAGGCTTTGGACCTCCGAGTCCACAGTGCCACCAGGCTATGCTGTAGCCCTCCACCCTCCCCCAGGCAGTGCTGCCCTCGTGAAGGTAGGTTTGAGGGACTTCCCCTCTCCTCTCTGGTCCCTAGGAAGAGCTTCCTTACCTTTTTGGTAACTGGGCCATCACTGATCCCTGTAAAGAAGGAACAGAGTGAGATGCACATCAGTAGCTCTACCTGATATGAATTGGAGACTGATACCATCATCCTTTCTAGAACATTTAGAAAGCCTAGACAAAACAAATTACCCAAAGTCATTCAACTCATTCATGGCAAATCTGAAACTGAGTACAAGGAGGACCTCTCTGAACTTCCCAGTATACCCAATTCCTTCTAAAAACAGGCACATTCTCACCAGGGGGAATGGGCTTACTCTCTCCCTGGGAATCAGGACCATTCTGTGCCTTCTGCCCCTAAACAGCACCCTCACCTAAGGCTGCCAGGTCCTGATGCAGTAAAGACGGCGCCACAGTCCCAGCCTGCTTGGATCCACTGTCCACCTCCAAGTCAATCAGGGGGCAGTTCTTCATGCAGCCTGTTGGATTCTGAAAGACTAGAAAACAGACAGTTAGGAAAATAAGTCAGTCAGCATAAGAGCAAAGTCTCCACTTAAAGGTTATCAGTTTCCCTCAGGCCTCCTCCCAATCAAAAGACATCACATCACCCCACCCTTAAGCACACCCCAGAGGAACCTTCCACCTCAGCTGACTGGCTTGACTTACAGCCTTGAGTGGCATCTGAAATACAAGGTGACAAGAGGAACTGCCTTCCCACCCCAGTAAACACAGAATCCTCTAACGGTCCATTCAACCTGGATAGCAGCAGAGCTGACTGCTCCAGGTCAGAGGCCTTTGAGGTTGTGACCACACTGAATCAGAATCATCTCGAGTGCTTGATAAAAATGCGGGTCCCAGCTCTAAGTAGTCTTGATTCAGAAGGTCCAGGAATCTGCATTTTAACCAGTGCTCCAGATGATTCCGATTTAGCTACTGGCACTAGGAAACACCTGAAGGTGGTCATATTTTTTTTGGTGTGAGCTCCCGTAAGTAAGCACTCATGAGAGGTGCAATCCAAACCTGGGCACGGTACAGCCACTGCTTCTGTTTACAGCCAAAGCTAGTTCCAGCCTAGCAGTCAACCCGTGACGGCACGTGGGGCAGAGCCTGGCTATATAAAACCAATTCTCAAGGGAAAGGGAAAAGAGGACCTGCTCTCTCATTTCTATACCATAACCCAGAGCGTTCAGGGACCCATTTCTTTCCCGGTGTTTGCAGGCTGCCCCCGGCAGAGGGTGGGAGAGGCTCTCTGCACATACCTCTGGAGACAGGTATGTCTCCCAAAGAGCTGACCACTGTGCTCCCAAAGGTGACACGGCCCTCCATCACCTGTTTGTACAGCAGAACTCCCTGGGTGAGGAGGTCATTTGCCTGGAGAACCTCCGCTGAAGAATGAGAGAAAAATCAGAATCCCCTGGTCTAGCTACCAACAATCTCAGTCTTTTTTAAGCCACTCCACAAAGCAGCTGTCACACGGCTCTACCAGGTTCAGTATATCCACGCCTCCTGCCCCCAGATCGCGAGCTCAGTCCCCTGGCACACCCAGTCACTCAATCCCTGAACCTCAACACTTTCTTCGCAGGATGTAGGAGGAACCAAATTTTTTCACTTTCTCTGTCTGTACTGTCCAATATGATGGCCAACACTTGAAATATGGGTCTTTCAAGTGAGGAACTAAAACTTTAATTTTAATTCAAAACTTAAAGCTACTTTGTCAATGTGGATGCAAATATTAAAAAAATTTTTGGTACTTTATTCAGTTATTGGGAAGCATGTAGGAAACAAGTTGGTACACGAATCTACTTTTTCACCTGTAAATTTTATAAAATCTAAGTACAGATCAAGTATTCCTGATGAAAATCTGACATCCAAATTGAAACATCCTGTAAGTATAAAATACGCAGTGGATTTCAAAAATGTCAAGAGTATCTCATGATCTGTTTTACCTGCAAGAAAGCCTCTCCTAGGAGAGAGACAGAACAGCAACAGGGCCAGGGGCTATGTATAACACTGCAGGCCACGGTACTAGGAAAGCACTGCAAGAGCGACCAACTATTCATTTCCTGTCAATTTTTAAACTGGATGGAAGTTGTGAACTAACACGGGGTTGAATTCACCTGGCAAAGTATTTTATTTGGCATGTGCAAGGTGATTAAAATTTAAATTTTGTGACCTCTGACTTCATTGCAACCAGAGGAAATAACGGGTTTAGACAATAATTACATCACATAAAACCCAGAAAACCAGATACCATGGGCCTCTTCACATCACCTGTGAAGCATTCTTGCTCCCCAGCACACGCCCTGCCATTTGAACCTGAATCTGAACAAGCCTCCTGATCCAATTTATAAGAAAGCAGGAATTTCAGAAATCTCAGGAACAGAGAAACATTAAATACCATGGGAGATGCCATCAGAAAATTGAGACCAAGAGAAACTCTGCAAGTCAAAGGACATGTTTTTCATGCATGAAGTAAAAAAGAACGGGGGCTATCCATTAAAAGGGACTTAAATATCAACCAATTACAAAGCGTGGTTTTTCTTTTTGATACTGATTTATAACAAACTTTAAAAAAAGAAGGAGGGTCAACAAGGAATGATTAGAGGGAAAAATGCGCAGGAAAATCTGAACACTGACTGGTTACTTTGAAATGTTTGGAATTTGCTTAAAAATAGAATTGGGAGGACTTCCCCGGTGGCCCAGAGGTTAAGACTCTGCGCTTCCACTACAGGGGGCATGGGTTTGATCCCTGGTCGGGGAACTAAGATCCTATAAAAATAAGCAAGTAAATAAATAAAAGTAAATGCATAGACAGTCATAGAACAGACATCTAATAAGGTGCCAGATCTAATTAAAATTTAAAAAAATAGAATTGGGGATGTAGGGGGGAAGATGGAGGGAGAAAGCAGTACAGATAAAACAAGATCAAAAGACTGGTCATGAGTTGGTAATTATTAACAAAAGGTGAAGAGTACATGGGGATAGAATAAATCCCTTTTATGTGTTTTGAGATTTTCCATAAAATAAAAGAGTTTTAAACGTTTCAATACCTGTGTACAGGATTAACAGTTCTCCCCTGTGCCTTCCACTTGGTATCCCCACTTAGACTCCCCACCCAGCCCCTGAAGGCACTTTGGGTGTGAAACCTTCCAAGGAGCCCCTCGCAGCTGTTTCTCAGACCTCTGAGAATGTTCAGCCTTTCTTCAAGCCTTCAATTGTAGCCACCCTTTCTTCTATCCCCTTCACACCCAATCTACATGGTAAATTTCCACCCTTTTCTTTGCTTTCAGACTTGTGGCTCATTTCTTGCTCAAACGTAGTAGATTCCTCTGGAAATTAGAACAATCAACTCAAGCCACGCCCTCCCCAAGCCCAAGCACCATAACACCTAGGGGCCACTGTCTTGTTTCTGCGTCAGCAGCACGGCAGGAAGCCCCACGTCTGTCCTGCACTCTTGGGTGCTGTCTATGCCTAAAGAATAAGACTGTACCAAGGGACTTCCCTGGTGGTGCAGGGGTTAAGAATCTGCCTGCGAATGCAGGGGACACAGGTTCAACCCCTGGTCTGGGAAGATCCCACATGCTGCAGAGCAACTAAACCCGTGCGCCACAGCTATTGAGCCTGCGCTCTAGAGCCTGCGAGCCACAACTACTGAAGCCCGCACGCCTAGAGCCTGTGCTCCACAACAAGAGAAGCCACCACAATGAGAAGCCTGAGCAACACAACGAGGAGTAGCCCCTACTCGCCCCAACCGGAGAAAGCCCGCACACAGCAACAAAGACCCAACACAGCCAAAAATAAATATATATATTTTTTTAAATTAAAGAAAAAAAAGATCATACCGAGCGCATCGTCATCATCAGTGGTATCGCTTGCCAGCCGGAACAGGGTGGGCCGCAGCTTTTCACACCTCTCATACACTACCTACAAAACAGAGCTTGTTATATAAATTCTCAGTAAGTGTGTTATAAAAAAAGAAAGATCTCAAGATGTGTAAATGTGAAGAAATGGGAAATCTCTACACTGCTTTCAGAAGTACAAAATGATACAAACACTCTGGAAAATAGTTTGCCAGTTTCTTAAAGAGTTAACTATACATGTAGCATATGACCTAGCAATCCCACGTCGAGGCATTTACCCAAGAGAAAGGAAAGTGTATGTTCACGCAAAATCCTGTATGCAACCGTTTACAGCAGGTTAATTCATAATCACCCAAAGCTGGAAACAACCCAAATATCCATCAACAGATGAATGGATATACATATGGTGGTATATGCATACAATGGAGTACCACTCAGCAGTAAAAAGGAATAAACTACTGGGACCTCCCTGGCGGTCCAGTGGTTAAGACTCTGCGCTCCCCAGCATAGCACAGGAAGATCAGCTCAGTGCTTTGTGACCACCTAGAGGGGTGGGATAGGGAGGGTGGGAGAGAGACGCAAGAGGGAGGGGATATGGGGATATATGTATACATATAACTGACTCCCTTTGTTATGTAGCAGAAACTAACACACCATTGTAAAGCAATTATACTCCAATAAAAATGTTACAAATGATAATAATAATAATGAACACTGCTTTGCAATCGAAAAGAAAAAAAAGACTCCATGCTCTCAAAGCAGGGGCCATGGGTTTGATCCCTGGTCAGGGAACTGAGACCCCACGTGCCAAGCGGTGCAGCCAAAAAAAAAAGAATGGGTCTCGGGTCTCAAATAATAACGCCAAGGGGGAGAAGAGAAGCCAGACCAAAAAAAAAAAAGTGTAATACTGTATCATTCCATTTATATAAGAGTCTAGGAAATATATACTAATCAGAACAGAAAACAAATCAGTGGTTGCCTGGGGATGGGGAGAGAGGCAGGAACAGAAGGGAAGGGAATGAGGAAGTTGGGGGCGGGTGAGGGACATATATTTTGATTGTATGATGAATTCTTGAAATATATTTGTATTCCTAGTATGTCAGTGATACTCAGTGCCACCTGAAATTTAGTTTTAAAAAGAGTACCTGCAAGGCTGCCTGGTCTGGCGGGGCCTGCCCTGGCCTGCGGTACATGCTCAGCATTTCCTGCAGCACCTTCACGTGGCTCCGTACCTCCTCCACAGCACTGACTCTCTTGGACACCTTTTCTGATTTTTCTTGCTCCTTTTGGGAGAAAGAGGATGAAGTGAGGGAGTAGAAGCTCTGAAGAAAGCCTGAACAAGCGCCGGGAAAGGGGCGCTGCACTGTGGAGAGCTCAGGGAAGCCACCAAAACACAGACTGAATGGAGTGTTCACTCAGCAGGTAGAGAAGATGCTCAAGGCCCGGAATTCCTGGGACAGACAATGCAGTTTGGGGAGCTGGGACTACTCCTTTGTACCACCAGCCTTAATCCCTCTGGAAAAGAAATTCCCAAACCTGGATTCTATCCACACCAATACCGGTCACTGGGACGGGAACTGGTGTCTGTGAAATGCTTTGAGTTCCTAGACAGAAGTACTAGAGAAACACACAGCAGTTTCTGCTTCCAGTCACCACCTCGCTGCCCTTCAGGAAGCCCACAGCTGTTCCCCGGTTCAGGGCTAGGCGGCCATCCCTTCTCCCAGACAACTGTGTACCCACATCCTCAAGCACACACACACATATACACTGTCCAGCCCCTGTCAAGTGCTGCTTCTGCAGAACTCCCTGGAAAATGCCCACCTCCTTGACCAAATTCTTGATCAGCCGGTTTGCAGCCTGAAGATCCTCAGGATGGTTGCTCTTCAGAAGCCTTGTCAGAAGCTGAAGAGGGAACAGGACTAGGTGAAACCAATTCCCTCTGTGTCAAACGGCCCAGACCGATAGCACCAGCAATAGCAGAATCTGCACTAATAACAGCTCGCACATTCTATACGCATTACCTTACCAAATCCTCACAACGACACAGTAACCTAAGGATTATGACCATCCCCACAGACCACGGGTTTTTGCATGGGGTAGGGAGGTGGATGTCCCCAGGGAACCTCTGGCAAAGTCCGCAGACATTTTCGGTTGTCACAACTGGGGGTACTCCTGGCATCTAGCGGGTAGAGGGATACTGTACACACTCTATCCTACAGTGCCTAACGACCTCCAACAAGAAAGCTAACTGGCCCATAATGTCAACAGTGCCAAGGCTGTCTTGGACCGCATACTATGATGTGACAGACCTTGGCGATCTCGTCCACATTATTCCCAAAAGGTATAGGAGTCACTCACTCTTTGTTGGATGGGTGGCAGGACAGGTGGAGATACTGAGTGCCAGAGAGTCTAAGCAGCTGACACAAGACTACCCTTCTCAGAAGTCCATGCCACACCTCCTCCCCTGTTCCTCCCACCCTCTGCAATGGTGAAGCACCCGTAGGAGAGGAGCCAGAGGGAAAGCCGCCCAGAACCCAGCACAGCCCTGCTCATTCTGCCCACAGTGAGCACCTAGATCCAAGGGAAGAGTACAGCTGACAGTTGCAGTTGGAAGGCAGAGGGGTACCAGGAGAGACCCATCCTCGGACTGGAGTCTTCCTGGTTCTACACTCCCCAGACCTTGTGAGGGACCAAGAACGCTAATGACCAAAAGCACTGCCACCTTTCAGGGGCACCCTGGAGTTATCCCTGGGTCTTGGCCTAGGTTTGGACCACCTTGCTTTTCCCTTCCCTGTCCTTACTGATGTCTGAGGAGCAACAGTTCTGGGAGACAAAAATGGAGGGAAAATGGGTGAGATCACGCGTACTGACACTAAAAAGATCTGAGCCAACATACAACCAATTCGGTACTGCCCACTCTCCTTCCCCGACACCACACTCTGGATATGACCGACCACCCACGTTACCCACTAGGGTTACCCTTCCATACCTCCTTTCCCTCAGGAACACTGAACGGATAAAGTGAAAGATATAAAGAACAGGACACTTATTATTTGGCCTATCCACAAAGAAAACATCCAGACCTTCAGCTACCTCTCCCTGCTCCACAGGGAACTCAAAACCCACCTCCCCACACTCTCCCACACTTTGGTTCGGGGTCAGGGGACATTGCAAGAGAGTCCCTAAAAGAAGGGATCTGCGGGGGTGGGATGAATTGGGAGATTGGGATTGAGATATATACACTAATATGTATAAAATGGACAACAAATAAGAACCTGCTGTATAAAAAGGTAAATAAAATAAAATTCAAAAATTCAAAAATTCAAAAAAAAAAAAAAAAAAGGGGTCTGGTCAGGCTCCAGGAAGACCACCAAGGTCAGGGAGAAACTCCTTACCTTTGACTTTTCTTCATCGGCATCAAAGATGGAGCTCTTGGGCCAGGGAGAAGGTGGGGGCAAGATTTTATCCACTGGTAGTTTAGGGTCTTGCTTTATGATTCCTAAAACATGCAACAGCTCATGAATATACGGATATAGGTACCCATTGACTTTAGCAGGATCCAGTATAAAGCCCGGAAACCCCTGGTTCCTGATGTCCCACCAGGAAAACACTGTCAATGATCTTACAGAGATACACCCAGGGTATGATCAAGGCTCTGCATCCTCCCTTGGGAGAATCCATGGAACCAGTACAAAGTTGGGGAGGTCAGAGCCAACTAAATCAGAGCAGAACCGGACCGTAAGGCTAGTGGTCAACGGGCCTTACACTATACAAATACTGATCATTTTATGCAGGTATACAACCTCCCAGAGCCCAGAAATTAGTGTAGAATCCCTAATACTCCTAAAAATGTTAAGTGAGTGCGTGCGACAGGGAGAAAAATAGTCCATGCTGAATCCAGGCTCCTCCCACAGAGCCCAAGAGAAAAGGAACATGGACTCCCAGCTTCTACACAGGACACACTCTGGGGCTCACAACACGAGAGGAATAGGCTCATTCTCCAAAGGCCTCACAAAAAGAGAATGGGAAAGGCCTCATGGCCCACTGAAATCCTTCTCTCGCGACAGAAAAGCCTCACACTGCTGGGGGAAGGACACCAAACCTGTTGTCCTTAGAACAGTGGTGAAAACCTACTGCAGCTGGAAAAAAAAGAAAAGAAAAGCCTGTGCCCCTGGGGGAGGGGCAGCAACGTGTCCCGGCCCAGACCTGAGTCGGGATGGGACAGCATCACAAATAGGTCCCACCAAGACCAGGGACACATGCCTGCCTGAGACTGAGGCTTACTCACAGCAGAACCAGCACCACCACCATCAGGCTACGGGCACTGAGGAACAAGTAGTAAGGGTCTACTGTCAGGAAAGGCGATGGAATAAGACCCCCTCTGAGGTGTAGAGCAAGAGGAAGACCCAAAGCTGAGAGTAGAGCAGATACTGAGAGAAACGCTCTAGCAAGTCAGCCTCCACCCTCAACACAAGCTAACACTAGAGGAATCTGGAACCTGGCATAGTGAGGGTAACTACAGCAACAACCATCTCAAACCTAGCTCAAGTCCCGTCAACCCGGAGGAACCGTCTGCCCATTTCCAGGGATCAAAATTACTGTGTCGGCCTCTATTGTTGTATCTACAGGACACAAGATCTCCAGCTTTCACCCCAAACTAACAAAGTGTACAAAAAAGCAAGAAGGAACAACTACTGTGAAAAGGGCATGCAACGTAAGTAATGGTAGTGAGACCTTGTTTCTTCAGCATCTGGTAAGCATCTCGGATCTTGATGTCTTCTGGAAACCAGACTGTCCAACTGAAGAGTATTTCAATGACTCTGCCTTTAACTTTTTCTGTGGTCCAGGAGCCTAGGTACTGAAAAAGGAAAGGGAATTACAGAGCTGGAAGGGACTTGGTGAGACAGGAGGGAAGGCGGCAAGACGTAACCTTTAGAGAATGACACAGCTGTTGAGAATACGACATAAACTGGTTAGAACCGATTAGGCCCAAGATGGTGTAAGATTTGACTTCCACTAGACCTTGAACTTCAGTATACGCTCATTGTAATACATTAGCTGAACGACACACCCACAGGTGCCATGACCGTTCAGAGGCTGACCATAAAAGGCCAGAAAGTGAGCAGTGGCCCAGTTTCTGGAAATCTCTGCTCCTTCCCCAAAATAGCTGGAATAATCCTCCCACTCGTTAGCCTATGAAATCACCCAACCCATAAAAACTAACCACCCCATATTTCAGGACTGCTGTCACCTTTTGAGACATTCTACCTTTGGAATGTATATCTCTCTAAATAAATCTGTTTTCCCACTTAGTTCTCGGGGCAGAGCCGCCTTGCCTGCACACTTGTATCCCTCAGAGCCATCCTATATTAATAAATCTACTTCTTGTCTATCACTTTGCCTCTTGCTGAACTCCTTCTGTGCAGAGACATAATGAACCTGAGCTTCAGTAAGTCCTGGCACCAGGTGATTGATTTTAATTAAAAGGCAGTGGGTTTGGGACTTCCCTGGTGGCGCAGTCGTTAAGAATCTGCCTGCCAATGCAGGGGACACGGGTTCGAGCCCTGGTCCGGGAAGATCCCACATGCCGCAGAGCAACTAATCCCGTGCGCCACAACTACTGAACCTGTGCTCGGGAGCCTGCAAGCCACAATTACTGAGCCTGCATGCCACAACTACTGGAGCCCGCACACCTAGTGCCCGTGCTCTACAACAGGAGAAGACCGTGCACCGCAACCAAGAGTAGCCCCCGCTCTCCACAACTAGAGAAAGCTGGTGCACAACAACGAAGACCCAATGCAGCTGAAAATAAACTAATTAATTAATAATAATGATATAAAAAAAAAAGACAGTGGGTTTGAGTCCCAGCCCGTGCGTTCAAGTCCCAATCTGAGTTCTGGCTGGGTTCAAATCCCATCCCAGTTGTGCAGTTTCATTAGTAGACTGCCCAGCCCACACTATCACTAAAGAGATGGCGGCTGAGGCCCAGAGAAGTGAGCTGCCCAAGGCTGGTAGAGAGGTGAGGCACAGCTAGAAGACAAATTACCTAGCACCCATTTCCAGGGCTCTTTCTGGGTTTCAAAGAGTCAACCTATAAAGCCACTAAAATTAAATCCTACCATATATTGGCCTAGGTTAGAGCCACTGGGGACACTCATTATTTGACTGTGGCAAGTCTAGAATAAAAATGTATTTGGAATGAAAATAAGGTAAAGTGAAAGGAACTGCTGAAACTCAAATGTTTTGAATCATTATAAAAGATCCTCTTAAAATTAAATAAAAGGATTATGGAAATAAAATATATATATACATATACATATACATATATATATATATATACATATATATATATATATATATATATATATATATATATATATATATATATATATA
>NW_006775554.1:1216981-1221633 GCF_000442215.2 Lipotes vexillifer
TATATATATATATATATATATATATATATATATTTGACCCTTGTCCTCAGTTCCTCCTGGCACAGAATTTCAAAGACGCTTGGAATTTCCTAAGTGACAGGAACGTCTTTTGTTATTTACAATGAGCCCCCACGGACCATACCTGAGTTTCTGCTAAACACTCCTGGTGGGCACTTAGTTTCAAGGGAGGGACTGACTATGTGATTAGAGGGTTGGAACTTTCAGCCCTATCCTGACCTCCCCAAGAGGAGAGGGAGGCTGGAGACTGAGTTCAATAACATGGCCAGTGATTAAATCACTCATGCCCACATAATTCCAGTTAAACACTCCGAAACAACAAGGTCCAGAGAGCCTTCTGGTTGAACACATGGATGTGCTGGGAGGGTGGTATGCTCAGGTTCCACGGGAGAGGGCATGGAAGCTCTGCTCCCCCTTCACCCCCAAGACCTCGGCCTATGTATCTCTTGCATTTACATCCTTTGCAGTAAAAGCATATTAGTAAGTATAGTGCTTTCCTGTGTTCTGTGAATCTTTCTAGTGAATTATGGAACCTGACAGAGGGGGTCAGAGGAAGCTCTGAACTTGTAGTTGGTCGGGCAGAAGTGCAAGTAGCTTGGGCATCCCCGAGACTTATGACTGGTGTCTGAAGTAGGTGTAGTCTAGGTAGGACTGAGCTCTTCACCTGTAGGGTCTGTCCTAACTCTGAGTACTTATTTTCAGAAATGAATTAAATCACAGGACACCCAGTTGGTATCAGAATTGCGGGGAAGCAGCAAAGGAAGGTTCCACCAACGTTAGTTACCCGAAAATGGTGTCGCTAAGACAGGTACCAGGAGGAAAGCTACAGAAGACAAGGAAAGAAGGAAACTTAAAGCTACACCCGACATGTCTTGCTATCTCTACCAGGAAACCCACCAGCTAGGCCCCTCTGTGCTCGCCCCTCTAGGCCACCTGTCTACAAGGCGATTTTTAAAGGGAGAATTTCAAAATGCTAACAATGAAAGGGCAGGGATCAGCTGATGACCATTACCATCATCCTACACCTTGGAGAGGAAAGCTTTCACCTCTCAGCTCTCACAAACCTGGGACAGCCTGGCAGGTTCGACCCATGAGCAGGTCTGCCTCTGGACCAAGAAGGGTGACAGGAGTTTGAAACCTGGGGGGCATGCAGAACAGTGAGCAAAGCCAAGCCCAGGGTACTCACCTTTGGGGACAACACTTTGATGAGCTCGTTCAGGAAGCGGAACTTGGCCACCTCATTGTGGAACTTCTGCCCACAGTGGTTCACACACACCTCCAGCACCTGCGCAGACACAGGACCCCCATGAGAAGGGGAAACCATTGGCTCCAGGGCTCATTTCAAACCTGGTAAGTATTTGCTGAAATCATGGCTCAAGACTGAGGACACTAAAGATTGGGAGAAAGGGTGACACTTTTAGATTAAGAAAAAAGAGAACCTGTTTGCTCTTGTTGTAACTGACAGGTTTGTGCCCAGGAAACAGCTCAGTGGGGTACCCTGAGGTCACCCCACCTTTGAAGGAGACCCTTTGGGCAGGTGAAACCAGTCAGAGAATCACTTCCTTCTTTCTCCTTAGAGGCAGAAATTGGACATGGAATATCCAAGAACTGTTAAACTACAGGTTACCTGCTGGCACTTGAGTGACAAATTGGGCCTGTAAATGTTTTCTTTGGTCCACAATCTTGTTTAACATTTCAAATCAGTCACCAATACTGAAAAATTCAGAGAATTCATATATTTAAAAATCTAGATTTCCAGTTTCTCTTAAACAGAAGTCCTAGCAACACTGGGCCCAAACTCACGCCTGGCAACAGCCAGCAGGTCCTGCACTGTGGCTGCCCTCTTTCGACTGGGCATGGGCTCTCCAGTTCTTTGGTCCCCACCCAGCAGCTCATTCACTTATGTTACCAATCTGGCCCTGTGGGACTTGACCTTGCCAGCCCTGGTCGAAAAAAGGCAAAAAGAAATAAAGCCTTCCTTTCCTTCTTGCAAAGCGGGCTCAATACTACTCTCCAGAAACAGATCTAGAATGGGGCAATCTGAGCCCAGAACTCCCTCCAGCCTGCTTTCTCAAGGCCAGTGAAGGTGAACCTCTCAAAGCCTCTTCCCCACAGAAATGCTAGCCTCAGGACAGGAGAGCTTAGGCTAAGGGGCAAGCCGAACTCACCGTTAAGGCATAAAGAGCTTCTTTCTCTTGTGGAGACTGGATCTTGTGGGCCAGTAGCCAAGGTGCATGGGTTGAGCTAAGGGAAAACAAAGACACCTGGGTTCTGGGCGGAGAGGAACACACCAGTCTGGCTGAGCACACCTGGTAAAGTCCCCTCTCCTCCAGGAGCTCGGGACCCAAAGCAGAGGCGGGATGTGACTTCACATGGCCAGGCATGAGCCCCTGAAGGCGGCCAACTCCCATCCACCCTTCTCATAGCTACACTTCCAGGGCACACCATCCTCTCCCCAGTCAACCCACCCCTACAACTTCCAGACCTGTGAGTAACTTGGTCGTGAGCAGCACAGACCTCGTCTGTCATATGACAACTGCTCAGTTAACACTAGAGCAGAAAATGTGATCAACCTTCTTGCTCGTTTCAAAATGAATATTCAGCAACATGGAAATAAAACATCCGGATGACTGACTCAAGAAAGACTGACTTAAGAAAGACTGCATTTAAATTATGGAGAACGGATGACTTAAGAAAGACTGCATTTAAATTATGGAGAACACACTGATCTTTCACATTGCTACGTACCCTAGCTACGTTCTATCCCTAACATTCAGAGATCTCCTCAGGAGTAGTGTTTCATAACACTATTTAAAATTTTTTAAATAACTGCCAGTTACAAACTGACTATTTGTTTTTTATAAAACCACAGGAATTTGCTATTTCTAGAAAAATAATGTACTCAGTAGATCATGGAGGGAGAAAAAAAGGAAACAACAATCTATGCTACGTAAAACAATCCTGAGAAACAAAGGCATGCACAGTCTGAGGCGCCCCCAAAGTCAAGCACGGGTGTGAAGTCACCTTACCCATTGGGATCAGTGTTCACTTGGTCACAGAAATTCTGAATAGCTGACCAATCCTGTTCTGACATGCTTGGGTCTGTGGCTTTATCTGTCAAGGAAATAAAAAATAAAATTAAAGTATAATAAAGAGAAACAAACACCTCTCCACACCACTAGCCCCCCAAACATGACAACAGCCAAGGACTGTGACATCACCTCTAGGGGATCAGAGCCAGTGAGCAGATAGCTGAAAGGGACAGGGGACTGTACTCATCATCACTGTCAGGCACAGTGTCTGGCCCATGATACGGCCTCAGTGACTGTTTGCTGACTGAATGAACAACTAAACTGGTTAACAAGCTACTGTCCTGAAAGGGGCTCCATTCCCAGTGCAGGGGATGGCCTATGTGCACCTTCCTCATGCCCGTGTCAGGACTCCCCCACTTTGGCCCTGCAATGAGGACGGGCTTGGGCCAGCATCTGGGCATGGGCCAGAACCTGTAAGCTTCTTAGCCATGTGACAGGAAGGCTGGAACATACAATGAAGCCCGGAGTGGCTCCCACCATATCCTCAAAGTAACAGGCCTAAACCTGAGCCTCCATTTACTGAAATCTGACCGTCCTATGTAAGAAGCTTCTCCACATGTCAGTGGCTTATCCAGTCTGACAAGAGGACCTCCTTGCCTTCACTCCTCAAAATGCTATTTCTCTCTGCTACCATACACATGGCCAAGGAACCCAGATCTAGTCACGCTAGGGTCTCCCCCATTGGAACATTCATATTCGGATGAAATCTGAGGACACGGAGCATGAAGAGCACCAGGGCACAGCCAGGACCAGGAGATACCTGGAGAAAGAGGGATTGTCAGAAGGCCTAATGTTGAGACCATGCTCCACGGAAGGGAGGGGCAATCCTTGACTTCCTGGAATAAGGGGTTGTGTGTATCTTTGCTGGTGCTTGATGGTAGCAGCTTCTTCCTCTCCTCCCACTGCTGCTGCCTAGAATCCCCAGCCAGCAACCCAACAAGGATGCCCATTCCACACGCCCTGCCCCCAGACTGAACCAGGCCACATTCTCACAAAGGAGTTGCTGAGACTGTCTTCGTCCTGCCCTTTCATAACATTTCCCTTACTCCCCACTGTCCAGCCTGTCCTGGCCTACCTGGCTCTCCAGTGAAATATCTTACTGGTCCTGAAAGAGAAGCTCGTTCAAGCTCTGCAAATAAGTAATTCTTATGGTCACATCTCTGACACTATTCCTCTTGCCTGAATGTCCACTTCTCTCCTCTCAAAATCCTATCCATTCTTCAAGGCCACTCTGAATTTCCATTTCCTCCCAAAACCCTCCTCCCACTGCTCCAGCCCCTACTAATTCTCCTTCCTTCTGATCACTTAAGACTACACCGTCATCCAGAGTTTAACTTTTCCAGACAGCAGTCACATTTAAGTCACACAGAAGTCATGTGCCCCACAGCTCGACAATGAGATTCAGAGGACAGGTACTCAATCCCCCATCCTCCCACCCACCAACTCCATCCTAAGCGAAAAAAGACAACAAAGGAGAGCAAAGGAATTAGATGATCAATTCCCATATGCCCCTCACCTTTTTCCTCCTCAAGGCTCTTTCCC
>NW_006775554.1:1221648-1259644 GCF_000442215.2 Lipotes vexillifer
CTTTCCCTATGTTCCATCTCTCAAAATGCTGTTCACCTTCCGAGTCCCAATTCAAATGCCACTTCATAAAGACTTTCTTAATCTTTCTATCTCCCACCCCCACAAAACAGAAGCCATCTCTTTCTTCTCAGAAGGCCCACATCTTACCTGCTCTTTCAGGATGGGGATCTCCAGCTCCATCCCTTACTAGTTACATGTCCTTGGGCTCTCTGAGCCTCAGTTTCCTCAACTATAAAATAAGGAAAATAGTACCCTCCTCATGGGATAGCCATGAGATTTTTAAAAGACAATGTCTAAAGTACTCAGTATAGCAGCAAACATTAAGCTAATCTTATAATAGTCTCTGCCTTTTACTTTAGTATGTACACATGACTTATCACACTTAAACTTCAAAAGTTTATTCAAAACGAAGGCAGAGGGACTTCCCTGGTGGTCCAGTGGGTAAGACTTCATGCTCCCAATGCAGGGGGCCTGGGTTCGATCCCTGGTGGGGGAACTAGATCCTGCATGCATGCCACAACTAAGAAGTCTGCATGCCACAACTAAAGATCCCACATGCTGCAATGAAGATCCCGCATGCCACAACTAAGACACAGCAGAGCCTAAATAAATAAATAATTAAAAATAAAAGTTGGTAGCAACATATTCAGTAAATGTTAAAAAAAAAAAAAAAAACGAAGGCAGGGTCTTCCCTGGTGGCGTAGTGGTTGAGAGTCCGCCTGCCGATGCAGGGGACACGGGTTCGTGCCCCGGTCCAGGAGGATCCCACATGCTGCGGAGTGGCTGGGCCCGTGAGCCATGGCCGCTGAGCCTGCGCGTCCGGAGCCTGTGCTCCGCAACGGGAGAGGCCACAACAGTGAGAGGCCCATGCACCGCAAAAAAAAAAACAAAAAAAAACACCCTACTTTGCTTCACCTATCACTGCCCCATCAAGAACGGCTATCACTGGCTTCCCTGGTGGTGCAGTGGTTAAGAATCCACCTGCCAATGCAAGAGACACAGGCTCGAGCCCTGGTCCAGGAAGATCCCACATGCCGCGGAGCAACTAAGCCCATGCACCACAACTACTGAAGCCCGCACACCCTAGAGCCCGTGCGCTGCAACAAGAGAAGGCACCGCAATGAGAAGCCTGCGCACCGCAACGAAGAGTAGCCCCCGTTCGCCGCAACTGAGAAAGCCCACGCGCTGCAACGAAGACCCAATGCAGCCATAAATAAATAAATAAATAAATAAAATAAAAGCATTTATCTCATCACAAATGCCTTTAACATTAAAAAGAATGGCTATCCTGGGCACCAAGGTGGTTTATTTAGCTGGCACTTGGACAGGACAAATATAGGACTACTGCCATATATTTGCTTAATAAAAGCAACATCTGTATGCATTTCAAATCTGCTACAGCAGGGGTCCCCAACCTCCGGGTGGACCTTACTGGGTCTCGGCCTGTAAGGAACTGGGCCGCACAGCAGAAGGTGAGCAGCGGGCTGGAGAGCAAAGCCTCATCTGCCGCTCCCCCATCGCTGGCATTACCTCCTGAAGCATCCACCCACCCCCAGCCCCCCTTTACTCCCCCGTCCGTGGAAAAACCGTCTTCCATGAAACCAGTCCCTGGTGCCAAAAAGGTTGGGGACCGCTGTGCTACAGGGTGAGAGGTATTCAGAAAACAGCTGAGGGGGACTTCCCTGGTGGTCCAGTGGTTAAGACTCCGCACTTCCACCGCAAGGGGCATGCGTTTGATCCCTGGTCCGGGAACTAAGATCCTGCATGCCGTGCAGTTCAGCACAGTGCACTCACCCCCCAAAAACATTTTTTTAAAAAGAAAGATTTAAAAAAAAAAAAAGAAGAAGAAGAAGGAAAGAAAACAGCTGAGCTCTCCACCTGTGAATGAAATGATTCATCTTTTTTTGGCCGTGCTGTGGGTTTGTGGGATCTTAGTTCCCCAACCAGGGATCAAACCCTGGCCACGGCAATGAAAGCACTGAGTCCTAACCCCGGGACCATCAGGGAATCCCCTGAAATGGTTCATCTAACAGTGACTAATTCAAAAGTCAAACCATCTCACATCAGCTGCCACCCAACCACCAGGGTCATGACCCTGGCGCTAGAGCAGCCTGTGCTAGTAAAGGGAGCCCCGAGGCTGTGGGGAGCACTCACTTTGAGAACACTTAGAACTCAGCCCCGTAGCAGTGTTCACTGCATGGGGGAATCCTACAGGGGGTACACATCGACCCCTACATCCAGCAATCATTCAATTAAGCACACGCTGAAAGCCCAAGCAAGACCCGCCAAAGGAATGACCTACGCTTAGGCTCCAAGATACCTTGAGAAGCAGGGAGAGTATAAATAGAGCCACTCCCATCCCCAAAGGAGGCATAAAAGCGAGGCTAGGACACAGGACTTTTCACCTGGGAGTAGGTCCGAGTGGAAGAAGAGAGAGATTTACTGAGCAGCCTGCCCTACCTTTACTTAAGCTACTGCCTCCTTGGCAGCACTACCAGAGCTAGAGACCAGGAGGCCCCAGGGCTGCTGTTAATAGCACAAGACTCCCAGCAACCAGAAGTGTCCACTAACAAGAAACTGGTTAAACAGAGTATAGCACCCCATGGAATGGGGCACACGAGGCGTTTCATTAACAAGAATGAGGCAGCTCTAAATGCAGTCATGTGGAACAATGCCCAAAATAAACTAAGTTGGGTAAGAAAAGCTGCAAAATGCCCAGAAGCTGCTACTTTTTTTTTCCCATTCTTGAGACGTTTATTAAAATAATACATTCAGGGGAAAAAAATCAATACAATTGTATACATCATTACTGAAAACTGTATACCATCATACAAAAAAGGATTTTATTTTGGGAAATCGATTCCTAATTTACGGCAAGTTTTACTTTCAGAAGTAAAACCACAAAACAACATAACCTAATTCAATCTTAAAGGCTGGCATGCTGAGCAAGGAATGTTCTTATTCTTTGTAGGAGCTCCTTCTTTACACTGTCAGGTACCAGGGCTCTGCTTTTTGGTGTGATTTCAGCTACCAAGTCATCAACAGTAACGTGTTCTAGTCCTTTTTCTTTAATTACCTCTTTACAGTGTGCCTTGAACTGATCCTTCCAGCCACATACAATTAACTTGGCTCTCAGCAACTCTTTGAGGCATTCTCTTTCTCCAGTTTCTATCAACTTTTGGTTAATTGCTGCTCTCATCTGCGCATCTTTGTTCATCTTGCTAACCACACTCTTCAGCTGCCTGGACCTAGACCCTCAGTAGCTTGGGCACCTAAGCACACAGAAAGCTAGCACACCTGCTACTTGTATTTTTAAAGCATGAACTTCTGCTGAAACAGCTTCCTAGGTCTGACGTTTTTCTCTTCTTTTTTGGTAACACAACATGAGTTAGTTTTCTGCCACTCCCAACTAAGAAGCCTAACGATAATAATAGCTAACACTGTGTGCCAGGCACTATCCTGAGCGCTTCACATGTACTAACTCCTCTTAACCTCACAGCCCCGAGACGGACATGGTATTACATTCCGATCTTAAGAGACACAGCTGCCTTGCCTGCTGAGGTAAGACCTGCCAGTGAGCTGAGCTCGGGGGTCCCCAGACCCCCCCCAGAGTGACTTCCTTCTCCATCCAGTCCAGACTCACGGTGCTTTCCTTCAACTACACTCCTGTCCTTGCCCCACCATCAGCCCTTCTACCCCTTGTCCTCCCACGTACCACCTCCACTGCGCCCCAGCCCCCCAGAAGTCTGGTTTACACAGTTCACTTTCTCTGCCCTACGGAGGGGCGGGGGTGGGGAGGTGCAAGTCGCACAACCACGAAGACTACAAGATACATTTCTGAAGTCCACTCCACACTCCAGAGCCCAAACTCAGAGGATCTCAGGCGGGGAGGGGAGAGGTGAGTCTGCCCTCTCTGCCAGGGCACATCTGGTAACATCTGGAGGCATTTTTGGTTGTCGAGACTGGGGAGTGGGTGTGTGCTGTTGGTACAGGTTCTAGCCCTACCTGAACAACTGGAAGATCTCACAACTCTGGGATCACACTGGCTGGCCTAAAACAGCTGGAGCTTCAGGACTGCCTCCTTGAGCAGCCAAGGTTCCCTTTTTCTCCCCCACCTGTGTCGGCCGCTAGCTGGCCTCTAACTCGACCCACTTGATTTTGCAACTCCACTGCTTCCTAGTCAACCACCTTCTGTCCCCACCATTTAACACTAAGGTATTTCAGTCACCTTTTAGTCGCCAAATTCGAAGTTCCCCCTCCTCCTTCCTCCTCCTACTCTATCTCTCAGCAGCAAAACTACCTACCAACTACATCCACCTGCAGCTCCCCACCGTCCAAGCTTCCCCCTCCACGCCCAGCCTGTAGCCTCCGCCTTCTGTCTCCAGGCTGCTTTTCCCACCTGCTTCTTCCATGTTGAGATTCTCCAGGCTCCATGTGCAAACCTCTACTCTTCCTAATGGGCACAGCCTCCCTGGACAAGCTCACTGCCAACAAACTGAAGGTCCCAAGTTGACCTCCAGCTCTTTTACCCTCTCTGGAGCCAACCAACTGCCCAGAGAGGTTCTCTTTGTGCCACAAGCACCTCAAACTCCACAAGTCAACAAGTGAGACATCTGTAACCAGTTACCTGAGTCTGAAACCTGGGATCCATCCTAAATGCCTCCTGGTCTCTTGCCTCTATTCTAATGCATCAAGCCTGCTGATTGTACTAGCTAATTATTTCTACTCTCCATCCCAATACCTTTGTCCTATTTCACCCCCCCACACACACCACCAGAAGAGCTTTTCATCTACTCTCTCTGCCTGAACTCCCCAATCCCTAACCAATTCGTCTCTTCTCACGGCTGCAGGTGATGCTTTTAACAAGTGTACTTGATCAGAGTCCCAGACTGAAAACGCCAACAATCCCCTCCCCTACTGCATCACGGATAAACTGAACTCCTTTCTGCAACATACAAGACCCTTGAAGATCTCACCCCAATTAGGAGTGCAGCCTCTTTAGGCTTTGCACTCCTGCAGTAATGACCTCCTTCTTCCCAGAATGCTCCACACCCTCCTGTTCCCCCAGCTTTTGCACATGCAGTTTCCTGCATCTGAAACGCTGTCGCCTCCATTGTCCACTCAAATGCTATGTCCCCTGAGACAATCCCCAGGTAAACAAACCCAACTCCCACCACCGCACTTTAAACCCGGCTCCCTCCCAATCTTCAGTTAATGTAACAAAGTGCTGTTATTGTGGGCTTGTACCACCCACTTAAAAATGTCTTTGTGAGCAAGGACCCTGTATTACGCGTCTCAGTACACCCAGCACCCAGCAGAGCCCAATACAAGGAGCATATGCTTTATTCTCTTGGAATTTCGAGTCCCCACCGGTAACGTAGGAACAAAAACGACTCTTAGGACTGCCGTGAGTCTTCCAGGAGACAATACACATAAGAAACCCGGCCACAACCAACATGCACAAAAGGTGTAAAGGGCTTGTTTTGACATTAAAGTCGGCAGCCAGAGACAACTCCGTCCCAGGGGATGGGTATGTTGCACAACTGAGGAAGTCGAAAGGTCCCCATCTGTAAAACGAGGTTAAAAACAGAAGCTGTCTCTTGGGGTCGTAATGAGGATTAACAGTGGCTGAAATGCTTTTCAGCACAGTGCTTGGCATAAAAGCAAAGCTCAATAAACGTTAGCCATTATGTTGTTAACAGTGTTTATGCACCGCGACTGGGGGAGGTTGGGAGGAGGAGGGGGGAGCAGAGCGCCCAGCCTCGGGTCCGCAGCCCTGGCGGATTCCTGGGACTCCTCTCGGGGCCTCCCCGCGGCGATCCTCCCACCCGCGCCGGGCCCAGCCCGCCTCCCCGGGCGCCGGCCTCCCCGCGGCCACCTGTCCGGCCGCCGGCCTCAGAAGAAAGGCCCAGGGAGGCGGGAAGCCAGGCCTCACGTGGGGCGCTGGGCCCGCGCCGAGGGGCGGCCCTGGCTACTCACTGAGCCACAGCTCCAGCGCCGCCGCCGGCCCCGGGGGCCCCTCGGCCGACTCGGCCCCCGCCGCGGCCCCGGCCCCCGCCGCCACCGCCGTCGCCGTCGCCGCCATAGGCCCAGCCCCGCAGCCGAGGCCGCGGCCGCCCCTGCCCTTCAGCCGCCGGCGTCTGGAGTGTTCCTGGGCTGCCGACGCGGCAGGCGAGGGTTGGCACGTGATGGGACGGGGCCTGTGGTGCCTCGCCCACACACCAGGCCCCGCCTCCGCGCAGGCCCCGGGCCGGGGGTGCCGCCTCCCCGACAACCCTCCTCCACGCGCGGGTCGGGCTCGCGGACTGGTCTTCCAGACCCGCAGCCAGGTCAAAGTTGGTCAAGCCGACCTCGCAAGGCCTGCCAGGTGAAACAGAGGACGCCCCGTTAAATTTGAGTCTCAGGTAACGAATTCTTCTAGCATTTTTATTCCGGACGGTCTTTATGGACCATCACCTCTTTCCATACTTTGCTTTATTTTCTCCGTAACACATTACACCATGAGCGTACTAGATATTTACTTACTGTGTCAAAGGGTAATTCCCCCCCCACAAAAAGTCATGGTTCTCATGCATTGTAAAATGAACGCGTGTTAAATATTTTAACTCTAATTAAACGAGAAAACCAAGCGGATGTCATAATCCGTTCAAAAGGGAAGTCAGAAAAAGGGCAAGTTTATACAGAATAAACTAACGTTGGAACAGATTGCAGGTGGACACAAAACTCAGAATTAATTTGCATTTTTAAATTTTTATTTATTATTATTATTTTGGCCACGCCATGGGGCTTGCGGGATCTTAGTTCCCCGACCAGGGAAGCACGGAGTCCTAACCACTGGACCGCCAGAGAATTCCCCAATTTGCGTGTTTACAGGCAAGAATTATTTGCGTTGCTCTCAGTTATCTACAGCTAAGAGTGTAAGACATCTCTGAGGCAGTGAAAGGAAGGATAGGAACTGGAAAGGTGCGCTCTCTAGACAATGTGTAATTTTCCTTGGAAGCACACATTCTCTATACTCAATTACCTGCTTCAACCCACTAATATAAGCAGGAATTTTGTACACTTTTATGTCCCCAATACCTAGGGTAGTGCCTGGCACACCATTGCCAATACATATTTGTTGAATGGCCAGATGAACAGTGGAAGCAGTAAGAGGTAGCTACAGGATTTTAGGTCCCATCCCTACCCCAAATAAACACACAGTCTAAGTTTAAATGTACATTTGCTGTGCTATTTCAGCTCCAAAATAAGTCCAGACACACATCTCCATCTGACAGATTGCTGCCTTCTATTTGGAAATTATCCGACTGAACTCCTCCCTGTGTGCCAGGTTCTTTTACAGTTGTTACCTGTCTTAGTAAACTTGGGCTGCTATAAAAAATACCACAGACTGGTTGGCCTAAACAACAGACACTTATTTCTCACTGGAGGCTGGGAAGTCCAAGATCAAGGTGCTGCTGATGGGTTCCTGATGACAATCTGCTTCCAGGTTTGCAGAGGGCTGCTTTCTTGCTGTGTGTTCACAGGGTGGAGAGAGAGAGCTCTGATACCTTCCTCTTATCGGGGTACTAATCCCATCCTGAGGGACCCACCCTCAGCACATCTAAACGTAATTACCTGCCACAGACCTACCTCAAATACCATCACATGGAGATAAGCTCTTCAGTGTGTGAATTTGAATTTTAAGGGGACACGTTCAGTCTGTAACATTATTCATGTTTGGGAAGTTTTGTATGAAATCAGTGAAAACTAAGCATTGTTTACAGCAGCCCTTCTGTGTTACCTGATTTTGGTTCCTTGGGAGTTATTTTACCTCTCTGTAAACTGTAAATAACTGAAAGCAATAGAAAATTATTCTTGTCTATAGACATGCAAATGATTCTGTCCCAGGAAGACACAACCCTCTCCCCGTGGAAAAAACAGCTTTGCCTCCATTTTGCACATTCATTTCTATATTCCTGATCTATAAATGTGTCTGTTCTTTGGATTCTCCTTTGAACTGCTTGTAACATCTCACGAGGTTTTAAGTGAAATCTTTAACATGTGTTCATCTCTCAAAAGTTCTAAACATCTGGCAACACTGGAGCTGGGTTTCCTCGTTGCAACAAATGCCTGGAGATGACTGGAGACTGCACCCTGCCAAGAACCATCCATCACCTCCTGAATATTTCTTATACCTGGCTTATGTTATTTATTTTAAGCATCTGCACTCTTTTAACATTTTGACATGTGATCAGTGGCTCTCTAACATTTGTCAGAATCACCTGGAAGGCTTGTTAAAACACAGAATGCAGGGACCCACCCACACAGTTACTGATTCAGTAGGTCCGGGGTAATGTCCAAGAATCTAATCATTCTCCCTCCAGGCGATGCTCGAGGGACCACGACTGAAAGGTTAAAGAATAAGTTGGAGTGTATTGAGGTGGATGGACCTAGAGACTGTCATACAGAGTGAAGTCAGAAAGATAAAAACAAATACCATATGCTAACACATATATATGGAACCTAAAAAAAACCCAAAAACTGGTTCTGAAGAACCTAGGGGCACGACAGGAATAAAGACACAGACGTAGAGAATGGACTTGAGGACACGGGGAGGGAGAAGGGTAAGCTGGGACGAAGTGAGAGAGTGGCGTGGACATATATACACTACCAAATAGGGAGATCAGCTCAGTGCTTTGTGTCCACCTAGAGGGGTGGGATAGGGAGGGTGGGAGGGAAACACAAGAGGGAGGAGATATGGGGATTTATGTATACATATAGCTGATTCACTTTGTTATACAGCAGAAACTAACACACATTGTAAAGCAATTATACTCCAATAAAGATGTTTAAAAAAAAAAAGTTGGCTGTAAGGCAGTGGTTTGGCAGTTCAGTGTAGTGGTTGGGTGCATAGGCTTTGGTTCCAGACCAAATGCTGTCACCCCCATGAGGCCTTCCTAGGCCCCCTCTTGCGTGTTCGTGCAGCCCTTCCTGCCCAAGCTCCCCTCTGCTTTCTATTTCCTTTCCTATGTCATCTGTGTGGGCCGCCGTCCCCCTCTCCTTTCTGGAGGATGAGCTTTCGTAAGCAGGGGAGATGTCTATCTAATTCATCGAACTTCCGGCACTTAATAGGCACAAAATAATCATTGGTGGAAACTGAATCCTCTGACCCTCCTTGCCCAGCTCTAAGCACCAGATGGGAGCTAACTGTACCTCTGATTCCTTCTTTCCCAGTGTGTATCTTTTTGCCTGTTCTGTTACCTCAGCCTGGAACATCCTGCCTCTGTTGTCTGTCAAACTACCTCAGGGTTGGGCTGCCAGATTTACCTAGTAAAGATACAGGAAGCCCAGTTAAATCAGAATTTTAGACAAACAACAAATAATTTTTAAAAACTGAGATATAATTAACATGATGTATTAGTTTCAGGTGTACATGATTTGATATTTATGTCTTGCAAAATGATCACGATATGTCTTGTTAGTATCCAACACTACCCATCATTATAAAATATTTTTTTCTTATGAGAACTTCTAAAATCTACTCTCTTAGCAACCTTCAAATATATAGTGCATTATTGTTAACTAGAATCACCATGCTGTACATTGCATCCCCAGGACTTACCTATTTTGTAACTCGAAGTTTTTACCTTTTGATCACATTCACCCCATTTTGGCCACCCCTACACAATTATAAATAACTTTTTTAGTATAATATTGCATGGGACACACTTATACTAAAAACGTATTCAGTTTCTCTGAAATTAAAAGCAAAAACAACAGTCCAACTCCTTGCCACGCAGGCATTTCCTGACTGGCTCCCCACACCCAAGGATACCCATATCCCTGTATCCCTTTGCTTGCTCCTTCACCACCTTCTCCACACTTGCATTTTTGTGATTGTTAGTCACCTATGAGACTGTGATCTGAGGCAGGAGCCTTATCTTTTATTTGTTTGTGTTTTATTTTGTTATTTATTTTTAATAATTTTTTTTATTTTTGGCTGCATTGGGTCTTCGTTGCTGCGTGCGGGCTTTCTCTAGTTGCGGCGAGAGGGGGCCACTCTTGGTTGCAGTGCAAGGGCTTCTCACTGTGGGTTTCTCCTGTTGCAGAGCGCGGGCTTCAGTAGTTGTGCCACGTGGGCTCCAGAGCGTTGGCTCAGTAGTTGTGGCGCACGGGCTTAGCTGCTCCGCAGCATGTGGGATCTTCCCCGGACCAGGGCTCGAACCCGTGTCCCCCGTGTTGGTAGGCAGGTTCTTAACCACTGAGCCACCAGGGAAGCCCTTATTTTTAAAAGCTTAAGGCACTGACTGAAGGAAGGAACAAAAATCTGTGGACTTAGCCCCCACAATGAACAAGGCTTTGTCAAATTCCTCTCCACACCCTCAGGCCTCACAGGGCCTGGCACAGAGTAGGTGTTTGTCAAATGGATGAATGAAGATAGGACTGAATAGACAGACTGATGCAGGAGACAGATGGGCTCCACGCTAGGCATTTACAACTGGCCTGTTCACACCTCCTGGGGTGAGAAGATGGGCTCCAGGGTGGACATTCATCATTACCAGCCCGCTGTTTACGTTTCCTGAAGCAAGAGACAAATGGGCTCCAGTACTACATATTTATGACCAGACTCCTGTCTATATTTCAGAATCTGCACCTTGATATAAAAACCAGCAACAGAGGGCTTCCCTGGTGGCACAGTGGTTGAGAGTCTGCCTGCCGATGCAGGGCACACGGGTTCGTGCCCCGGTAAGAGAAGATCCCACATGCCACGGAGCGGCTGGGCCCGTGAGCCATGGCCACTGAGCCTGCGCGTCCAGAGCCTGTGCTCCACAATGGGAGAGGCCACAACAGTGAGAGGCCCGCCTACCGCAAAAAAAAAAACAAAAAAAAACCAGCAACAGAAATTGGGTAAATAACCAGATATTGGACTTTTTTTTTTGAATTTTATTTTATTTTATTTTTTATTTATTTATTTATTATCAGCATGCGGGCCTCTCACTGCTGTGGCCTCTCCCATTGCGGAGCACAGGCTCCAGACGTGCAGACTCAGCGGTCATGGCTCACGGGCCCAGCCGCTCTGTGGCATGTGGGATCTTCCCGGACTGGGGCACGAACCCATGTCCCCTGCATCGGCAGGCAGACTCTCAACCACTGCGCCACCAGGGAAGCCCTGAATTTTATTTTTTTATACAGCAGGTTCTTATTAGTTATCCATTTAATACATATTAGTGTAGATATGTCAATCCCAGTCTCCCAATTCATCACACCACCACCACCACCCCTCCCCGCCACTTTCCCCCCTTGGTGTCCATACGTTTGCTCTCTACATCTGTCAGACATTGGACATTTTTATGGCAGGGACAGAGTGGGACTAAACCCTGTTAAAAGATCAAGAGGTCATACATTTCCCATCCTTGGGGCAAGGGAAACACTGCACATGCGCATAAAGGCTCCTTGGGGGTCAAAAGGAGGGGCACCACCCCATAATATGTGATACTAAGGCTGTCCCATAGGCCCCTGGCCTGGAATCCATCTTGGAAAAAAGTTGCGCACACAGGTTGGGGAGGGTCCTAGGGCGTCAGGTGTGGAAAAAGAAACCAGGTAATTGGCCAAAGGTAAACAAAGAACTGGAAGAACTGCTCTATATAAATGACCTAACCGCCTCTTTACTGCACGCCTCCTCATTCGGGAGGACGCCCACACCCTTTCTCTCTGGGGCCATCTCTGCCTTGTTTCTGTCTTAACAAACTGTTTCTTTCCCATTTGTGCTACGTCTCTAATAATAAACTTTGTACCTGTTTTTACAGCTCTTGCCTCCATGAGAAATGCATTTTTCACTGGGGGCAAGAGCCAGGGGGTGTGGTGGCTAGGATTCCTGGTTTTTATCCAAGCTACCCAGGTTCAATTCCTGGGCAGGGAGTTAAGATCTCACTTCACGCCACCACTCACTACCGCCTCTCCGAAATCAAGACAAGGGGAGTTCTCTAGATAGAGAAGGCTGCCCCCTCCTTGGCTGGGCCTACTGCAATCAGGGTTGAGGGAGGGGTGGTAGGGGGCAGAGGGGAGGGCACTTGGGCCTGGGCTGGGACCCCAACATTTTGCCCAGATATGAAGGCTAAGTTGGAGATCCCCAGGGCGTGATAATGAGTTTAATGAGTGCCAAGCCAAGCTTCTACAGCCTTCTGTATTTTAAAACATGCATATCCTGGGCCCTCCCTGGTGGCGCAGTGGTTGAGAGTCCGCCTGCCGATGCAGGGGACGCGGGTACGTGCCCTGGTCCGGGAGGATCCCACATGCCACGGAGCGGCTGGGCCCGTGAGCCATGGCCGCTGTGTCTGCGCATCCGGAGCCTGTGCTCCGCAACGGGAGAGGCCACAACAGGGAGAGGCCCGCGTACCGCAAAAAAAAAAAGAGCATATGGACAAGAGTATTCCAGACAGAATAGCGGCACAAAGGAAGGCTTACATGGCGGGAGACCAGAGAAGGGGGCACGTGTGGCAGGAATGAGTGAAGTGAAGCAGGAAAGGTAGATGGGGTTGGTGGGAGGGGCGGTCAGGCTGTGAGGATGAAACATGGCTTTACCGTGTTTCCCTCTTTCATGTCTCATTTTCCTACCAGGGCTCTCTGCTCCTGGGCCAGCCCTGCTCAAATCTCTCTTCAGCAAAGCTGCCGGAACGATCTTTTAAAAAAACACAAATCTGATCTTGTCACTTCCCTACTTAAAGCATTTCAGTGGCTCCTCACCTTCCACTTCATGAAGACCCAACTCATGTCTTCGCTAATGGACCCCCACTTTGTCCAGGAACCCAGGGAAGAGCTGGCCCTGCCCCCAGCTCTGGGTCTGACTGATCTATGGGGACTCCCCCACCCACTTCCCCGAAGGGATGGGTTGAAGAATGGGGAAGTCATGAAGGGGAGGGTGCTGGAGAAAAGTTTCCTTGCTTTCAGGGAGAGAGACACAGAAAGCCACACTCTCTCTGACAACATGAAGTGCAGAGAGGCCCGAGCACTTTAGGCAGACAATTGTGAGCAGAGAGAACCCAAGGCTGTTGCCGATGCTGGGGCCAATAGAACAAAGAGATGGAAAGACCCTAAGTCCTCACTGAGGTCACTGAATGCTTAATTAACCAACCCGAGAGCCTGCCATACCCCCGAACTTCCTGCTTTGTGGGATACTAAATCTTCCTTTTCAAGCTGGTTTGAATCTGGATGTTTTGCTATTTGCATCAGATGGCACCTTGATACCCTTAACCTGGCAAAGAAGGGCTGTTTGGATTTCCCTCTGCCTGGTTTCTCCGCTACTTCTCCCACTCCCTCAGCTCCTACCCTTGGCTCCACCCAACTTGGTGAAATTCTTTTTCATCCTTTTGTTTGGAATACCTTCCAACCCCCATTGATCTGGAAACTCCTACTCATCCCTCAGAACCCAGTTCAAAGGTCACTTCATCTGCAAAGTCCTCTGACATCTATGAACATGAACGCATGAACTACCCTCTCTCAGTTCTGCTCTCACCCAGGAAGTTCTTATTTTCTAAGTACTTATTATCCTGGTCCCTGGGAAGGTAGGGAATTTCATCATAAGACAAACATATTTAATCAATTAGACAATTTCTAATTTAGGTCCCACTAAACACCCCTCTATATTGAAGTATTCCATCTATCTCACTCTTCAAAGTCTTTGTCAAAGTTCAGTCTCTCACAGATAGCTGGAGTTGGTGCAATTTACAGGCAATAGATCAGATAGCTAACTACAATTGCAAATCTTGCAAAAGAGATGTGATTCCCCAGAGTCAATGAAAGTGAAACTGGGGAACTGTTGGAATCTGGTAGAGTTAGATCAGCTGATAACTGCCACTTCTGAAGAAACTGATCTGACTGATGGAGGCCTCAAACATTTTTTTCATCATGAGAGCTTTACCTGACTCCATACTATGTGTCAGACAATGTGTCAGGTGCTATGGTTACAACCAAGAATAAGAAAATCTTATTGCTTGTCTCAATCTTACCTTCTTTAGACTAAGACAAACAATAAACATGTACAAATACACTATGTAATTTCATATAGTAATAAGCATTATGAGGAAAATAATAAGCTAGGATAAAGGCAATATGAATGAGATTCCAAAGTTGCCTACAGAAAAATAGTAATTTTCTGGCAAGGGTATACTCTAAACTCCATGGAAACAGAATATGCTCAGGGGGAGGAACAGCCCTCTCCATCACTAGAGTGGGTCTCCTGCAGCCATGATTGCTTACATGACTCTGTCCCACTGGCCACAGTTGATTGGACCAGGGGTAGACAGCTGACCCAAGCTAGGCCAATCAGATTCTCTCCTGGGATTTTGGACATGGAATACTAATTACTGAATTGGCAGTGTAGCAGAGGGGAGATGATTCAGCTTTAGGGCTGGGGCATTTGTTCAACAGCTGCAGAGATAAGAGAAAGCCAGCCTGCAGAAGAAAGATGAGAGGAGCAGACACCCAGACAGAGACGAAGGTTAGAAACTGCAGTTTCAGGGGGATAAAGGTGAGTGTGTTGGGTCCTAATAGGTTTTTGAGTACAGACTCCAGTCTCTTGTAAGGTCCAGCTGGGAGTCCTGCCCTTGGGATCTGTGGGTCCTAAATCTTCCAGTAAATTACTTTCATGGTTTAAGTTAGTCTGAGTGTGTTTCTATGTGTTGCAACCAAGATCAGCATCTCTAAGGATGAAAATACTGATGATGAGGATGATTGTAATTGATAGCATTTGTTGAGTGCCAGGCACTGTTTTAAGAACTTTACATATGTCATCTATTTTGATTCTTACAATCTGTTGAGACAGATACAACTGTTATCCCCACTTTAACAGATGAGGAAACTGAGCTATAGAAGTCACACAGTAAGTGGCAGAACCAGTTTTTGAGTCTAGACAGTTGGCCTCTATGGCCTTCACTTCACTATACTCTGAAAAAACACTGGGGGACAGACTTGAGGTTATTTAAACTCTGTGAAGTCCTTTTACACATTCCTTCTGATCCTGAGCAAAACCCCAGAGCAGAGGATACATGCTGCTTCTCAGACAACTCACTCCAACCGAGGAAGTGGCCACAGCTTTATCGACTCAGCAATTTGATCACTCATTTTGTTAAAACAGTCAGATTCCCTAACCAAGAACTAGAGTTTCTTGTAAGCATACTTGATGTCTTAGAATCGGAGGCTCTGATGTCACTCAGAGTGACAAGAGTTGAGGTTGGACTCTGGGTTGTCCTAAGCCTCATACTAAAACCTCAGAAGAGTTGATCAACTTTTCTGAGCCTCAGTCTCCCTATCTAAAACATAGAAACAACAACCATAATAATAATGCCTGTCTCATGGGGTTGTGAAGATTTAGAGAGATGATGAACTAAAGTGTTTACCAGCATAATTTTTTTAATATTTATTTATTTATTTTGGTTGCACCAGGTCTTAGTTGCAGCATGCAGACTCCCAGTTGCAGCATGCATGCAGGATCTAGTTCCCCTACCTGGGGTCGAACCCAGGCCCCCTGAATTGGGAACGTGGAGTCTTAGCCACTGCACCACCAGGGAAGTCCCCTACCAGCATAATTTGAAACCCAGAAGTGGTTGAGGCTCATGTGAATGCACAATAAATTTCAAGCATTATTATTCTGTGTCCCCTTTGGCGGAACACCTGTTGTTTCTGCCATTGCCCCTTCTTCTGGAAAAACCACCCTAGTTCTCCTTGGGAACTTTTCCTCCATTGGATATATTCCTGGCTGAGGAATGGTAACATGACCTCAGTTAGCCCAACCAGACACTCTCTTCTTAGAATCTGAATCTTTAGCTGAATCATCCAAAACTGAAAGGGAAAAAATACAGAGAAACCACAACAAAAAATAGTTAAGAGTTCATGTGTTCCCACTGAAGAACACAGACAAGACTGGCCATGAGCTCCTGCTGCCTGCATGCTCAGAGCTTCCCTGGTTCCTGTCTTTTCCAAGACCTGGTTCTTTGGCTTTGCCAAGACCTGGTTCTTTGGCTTTCCCATAGATTCTATGACTTTCTCACAAATTTAAACTCCCATAAAGTCTCCAATAAACCTAAGTTAGGCAGAGCTGGTTTCCATTGCTTGCCATCAAAGAACTTTATCTGATGTACTTTTCAAGCAAGGATTAGGTCTCTGTGAAACTCAGCAAATTCTTTAATCCCCTTTCCCTATTCCCCTGGACAAGGACAGTGTATTAGCAATATCTTGCTGGGTAACAAATTATCCCAGAGCTAAGTGGCTTTAAACAATAAATATTTATTATCTCATAACTGTATGTCTTGAAATTCAGGAGCAACTTTGCTTAGTGGTTCTGGCTCAGGATCTTTCAAGAAGGCTGCAGTCAGCACTATTTACAATAGCCAGGACATGGAAGCAACCTAAATGTCCATCAACAGAGGAATGGCTAAAGAAGATGTGGTACATATATACAATGGAATATTACTCAGCCATAAAACGGAACGAAACTGTGCCATTCGCAGAGACGTGGATGTTCCTAGAGACTTTCATAGAGTGAAGTAAGTCAGAAAGAGAAAAACAAACATCGTATATTAACACATATGTGGAATCTAGAAAAATGGTATAGATGAACTTATTTGCAAAGCAGAAACAGAGACAGAGACATAAAGGACAAACGTATAGATACTAAGGGGGAAGAGGGGGTGAGATGGATTGGGAAATTGGGATTGACACATATACACTGCTATGTATAAAACAGATAACTAACGAGAACCTACTGTATAGTACAGAGAACTCTATACTCAATGCTCTGTGGTGACCTAAATGGAAAGGAAATCCAAGGAAGAGGGGAATATATGTATACGTGTGGCTGATTCACTTTGCTATACAGCAGAAACAAACACAACATTGTAAAGCAACTATACTCCAATTAAAAAAAAAAAAGAACGCTGCAGTCAAATGTCAGCCAGCATTGCAGTCATCTGAAGGCTTGACTGGGGCTGGAAGACTGACTTCCAAGATGGCCCATTCATACAGCTGTTGTCAAAAGGCCTCCGATCCTTGTCTCTCTGTCTTCACAGTGTGGAAGCTGGCTTCCCACAGAGTAAGGGATCCAAGAGAACAACATGGAAGCCATGACACACCACACAGAAGTCAGCTCTATTCAGTGTGAATGCCAGGAGGTAGCGATGACTGGGGGCTACAAAGGGGAAGCCCAGAAGCCGTGTAGGGGTCTTTGTAGCCAGCCACCATCCTCCTTTCACTTCAGCTATTCCTATTCACCCCAAGAAGAACATCTCATTTCAGAAACCCACAGACAGTGATTTACAAATGATGGGTGGAAGAAGGAGGCGATATGAAGAAAAAGATGCAAAGCAGGCAGGGTAGAGGTCTCCAGTTCAAGGACCAGGTCTGGAGAATTGGAAAAGAGGAAGAGACAACCTTTAGGGAAGGGAGATAAACGCTGCCCCAGGCCCAAGGACAAAGAGTAGTATAAAACGTTAAGTGTTCCCCTGGGCAGATTTGTGGGTTCTTCCCTTACAAGCCCCAAAGAAAGTCTAACAAGCCAGTTCAGTCCAGCTTGTCAGTCATTGCTCCAGACTCAAACTGGGGGCTTCCCTGATGGCACAGTCATTGAGAATCCACCTGCCAATGCAGGGGACACGGGTTCAAGCCCTGGTCCAGGAAGATCCCACATGCCATGGAGCAACTAAGCCCGTGTGCCACACCTACTGCCACAACTATTGAAGCCCGTGTGCCTAGAGCCCGTGCTCCACAACAAGAGAAGCCACCGCCACAAGAAGCCCGCGCACAACAAAGAGTAGCCCCCGCTCGCCGCAACTAGAGAAAGCCTGTGTACAGCAACCAAGACCCAACGCAGCCAAAAATAAATAAATTAAAAAACAAAACAAAACGAAAAAACAAAGTCAAACTGGGCCCGAGAACTGGGACCCAGGAGTCCAGGCTGCTGCCAAGCTGTTATGCATGGGCTGAGTTGTGTTCCCCTCAAAACTCACATGTGAAGCCCTAACTTCTCCATACCTCAGAATGTGACCAAATTTGCAGACAGGGCCTTTAAAGAAGTGATTAAGTTCAAACTGGGCCGTGAGGGTGGGCCTTAACCCAATCTGACTGGTGTCCTCTTAAGAGGGCCTTTGGACAAACAGAGATACCGAGGGCACACACAGAGGGAAGGCCATGTGAGGAGAGAGCAAAAAGGCAGCCATCTGCAAACCAAGGAGCGAGGCCTCAGGAGAAACGAAACCTGCCAACACCTTGATCTTGGACTGCTGGCCTCCACAACTGTGAGAAAATCATTTTCTGTTATTTAAGCCACCATTCTGTGATATTTTTTCATGGCAGCCCGAGCAGACTAAAACATGAGCTGCGACTGTTCAGTGAGCCAGCTCCTAACCTCTGCTGTGTACTGTGGTGTCAGAACCATGTGAGGCCTTCCTTTCCAGCGTCAGGGAGGTGAGGGGGGCTGGGTGACCCTGGCCAACTGATAAGGATGGGCCTGGCGTGGAGCCATAAATGCACCTGTGCACCCAGAGGCTGTGTGTCCATTCTCGGTTCCTTCCACAAGCTTCCGATGGGCCCCAGGCCTCCTGCTCCTCCCCTCTGAGGGCAGGTCCCACAAGAACAGTTCCTGTGGCCACCTCTGCTGTCCTGCACACCTTCTCTCTAGCTGGAAAGCACCTTCTGTATTCGTTCCCGCACTTCCTTTGGTCCCAAGGACAACATCATCTCAGCTACAGGAGGTCCTTGCTAAGAACAAAAAGAGAAAAAATTGCCTTAAGATGCCTGAGGAATGAACACCCAACCTTGGTCTGTAGAAGTTACACCCTAGGCCAACCCCAGCACTGCTGCCTGCATCCCAAGGAGCAGAGTTTGCATTTTACGGGCTTTAATTTCTAAGGATGGGTCCCAGAAGCCTGCTCTTGCTGGGTTGGTAGGTCCAATAGCCCCAGTCAACTGCCAGCTCCATGAAGGCAGGGAGCACATGTGTTTCACTCACTACCGTATCCACTGTACCTAGCATGGTGCTTACACATAGTAGGTACTCAGTAAGTATTATCTGTTGAATGACTGAATGAGAGGGGTGGTCATGTTTCATTCATCTTTGCAGCCCCCAAACTGAGCTTAGTGCTGCCGGTGAATGTTAGCTGAGTGGATAAATGAGGGCTCCAGGGCACGGTCCAGCCACCCGCCTCACCAGCTGTCCACTGAGGGCCACTCGGAGGAGCTTCATCACGTTACTGTGTTTGGTGCCTTCCAGACCTTCTGACAGCTTCTTCAGTTCTCCGTTCAGCGTGTCCTGAGTTAAACTCATACCGGGTCCTTCTAAAAGCCTAGAAGAGGGCCAGTCTATAAGGGGCCAGCATGGGCCAGTGGCAAGTGGGTGGAAGGGAGGACTTCAGAAGATTCATCCATCAGCTACAATATAATACATTAACAGCACAACCAATGTTCAACCCTGCCTTGGGGGTGGGGGGATACCTACTACCCCCATCCCCATCCTAGCTGGGGAAGAAACAACCAAGAGACTACAAACACAGAGAATCCAAGCAAGTGAGCATAAAAATGGAAACTAAGAGGACACCATAAGAGGATTAACTGATTACTACCTGTGCCATGTAATCTTAATGCCTCAGTTTTCTCACCTGTAAAGTGGGAATAATAATAGTGTCTGTACCTCACAGGGCTATGGTGGGGCTAAGTTAAAACTTGTAAAGCACTAAGTACATTGCCTGAACAGATGGTAAGTACTTGAAAGTATGAGCTCTTATATTTCAATAAAAAGTTAAATATTAGCTAATATTTATTACATCCAAGAGCTCAGAGACATTGCAAGAGGATCTAAAAAGAAACTTAGGATTGGGTTACACATAGGATGGAAGAATGAAGCCCTCTGGGAAATGATCTGAAACACAGCTTCAAGACTTCTGGGGGATGTAGCAGAGAAGAGCAGAAAGAAGGAAATCAGGAGACCCCAGCTCCAGTAATGTCCCTGCCACCAACTTGCTACAACCATTCTTTGCCCACAAATGAAACACTTAAGGAACTACAACAGGCCAGCAACTACTCCCCACTTTCCTGGCAGTTCAGCTGAGACCCTCTCCCCAAAGCATGTTTGAGCTCAAGAGAAAGTCCCCAATTAGTCAGAGCAGGACTTGCAAAAACTTCGTCCTAGCCCTGATTCTGAGTTAGAGCAAGAGATGGAAGCAGAGCAGGGGGAGTCATTCCACACGGAAGAGGGACTGAGGCTGGAGATCTTCACTAGTGCAGACGATCCTCGACGCCACCTCTGACACCACCTGCTCCTGAAAGGGCCCAGACACTCCACTCCCCACATCAGCTCAGGGTGGAGGGCTACCGGCTCAGGGACTGGGTTCATGAGGAATTGAAACAAAAAGCCTTTTAGTGCAGATTTCCTTACTCACCCCAGTACTTGAGCAATTCAGTTTCAATTTGAGAAACATAATCATTCGTATTGCATCTTAAAACTGGACCACATGATTGCTGCTATTTATGAAATGGAGAAGAGGAAATATTGAAAATATAAGATGTAATGTGGTTTGCAGCAACAGGGATGGACCTAGAGATTATCATACGAAGTGAAGTAAGTCTCAGAAAGAGACAAATACCATATGATATCACTTACATGTGGAATCTAAAATATGACACAAATGAACATATCTACGAACCAGAAACAGACTCACAGACATAGAGAACAGACCTGTGGTTGCCAAGGAAGGGTGGGCGGGGTGGGGGGAGGGAAGGATTTGGGAGTTTAGGACTAGCAGATGCAAACCATTATATATAAAATGGATAAACAACAAGGTCCTACCACAGAGCACAGGGAACTATAGTCAATATCCTGTGATAAACCATAATGGAAAAGTCTATGGAAAGGAATATGTATAACTGAATCACTTTGCTATACAGCAGAAATTAACACATTATAAATCAACTATACTTCAAAAAAACCCAAAAATGTAATGTGGGAAAAAACCAAACACACTCCTCAATGTCACTGTGGGAAGGCAGGCTGCTAAGGAGCTGGTGAGAGTGACAGGCCCCAGGCAGCCAACACTGGCAGCCAGGACATGTTAGAGCTGGTCCAGGCCTTGGCGTGGGCACAGAGGGACTTCCAGAGATCCCGCAGCTTCTAAATATTTGGGCGTCAGCTTTCCTGTCTTCAGTGGGAGCCCCCGAAGGTCTCTAAAATCTAATCCCATGGCAGGGGTAGGGAGGTAAGACATTAGTCCAGTGAACTAGAACTAACAGCCTCATGTGGAATGTCCTAAGTTAAGGGAGTATTATTATTCATAATACCTCTTGGGAATTTATCCTGGAGATTTACTTTTAAGGGTGCTTAATGATGTCTATTCAAGGTTACTCACTGTGATTGTTTGTAACTACAAAATTTGGAAGCAATCCAAATGTCCATCAATAGGAGATGAATTATATAAATCATGGTAAAGTGGTATAAAAAGGGAATAGCTGTAGCTGAGAAAAGAATGAGGATGCTCTTCTAAGCCCTGGACAGATCTAAAGATAAATTGTTAAGGGAAAAACAAGCAAAAAAACACATAAAGACACTAAGGGAAATACAGCCATTATTTTGTAAACTTTAAATGACGTATAATCTACAAAAATACTGAATCACTATGTTGTACATTTGAAACTAACATAATATTACAAATCAACTATACTTCACTAAAAAAAATAAAAGTAAAACAAAAATCCCACCCAAAGACAACAGTGTTATTATATTGTATTTTTTTGGCCACACCGCTCGGTTTGCAGGATCTTAGTTGCCCATCAGGGACTGAACCCAGGCCCTTGGCAGTGAAAGCACTGAGTCCTAACCACTGGACCACCAGAGAATTTCCTGTATTGTACCTTTTGTGTAAAAAAGCTGAAAAATAAGGGTTATTTACATATAATTATGAATAGTAGTAACATCCAGAGAGGGTTCTGGAATGGGGCAGACAGGGGACAAGGATTAAAAATGGGACTCCTGATATATACCTTTTGAAATAATTTCTAGGTTTTAAACCTAGAGGTTCAAGAGGTTTGAATGTATTAATAACAATTAAGTTTTAAATTAAAAAAATTGGGAGAATGGAGTTGTATACACATTTCCTTGAATACACAGACATTTCACAAAGGAAACTGCTTTGGGACTGCCTTTCTGTTGGGGGCTGAGTAGGAGGGAAGATTTGTGATGGCTGCTTGTTATCAGGGGCTGTCCAAGTACTTTACACCAAAGATAAGCAATAGAGAATATGATTGGACATACGGTCTCTCGCCCCAGCCAGCTTGAGTCCCAATCCCTGCTCCTTCGATTTACTAGCTGTTATTATTTTAGACAAATTACTTAACCTCTTTGTGCCTTGATTTCCTCACCTGTTAAAATGGGGCTAACAACAGTAGTTCCTTTATTAGGTTGCTCTGAATTCAAGTGTATACACACACACATAGCATGCACACATATCCGTGTACACACCTAATATATATGATATATAACACAGCACGTTGTAGGCACATGTGTAAGCAAACCCACACGAGTGTTTGCTGTTATTATCTAATTTAATCTTTATAACTCTCTCCACAGGCCCTAACTCTCCCTGTGGAACTACCCGGCTCCATCCTCAGCCCATGTGCTTTGGCTGGGGGCTGGGGGGGTCCACTCAGGGTCCCACGTATGACCTAACCTAAGCCGGTCAGCACATCACATTCTCCAGGCCTCAGTGACTAGTTCAGAGACAGAAAAACCAGGCCAATCAGGCCCCATCAGAGTGAATCTCAGGACACAGCTAGAGCCGGAGGCTAAGGTTTTGCTGTCTTAACCACCACAGTGGAGACTGCGAGAGAGGCTGCTTTTGACCCCTGGTATCCTTTCTCCCTCTCATGTGTACTGACACCATTTTCAGCTGGGCACCTGGCCCCCAAGGTAAAAACTACATTTTCCAGACTCCCTTGTAGCTTGGAGTGGCCCTAAGACAGGCGTTCGGGCCAGCGGGATGCGGGTGGAAACGAGTGTGTCACTTTTAAGTCAAGTCCCTAAGGGGGAGGAGTATCCCGTCCCCCTCTCCCTTCCCTCCTTCCTCCTCTGGCTGAATTGTGAGCCACCACGGACCATGGGGACAAGAGCAAAACCCAGGGATGACAGGACCCTGGAGATGTGGAGAAAGCTCTTCAGCCCAAACTGCCTGCTCTGGATGCAGGTAAGGGAGAAAGGTGCTTGTCTTGTCTGGTAGAGCATCCCACGCTCCATCTACCCGATACAGAACCTCTGCAGAAGGAGTAACGGGCGTGGAGGAGTGGGGGAGAAAGTCAAAGGGGCAGAGGGAGAAATTAGGTCTTGGTGACATATTTTTGGCCCCAGCTTTAAGCTGGACCTCAAGCTGGCTCTTCTCCTAGCCTCTGCAATTACGTACACCAATCATTCCCCCCCTTGCTTAAGCCCGTTTTGGTTGCACTTTGTGCCCTCATAATCTGGAGAGTTCTGCTACTGTTAAAATAAGACCTAGTATCATCTCCACCCTATAGGTGAGGAAATAGAAGCTCAAGGACGTGCAGTCACTTGGACAAATCGAAGCCCCCTGGACAGGTGAACTAACTGGGCCAGCGAGGGGTAGGGCAGGAACGGAATCCAGGTGGGTCCGATCCCAGCGCCAGACCACCGCCTCTTCCTGGAAGAGCCTGGGCTCCTCAGGGTCAGCCCTTCCGCCAAGAGAGCCGTGAGTGATCGTCTCACCGAGAACCTCTCGCTAGCTCTGGGGCTGTACTGCAGGCCTGACAGCCGAGCCCTGGAGTGAAGGGGGCCCTGGTGGGGAGAGAGCGAAGGGAAGCGCAGAACCCTGAACTCAGCCTGCAGACACTCACCCCAGCACACGCTTGGCAATGACGTCCACCTTCTCCGAGACGGCACCCAGCTGTGCTCGGCTCACAGCAGGGCGAGTCCACAGGTAGGAGTGCGCTGGGGAGACCAAATCCTGCAGGCGGCAAATGTGACCCTGGGGGAAGAGGCGGTCACTGAACGCCCTGGGATGGGGCTCTGATGCAGCGGGAGGGGAAGAAGTGGGGCCCCACCTGCTCCCTGGGTCCCCCTGAGCTCCCGACACCACACCTGTCTCAGCAGGATGATCCTCTCCAGGTAGGCTGCGTCCAGCACATTCCTGTCTTGCAGCTGGCTCCCGAATGCCTCCTCCACGAGAGCCTGTAGCTTCCCCACCAGCTGGCGTCTCTGGGTCTCATCGCTCACCAGCCGGCGAAGGTGCAGCCTGCCGGGGAAGCCAAGGGACCGTCCTGCCACGGGCATCTCCAGCCCAGACAACCCTCTTCCCCAGTGGAGTGGGTGGGGTTTGAAGAATGACACCTTCCAGCTGGAGCAGAGAGGAGGGTGCCGAAGGTCTGCCCGTCCCTCTGCTCCCCAGGGCCTCTCACGTGGCCCGCCGCCCTCCTCTGAGCTACCTGCCTGGCCTCGACAGGCACCTGAGTTTACAAAGCAGAACCTGGCGGTGCCTGCCTCCTCGCAGAGTTCGAAGCGTGGGGCTCTGGAGCAAAAGGGCAGAGGTCGAGAATATGGATTTCTAGGATTCAAAGCCATGTCCAGACGGCACAGTTCTCTGAATTCACGGCTCACAGTTAAAAAGCTCAAGTTTTCCTGTCAGGTCAAATTTTCCCCTTTTCAGAATTCTTCTAACCGCCTTGTTCCCTCCTTCAGAAGCAGCAAAGCCTCTAAGACTCCAAGCCTCAAACCAGGCCCTGTCAGTTCTGTCTCTGGGCTGCCCTCACCCTGTCCCCAGCAGGACTGGAGGGACCCAAGAGAGCGAGCAGCGAGGGGCCGAGGGCCATTCTGTAGGCGCTTGGCCCCTGTCCCTGACATAGAAGGCAGGCAGGCAGCAAGGGACTGGTGATCATCTCATGGGCTCTGAGACTGCACAGGCCTGTGGGTGAAGCCAGCTTTGCCAGATGTCTGCAGCAAGTTACACAACCGTTCAGAGCTCAGGGTGCTCGTCTGTTACTGTGGGAACAACGGGGCCTCCCTCACAGGGCGCTGGGCAGAGTAAACGAGGAGCTGTCTGTAAAGCACTGAGCACCAGGCCTGCGTTACTGCCACACCCGGCAGTTAGAGACGGGAAGGGGGTCTAAACAGAGGGTGGAAGGATGAAACCATCTGGGAAGCAATCTGGAGCACTCACTGGCCCCAAACCATCACTTTCTAAAATGAATTAAGAGAAATCACATGAAATTTGTACTGAAACTGTTTCTAGGACCCCCTTAGTAGTTAGATGAGACAGTGGGAAGAAAGAAATCAGGCTTGAGATAGTCCACGGCCTGGGACGTAGCGAGTGCTAGATAAACTTTAGTTACTATCACTACCTCCGCCACACCACTAGTACTGCTATGACAACTACTATCTTTACAACTGTTACTGAAATGATCATAGCAGTGGCTTGATTACAGAAACAACTAAAGAGAACAGCTTCGGCTGCACAAAAAAAGAGGGCATCTATCCCAAGCAAAAGCCCACCGCTGTCTCCCTCGGGCTCCCCCTCATGCTTTGTGGAGGACTGGAATGGGTCACAAAGTATCTCCCCTGTTCCGACTCCATTTCTCCCAGGGACATCGCTTTCTCCATGATAAGAAAGGTAGAGAACAGGCTGCATTCAATGTGCATGCTGTTTGATCCTGAATGCCCCACTCAAGAGATGCCCACTCACAGTGGTTAAGAATCCGCCTGCCAACGCAGGGGACAGGAGTTCGATCCCTGTTTGATCCCGGGAAGATCCCACATGCCGTGGAGCAACTAAGCCTGTGTGCCACAACTACTGAGCCTGCGCTCTAGAGCCCGTGAGCCACGACTACTGAGCCCATGCACAACTACTGAAGCCCATGCACCTACAGCCCGTGCTCCACAACGAGAAGCCACCACAATGAGAAGCCACCACAATGAGAAGCCTGCGCACCGCAACGAAGACCCAACGCAGCCAAAAATAAATAAATTAAAAAAATAAAATTAAAAAAAAAAAAGATGCCCACCATTACTGTGTGAACTTGAACTTGGGCTGGTTATTCAACTTCCTGACATCTTGCTCTCCTCATACGCACAATAGGGCAAAATCATACAACTGACCTTAGGTGTGATGCAGGAAGTACATGAAGTAACATCCTTGACACACCCTTGACACACCCACAGTCGATGTGAATCCCCTGGGCTCATGCCATAAAGCACCGAGAAGAGCCTGCCCCCAAACCAAGGCTTAAGAGAAGGCATCAGAGTCCCTGGCCCTTAAGTACGGACCTGTCCTCTGGCTTTCCCTCTAATGCCCTTAGCCTGAGGCATGGCAACAGTGATCCGAACTGTAACTGTGGCTGGAGGTTTCACAGGGAAGAACTACTCGACATGTAAAACAGACGCCATGAGACAGCACTCAATTACTGTGTTGGCTGGGCGGGGGAGGGGCTGAGCAGGAATATTGGTGACTACAAAAACCGTACCTACCGTTTTACTGAGCACTTTCTATGTGCAAAATAGTTCGAGGCTTAATTTAACTGAACTATCGCCTAAGGTGAGTTTTGTTATTAGCCCCATTTTAGAGAAGAGAAAACAGAGGCTTGAGGAGGTTAGGTGACTTACCTGTGGTCACATGGCACTAGACCCCTGAGCCCATAGTCAAAATCAAGTGTGTGTGACTCCAGAGCCCACTAGACCTTCCACCGTGGGGACCCAGCATCAGTAGGTGAGCCCTTTTCTCCTGGGGGTGCTCCAGATTCCCCGCTCACCTGTTGAATTCTGGGAGCTTCTCCAGGTCCAGCAGGGCTGAGTGGCAGGTGACCCGGGTCAGGTCAAACTGTGTGATCAGCTCTGGCAAGGTCCTGCCCAACTCGTTCTCTGCAAGTGAGGCAGGCCCAGCTGCTCAGCACCCACCCCCCCACCCTGCCATTCCACTTTCAATCACAAGGGAGGCTACCCAAACAGATTCGACTTCTAGTTATTTTATATATCAAGGGCCCGAGTGAGCTTTCATTTGCAGAAAGGGTTCTGTCACTAAAGAAAAAAAAGCTTGAAAACAATCCGGCTAAATCAATCCTCATTGCCCTCAAAGACACGAGCTGCAAGAAGAGCCTGCTCATTGCCTGGCTGCGCCCCAGGGATCCTGACTCGACTGGTTTTGGATGGGGTCTGAGCAGGACTGTATTTCACAAGCTTCCTGGTGGATTCCAAAGTGCAGCCAGAGTGAGAAGAGCTAAGCCACGAGCTGCTTCTCATGAGCGGTGGCCCCATCTCACGCAGTCAGTGGGCATCCTGGTTAGGCTTGAGTCTCTGCCACGGCCCTCACTAGCTGGGTGACTTCGCCAAGTTACTCAATCTCTCTGAGCCTCACAAGCTTCTAACAAACAGTGGGGATAATAAATACCCCTCAAGGATATTTTAAGGCTTAAATGAGATACGAACAGAAAAAGCAGGAAGCAGACTATGGCCACAGTTTCAGAAATCGCCCCCCCACCAAAAGGTCATCCTATTTTGTGCATCATCAAGATGTGGGCCCTAAGTCTTTGGTCAGCTTGGAATAAACTAGGGTCATAGTAATACTAGTAATACTGTCAGAGTACCTACTTGTACTACTATTAATAACGTAATTACAATAATCACAGGTTCTGTAATTTTTGTGCTATTGTGTGGCAGATACTGTGCTGGTGCCTCATAGTCAGTGAACCCTAACTTAACCCTGTGAGGTAGACACTTAGCCCATTCTACAGATGAGAAAACCGAGGCTCACAGATCATAAGATCCTTGAGAACAGGGATTACATCTACCTTCTTCACCATTGTAGCCCCAAGCACGTAACACGGTGTCTGGCTCAAGAAACACTTGTCAAATAAGAGAAGGAACGTGTATAAGATCACACGGCCAGTGGGTGGCACAGCTGGGACTAAAGGCCAGGCGGCCTGACCCAAGGCCCCAGCTCTTCACTGCTATGGTCCCACCAGGACCTCTTGAGGAGTGGGTACCTGCAAACCCTGAGCCGCAGCTGGTGACGATATCGAGCAAGGCATCCGGCAGGAAGCCGGCGGCAGCAAAATGCTCCAGGAAGATGTCCCCTTGCCTCTTGGACAGTTTGCTGCCATCCCTGTTGAGGAGCAGGGGCAGGTGGGCAAAGCGCGGGGGCTGCCAGCCCAGGGCCTGGTAGAGGAGCAGATGCTTGGAGGTGGAGACCAGCCACTCAGAGCCCCGTAGCACGTGGCTGATGCCCATGTGGTGGTCGTCCACCACGCAGGCCAGGTGGTAGGTGGGGAAGCCGTCACTCTTCAGGATGACTGGGTCCCCCTCCACACTGGCCACCTCATGCCGATTCCAGCCGTACACCAAGTCCTGGAAGGCTGGCGCCTCCCCCTCCAGGTGGAAGCGGATGGCAGGCTTGGGGTCTTTGGCCAGCTTCTGGGCCACCTGCGCCTCGCTCAGGCTCCAGCACCGATTGTCATACCTGTTGGGAAGCAGAGCAGCACAGTAACTAAGAGTTACTAAGAGTACTGGTGACGGGTGTGAGCCCTACCTTTGCCTCTGATAACTGTATGACCTTGGGCAAGTCATTTACCTCTTACAGCTGTCTCCTCAGTCTTGAATGGGGATAATAAGGTTATTGTGTAGGAGAACTAAGTGAGATAACATAGCACAGCAGTCACAAGCCTGTTTCCCTTCTTCCTTGCTAATGAGGAAACGTCAAATGTCACCCAAGGGGGTGAATCATGACTGATTTTGCCAAGCATGCAATCTCATTCCCCTAAAGCAGTGACCCATCACTGAGATTCAAAAAAAAGTATGCTTGTGGGGTAGCGGAGGATGAAGGTTCTGGGAAAGATTTTCTCTCCTGTTTGGAATTGACCTGCAATTCCAAATCTAGTGAGAGGAGGGTGAGCCACAAGGTGTTGCAGCCAACTGATGGGGGAGGGGGGCAGCAAGGGAGGCAGCAACAGGCCAAAATAGAGTCCCGCCTTCTCAAAGCTGCTGGCTTCATCCTGGAGTCACCCACCTGCAGACTTCTGCAGAAGATGAATGTCTATGTGGTTTATGCTTTGGCTACTCAAAGTGTGGTCTGTGGACCTCCAGCGTCAGCCTCACCTAGGAGCTTGTCAGAAATGCAGCATCTCAGGACCTGCTGGACCCACCCTGGACCTGCTAAATCAGAAGCTGCCCGTCAACTAGACCCTCAGGTGATTCTTCTGCACACTGAAGTTGAGAAGCTCTGGTTTGTCCCTTTTAAACAGAGTATTTGTTACTTGCTCCCCAAAGTGTCCTAAATGATACACAAATGTAACACTTGTAAGTACCATCCTTGACACTGAGCTAAATGTTCAATTGTAAATGGCTGTATGGGACTTCCCTGGTGGCGCAATGGTTAAGAATCCGCCTGCCAACGCAGGGGACACGGATTCAAGCCCCGGTCTGGGAAGATCCCACATGCTGTGGAGCGACTAAGCCCGTGTGCCACAACTACTGAGCCTGTGCTCTAGAGCCTGCAAGGCACAACTACTGAGCCCGTGTGCTGCAACTACTGGGGCCCAAGCGCCTAGAGCCCGTGCTCCGCAACAAGTCACTGCAATGAGAAGCCCGTGCACTGCAATGAAGAGTAGCCCCCGCTCGCCACAACTAGAGAAAGCCCGCACGCAGCAAAGAAGACCCAATGCAGCCAAAAATAAACAAATAAATTTATAAAAATAAATAAATGTATAAAATAAATGGCTGTATGGATACAGGATAGGACATGATAGTAATTTTAAAAATTAATCTTCTGTCAATGGGCAAGTAGACTGTTTATGATTAAAAAATCAATGCTGCAGCGGACGGCACGACCTTGTATGAACATCCAAGGCCTTGTCCAAATAGTTCACTGAAACTGGAACTTGAATTTTATGATGCTGATGGGAGTACAAGCTAGTAGAGGGCCACTAGACAGTATCTATCAAAGCTATAAATTGACCTGCAATTCCAAATCTGGGAAGATAACCCAACAAACACATCGCACATGTGCCAAATGATGTACGTCAACATTATTCATCACCGCTCCCTTTTTTTAGTAACAAAAGATTAGAGATAACATAAATGTTCATTAGAAAGGAACTGATCAAGTGAGTGATGATATAGCCCTGTGATGGAATACTATGCAAGCAGAGGAAAATTTATGGAGTCATACAGACCGATCCTCAAGACAGTAAGTGGGATCTGTAAACTGCATGACACGTATCTTGTGGGCTACCATTTGAGCGGGGGAAGAAGAGAATGATCCCCGCCTCAGGGTGTTTTTCCCATGTCCTCCCAGCCCTTGAGCGTGGGCTGGACCTAATGACTTCCTTCTGATGCACAGAGCATGACACAGCCATGAGATGTCACTTCCCTGATTAGGTTATGCAGAAGCTGTAGCTTCCACCTTCCTCGCTCTCCCCTGCCTTCTCCCTGGCTCGCCCTGAGGAAAGCCAGCTGCCAAACTGTGAGCTGCCCGGTGGAGAGGCCCACGTGGCCCGGAACAGATGCCTCCGGGCAACAGCCTCGGAGAGGCAAGGAGGCTGATCCTTTGACAGGCCAGCCTCGAGGTAACTGCAAGCCTGGCCAAGACCTTGATGCAGCTTTGAGAGCAACCTTGAGCCAAAGAAGCCAGCTAAGCTGTGCCCAAACCTGACCCACAGAAACCCTGAGATAAGCCAGTTGGGGATAATCTGTTACACAGCAAGAGCTAACGAACACATCCACCCCTGGGGAGGCACCCGTGACAGGCTGGGGCTCTCACCGGGGTGTCTGGCGGTTTCTTAGGGCCTCCCTCTTCAGGAGCTCCAGCCGCTGGGGTGAGCAGAAACACGGGTACGCAGCACCACTCTTCAGCAGAGCTTCGGTGGCCTGGGTGTAGAGCGCAAGTCGCTGAGACTGTAGGTAGGGCCCTGCAGGACCTCCCCGGCGGGGGCTCTCGTCAGGGGGGATGCCTACAACACAAGCAGAGAATAATCACCAAACAGTAATAACTATGATGCACAAGACAGTGGTTCCCAGGCACTGTTATAAGCACTTTACACATATAACAAAGCTTCTAACCCTCCTGACAATCCATGAGGCTGCTACTCTTATGATTTCCCTTTTCCAGATGAAGAGTTAAAGCACAGAGAGGTTAACGTTCAAGGTCATGTGGCTGGTGGATAAGGAGTCGGATGGAGGTGCACTGGTTCCACGGCCCATGCCCTTACAGGCACGTCCTCTCCCTCCATCCTTGCCCTGGGGAGGGAGAAGCCAGCAGGTCTGGAACAGGGGACTTGAGAGAAGAAGCGTGGTTCAGGGACAGCCCATTCAGCCTGGCTGGGCTCCTGGCCCTGCCCCTGACTGGCTGTCACAAGGGATAGTGCTATGCACCTTCCAGGCTGCTTTTGTTTAGTGATCGCTGTTAAAGCTCAAAACCACCCCACCCAGTAGGGGCTGTTATTACCCCCATTCAGTAAGGAGGACATGGGGACATAGAGGGGCTGTGTTACATCACCTGGCCAAGGACCAAAGCCAGGCTAGCTGGCCCCAAGTCCGCACTCTTAACCACTTGGTGGACTGCCTCTTGCATTCCTTAGCCTTTCTAAGCCTCGGTTTCCTTCTCTGAAAAGTGGAGCTGAAAGTCTACTGTGCAGAGTGACCGAGACGTAAACGCACCAGTGCTTACACAGTGCTTAGTGCAGTGGCTTCATGTAGAACAGCTGCAACATACGCTGTTAGATTAAATGTGACCTACTATAAGCGAACCACCAACCCCAGGTCTGGTTTCCTCAGGTCACAAAGGATAGATTTAACTTATAACACAAAGGATAGATTTAACTTATAAATGCTAAGAGAGGTAGGGTGGACACAGAAGAGCTGGATGATGGCGTTTCTGCCCTGAAATGGCTTTCAAACAGGAAGAGGACAGGGCTAACTCTGCACACCCGACGTCACACAGACTCTGGAGGCTGAGGGGCCTGGGTTCAAGTGCACTGGCCAGCTCTGAGGCCAGGCAAGACACTTATCAGAGCCTCCATTTCCTCCTTTACAAAAGAAGGAAACAAACATTTACTTTCTGCTGAGGGTCATCACAAGGCTGGAACGGGACGGCCTATGGGAAGGGTTTGGCGCTTTGCCTGGCACATCTCAGTGCTCAGCAGGTCCTGGCTGTGACCATCGTTGGTACTGTTGGTATTAGTATTTCTTCATTTGTCAGAGAAGCGGGGCGGGGGGGGGGGGGGGGGGGGGGGTGGGGGTGGTGGTGGAGCCCGAGGCAGGGGACACAGCCCTGGGAATACGCTGGGGCAGGACTGGACGGTTAGAACAAAGGGACAGACAAGGTGGACGGGCCATGGAAATACGCAGTACAGCCTCGTGCGGTTAGGTGCATCTGGGGTTCCTTCCTGATCTACCCTTAACGTGTCCAGCATTTGGAATGCTCCAGGGTTTAAGAGAGACTCCACTAGGAAAACTGAAAACAGATTCACATAAAAAATAGTATGTAAATGTTCATGGCAGTTTTACTCACCATAACCAAAAAGTAGAAACAATCCAAATGCCCAATCACTGACGAATGGGTAAGTAAAAAGTGGTATTTCCATACAATGAATATTGTTTGGCATAAACGGGAAAGAAGAACCAATTCATGCTACAACATACACGAACCTTATGCTAGATGTAAGCCAGACATAAAATGAAATGTCCCAAATAGGCAAACCACAGAGACAGAAAGTAGGTTAGTGATTGCCAGGGGCAGGAGGGAAGGAGGAATAGGGAGTGCCTGGTGCAGGGTTTCGTTTTGGGGTGATGGAACTGTTCTGGAATTAGAGAGTGGTGGTGGATATACAACTCAGTGAATATACTAAAGACCACTTTGAGATGGTACATTTCATTCTATGTAAATTACATACCGATGCCCAAAGCAAGAAGCTCCAGAACTGAGCCACCTGGGGTGTGGATCCCTGCCCTCTGCCTCACCAGAAGGCTCACACCGTTGTGCTGAGCTGGGGGCTCCTCGGGGCAGGATGCATCAGGCAGTCTTGCTCATCACGCTACCCTTCTGCCTAGCATGGTGTAGCAGGTGCTCCACGCCACGTGGCCAATCACGGGCTCCTGCCAACCCCACTGTCCTCACGTCTCCAGGTCCTCTGCTTACCTCACCGTGCTTGGGCCACACTGGCTTTCTTGCTGCTCCTCAAATACACCCAGCACTAAGCTTCCACAGGGCCTTTGCATCTGCTATTCCCACTGCTTTGAGCATTCTCCCCCTAGGTAACCAGAGGGCCGTCCCCTCACTTTGTGCAACTCTCTGCTCTACTGTCCCCTCCCTGGGGAAGTCCCCCCCATCTCCAAGACCTGCTCCTTGCTGCTTTCCTCGCCTGCTACCCTTCCCTCCACATCACTTACCATCACTTAATATTGTAGTTAAGAATGAATTCACCTGTTATTTATCTGTCTTCCCCTACTTACTGAGTGCAGGGTCTTGGTTCCATGCTTGAACACTATCACTACCTGGACCACAGCAAGTGACGTTGGTGCATGAATTCTTTTATTCAACTAATCTCAACTGAGTTTCTGCTACAACCTTCTACAGTAGAGGACAGAAATGAAATCAGTTTTTGCCCTTCAGGAACCCAGAATTTAGTTAATGATTTACCTGAGACTAGAATACACATGTCAAGACAGACTTGGTGTTTTTGGCATTTTCCCTTGGCGAGCTTAAACAGTCATACCTGTTCCGACAGGAAGGCAGCTACTGAACACACCTGGGGAACACACATACACTCCTCCTCGTCCTCCCTGAGCTGAGCTGGCCTCAGGGCTAAACTTCCCCTAAAGAGACTGACTTAAGAAGCTGCACGTGTTTTGTTTGGCTCCTACAATGTGGTTTAAAAAAAAAAAATCTGAGCTCAGATTTAACAACGGGAAGTAGTCACCAAAAACAAAAACAGGCAGGCTTCCCTGGTGGCACAGTGGTTGAGAGTCCGCCTGCCGATGCAGGGGACGCGGGTTTGTGCCACGGTCCGGGAGGATCCCACATGCCGCAGAGCGGCTGGGCCTGTGAGCCATGGCCGCTGAGCCTGCGCGTCTGGAGCCTGTGCTCCGCAACGGGAGAGGCCACGGCAGTGAGAGGCCTGCGTACTGCAAAACAAAAAAACAAAAAAACAAAAAAACAAAAAAAAACAAAAACAGGGCTTCCCTGGTGGCGCAGTTGTTCAGTCCACCTGCCAATGCAGGGGACACGGGTTCGTGCCCCGGTCCGGGAGGATCCCACATGCCGCGGAGCGGCTGGGCCTGTGAGCCATGGCCACTGAGCCTGCGCGTCCGAAGCCTGTGCTTTGCAACAGGAGAGGCCACAACAGTGAGAGGCCCACATACCGCATTGAAAACAAAAAACAAAAAACCAGAGTTCGGCTCCTCCCGGAAATCAGAAGATTTGACAAGCTGGGCCAGGAGTCCCATATCAACTGGGCTGGCGCTTTCTCGGGCTTGCCACACCCCTGGAGACTCCCGGTCCATCTTCCACTTGGCCTGTGTTTCCTGCCCGCTCCCAGTAGGAAGTGAGATTATGAGATAAAAACAAGAATCTCAAAACAGCCTTGGAGCTTTTTATTCCGCCCTGCCCCGGGAACTTCAGCATCTTTCCAGGTGGAATCTGCCACCCCAGGCAGCACAAATGTACTCATTCCTCCAGGGACTCCATGTTCTCCACCCTGGGCCATGTGAGAAAACCTTCAGGCTCCTTTTCCTGCTCCCTGCTCCTTCTTTGAAGAACGGGCCTCTCCCAGCCAGCCTCACCTGCCCACTCCAGCATGTCCTCTATATTCTCCGCTGCCCCAGGCACAAGGCGGGTCTGATCCGTGTCCTCCAGCCTCAGGATGAAGCTCCCTCCGTGCTTCTTGGCAAAGATGTAGTTGTACAAGGCAGTGCGGAGGCCGCCCAGGTGCAAGAAGCCTGGCGGAAGAAGAGAACAGCTCAGACAAGATGGGGAAGACAAGGGGCAAGTAAGTTCTGCTTGTGACACAAGGTCTCAGGAAACATCAAAGTCTAAGAAATGGCGCTACCCTGTCCCATCTCCCCGTCAGGCACCCAGGCAGGCAGGTTGCCACAGAAGAGGACTGCGCTGGTTGACTCATTTACCCTCATCCTGGAAGTGGAAGAACACTGAAGTTTTGGAGCATGTCATTGGGTAAAATGGCTCCAAATCTCCCCAACTGCACCCATCATTCTACTTTGACATTTGCCTTAAGGCCAAGTTTCACCCAAAGGAGAAGCAGACAGTTATTCAGTGAAGCCACATCACACGTGCATCTAACTTATGCAAATTCAATGAAGTCCTTGGACTAAAAAAAAATTAATTACTAATTAAAAGTACTGTAAAATTACATTTTGCGCATACCCTCTATGCATTGTACGTGACTATTCACATCCTACATTTTAAATTTTGTCTACTTGACACTTTTAAGTGCTGGCTTTAGATACTAACCGAAAGTAATATTCGATGCCACTGTATTTCTCTTCACCCAAGTTTAAACTCTTATTATTTTATTTTTTCATCATTCCTGACTGAAAAGTTAAAGTGAACAGTTTTCCCAGGGCTGTCATTTCCCCCCTTACCCTTCCTTCTTTGGGCCAGGCTACGGCCCTGTCTCCACAATGAGCTTGTCTGCATCTCCAAGTACAGGAGGCAGCACAGGATAGGAAATGCTTCTCTGGAGTCAGGTAGACTCCAGCTCAACACTGATTATGTATGTGACCTTCAGCTAGTTACAAGGCCACCACAAAACCAGAGGTCCCCAAGATAGAGGACAGGGGTCCAGTAGTTGAAAGCAACACCTTTTAGATCAAATAGACCTTGATTCAAATTCTGTTACCCCTTGGGCACTCTACTTGACTTTTATGTGCATCAATTTCTTAATTTGTTAGAGAGATTAACAACAAAAAATAGAAACCTTCCTTGCGAGGTTGCTGTGAGGCATAAATGTTGACCAGAGTACCCTATTAATTTTAGTTATTATAATGATCTACATTCTTCTATTTGTAGTCAACAGCCTTTCCAACATGGGCTTTTCCCACAGATCAGCAAGGAATGGAGAATTAAAACCATCATAATGGAGGCTTCTGCTTATTAAGTGCTTTCCATGAGTACCAGTCCTTACCCCGTGCCTCAGCTGCATTAGCTCACACCATGAAGCAGGTACTATTACCAGCCCTGTTTGACAGATGGTAAAACTCAGAGGTTCAGAGAGGTTAAATAATTTTCTCAAGTCACACAAATAGGAAGTGGCAAAGCCAGAAATTTGGGCCCAGACAATTCCAGGCCTTGGCACCCAAACCAGAGCTTGTCTGCAAACTGTTGGCAGTTCCCAACCAAGTTGACAGCAATTTGACAGAATAGTTTTTTATCTGTTGAATTCAATAAACAGTCTTATATTTTGTATGCTTTTACGAGTTTCCTTTTCCTACTAATTTCTTTATATTGATTTTATAAAAGTATTAGTCCATAATTGACTGGAAATCAGAAACCAGTCCTTTCACCAGGGGTGGTTTGAGAAGCATGCTCTACACGATACTGCCTGCCGAGAAAGACCCCTGTCACTCTGTGTAGCTGAGATCTTGTCACAAAGGTAGCTCTGTGACCCTGGAGTTCAGAATGAGAGGCACGCTTGGTGTGAAGAGGGCAAGCAGGTTGCTTTGGTGAGAAAAGAATTTGGGAAACTAGTGGGGAGGCCCTGACAAGATCGCCGCTAGTGTATACAGTGGGCCCCTGCCTCACTCTCTGGTTTGCTAGGCTCCAATACTAATCACAGGGCCTTTGTACCTCCAATTTCCTCTGCCCAGAAGGTTCCTTCTATAGGTTTCACATACCCAGCTCCTTCTTGTTATCTGGTTCTCAGCCCTTATGACACCTCCTCAGCAAGGCATCCCTGAGCATCCTCCCCAACCCCCAGTCCCCTACCCTGCTTCATTTTCCGCATGACACACGTGACTGTTTAAAACTAGTTATTTTTATACGTGTTTGTTGCAGCCACTACAGTGTAGGCTTCTTGGGAGCGGGGGCCCTACTTTCTCCATGTCCACTGTACCCCAGCGCCTAAAACATTTTGTACTCAATACACATTTACTATATACACAAAAGAAAAAAGGGGCCCAAAGAAATGGTACAGTACAATAAACACGAAACTCCTGGCAACGTGAAAAATTTCCGCTCGTAAACCTATTTCAGCCTCTGTAAAATGAGGCCGCACTACCCGCCCAGTCTGACACCACCGGAAGGGATTCGCTCCGAACGTTCGGGGGGCGGGCAAGAGACGGTGGGCCTCGGCCTGCAGCGTCACGTCCGCCACGGTTACCTGTGGGGCTGGGGGCGAACCGCACTCGCACCGCAGTCCCCGCATGAGTGCCCAGGCTGGCCTCGCGCCGTCCCAGGGGGCGGCCCAAGGCCTCCGGGGGCCTCCGGGGATGCAACAACCTCTTCAGGAGCACAGCCATGTGGAGTGGAAGCGCACACGTGGGCTTCTCCGTGCATCACTTCCGGGGACTCCTCCCAGCAAATCCGCTTCCGCCACAGCAGGCGCAACCCCGCCCCTTAAAGGCGCAGGCCCCCTAGCCTACAAGCCCACGCCCCCTTGCACGACTGCGGTCCCACTCGGCCTCTAGGGGGCAGAGTCCCGCGAGCGGGCGATTTCCCGGGCCCGCCCCCCGGGTTCTTGAAAGCTAAAGCGTGGCAGGGGCCGGGCCGGGGAAGCGGAGGAGGCGGGTCTCCATAGAAACCTCCACCTGTTTCCGGCCAGGCTGTGTGCGATTAGGGGCTGTTACCGGGGCCAATCTCAGCCAGCTCGCCTTTTCCCGGCGGCCTCTGCGGGAGCGGTGGGTGTTGTACACAATCATCATGGCGGCGGCCGGAGCCCCGGATGGTGAGTGTGGAGGGAGTGGCGGGCGCCCGGGTCGGGCCGAGGTGAAGCGGGCGCCCCTGGGGGATGCGGCCTGGCGCGGCGGGGGGAGCAG
>NW_006775554.1:1259757-1272505 GCF_000442215.2 Lipotes vexillifer
GGGAGCGGCGGTCCGGCGGCGCCCGGGCAGAATCCGGTTCCAGGCCCAGCCCGCGGCGAGCGCCCACCCCCTAACCCCCTTGCAGGCATGGAGGAACCTGGCATGGACACGGAGGCCGAGACCGTGGCGACCGAGGGGCCCGCGCGGCCCCTCAACTGCTTGGAGGCCGAAGCCGCGGCGGGGGCGGCGGCCGAGGACTCCTGCGCCGCGCGAGGCAGTCTGCAGCCTGCCCCGGCCCAACCCCCTGGGGACTTCGCGGCCCAGGCCTCGGTCAGCAACGGCGAGGACGCGGGCGGCGGCGCGGGCAGGGAGCTGGTGGACCTGAAGATCATCTGGAACAAGACTAAGCACGACGTGAAGTTTCCCCTGGATAGCACAGGCTCCGAGCTAAAACAGAAGATTCACTCGATTACAGGTAATCCCCGTGGCTCTGACAGCCTTTCCCACTTCACCTACCTAGTGTTGACGCTGTGCTAGGCACCGCGCTGGCCACTTTCCTTGTTTCAGCGTTCTCAGTGCTTACAACAGTCCTCCCAAGTAAGCAGTAATGTGCCTATTATTCAGGTGGGGAAAGTGAGACCCGAAGTCAGAGCTAGTCAGTAGCTGAGCTGGGATTCAAGCCCATTTCTGACTCTTCGGCCCAAGTTTCTAACTCGTGCTTCTAACAACTCTAATAAAATCACCTAAGGCGCTTGTGAAATTTACAGCTCCTAGACCCTTCCCCCTGGAGATTTTGATTCAGTGGGTCTGGAATGTGGCCAGGAATTATTTTTAGCAAGTGTCTCAGGTATTTCTAATAAGGGAAGTTTAGGAAACACTGTTTTTGGCTCTCATGCTGGTCTCTTCACAGATGCTTGTATTACTTAGTTTTTTCTTATTTACAGCAGTTTGCCATTTGAAATGATTTTCCTTTTACATTTTCTGCACGTACCCTGTAAGCTCCATAAAAACAGAAACCTTACTGGTTTCTATATCCCTGAGGTTTGTGGAATCTCACTTAATATTTGAGTTACAAGATGGTTGAGGAACAACTTGGAATGAATAATAGCTGATATTTATTGATCAGTTATTAAATACCAGGTGCTGCACTAAATGCTCCGTATTTACTATGTCTTAGTCCTTAAAACAAGTTCATACAGAAGGAACTATTGTCATTACTCTTATGAGGTTCTGGAGGCTCAGAGAGGTTGTGAATTGCCTGAGTGCACAAAAGTAATTGGCGATAGAGCAGTATTCACTTTCGGGTCTGTTGTGCAAGAATGTTTTTCATTTCTTCCTTTCACTGTTCTCTACCTTTTCCCAAGGTCTCCCGCCTGCCATGCAGAAAGTCATGTATAAGGGACTTGTCCCTGAGGATAAGACGTTGAGAGAAATAAAAGTCACCAGTGGAGCCAAGATCATGGTGGTTGGCTCCACGATAAATGATGTTTTAGCAGTAAACACACCCAAAGATGCTGCCCAGCAGGACGCAAAGGCCGAAGAGAACAAGAAAGAGCCTCTCTGCAGGCAGAAAGTGAGTCTGTCGTGTGATTGTTGGTCCTGGGAAGTGTGAGGCTTTGTCCTCTCAAGCCTAGGCTGGTTGTATCCTTTCTAGAATAAGCTCCTTTTTGGACAGGGCCCATGATGGAAATTTATGGCAGCAGTTGGGTGCGGCTGGCTGTTGAGTGGAGGTGACAACTACCTGAGATTTGCATCTTTGTCTCATCTGGCGGGTCAGTGTGTCTCAAGTCTATCTACTTTAGGATAAGGCCTTTGTAAAGGCAGGCTTTAGACCAGGTATTGAAATGAAGCAGATGTGGGTTTTTCTCCTATTTAGTGCCAGAGAAAAATGCCACTGTTGGAATTAATCCTCCATTTTACACAAGTGCTTACATTTGTTTTTTTGGCTTGTGGCTTCCCTCACGTCAACAAGCCGTTTTCTGAATAGGCATGGAAATCAATAGCTTTCAGAGGTTCCTCTAAAACTGACTGTTTCAGGAAGCCAAATGAAGCTGACTAGGAAGATAACTATGCTGATTTTCTTTTTTCCCTCTTCCTGGTCTGTGAAATGGGGGCCTGAATTTTTACATGCTTTGTTGGTCATTTTGGATGGAAGAGATCCAGCCTGTTTTGTGCTCATTGTAGCCATTCAGATTCTTTTTTGTAATTGGGAAAAGTAAGCGTGTTTCACTGTGGAAGGAACTGATTGGAAGAACCATCACTTGTGATCTTATCACCCAGCAAACCCCACTTGTAGTTATGGAGTCTCCTGGCTACTCTTAATGTGTTCCAGGAAAATAGATATTCTCAACTTAATCTGTGTCCTGAGGAGAGTAAACCAACCTTGACCAACATCAGTTTCAGTGACCTTAGTTTAGGCACCAAGGCACATGGCCAACAGTGTGAGAAGGACACAGTTTTCTGTTACAGGTCCGTAATCCCTTATATGTGCTTCCAGAACCCCAAAAGAGTCTGAAAACCCAAGTGCTTTTATAAATTTGGCAGCAAAACCTGATCAGAATTAGTGTGAATAGTCATGTTTTGCCCTAGAAATATTAACATATTTGGTAACAAGGTGCTATCCTAGACTCCACAAAGAATATTATGTAGTGTATTTTAAAACTGTATTACGAAAAAAAAACCAAAACTGTATTACGTTTATAAAATTCTTAAAAGTTTTAGACTTTATAAAGTACAAAACATTTGTCCTTAGGGTTTCAGATAAGGGGTTGTGAACCTATATTAACATCTAAAATGTGTTTATTTGGATACTTTTGCCTCTAAATATGGGATGATAATGTTTTGTAACTAAGTGAGTGCATTTCCATTTTCATATCTTCCTCTGCCACGATGTATGGAATTGTCAAATAGGAACATGTCAGACATGAATGAGCCTTCCCACTGGTTACACCCTTGGAGCATAACATGCCTCTTAAATACAGGTTTTGAGTTACTAATGGTAGCTTAACAGGCTTTAGAAGTGTTCTCCACAGTGAAGGGAAAATTCTTCAAAAGGTACTTGTGAGGCATGAGTCCAGTTAGGCTTCTAATCCACGCAGCTTTGTTCCATTGATGCCGGTTATGAGGCATAACGTGGCCTACTGAGAGGGACCCGTTCTCCTGGCTTTTCATCAGCTTGCTCAAGAATCTAGGGCTGATATGTAAAGTGACCTTTTGCTAGCAGTCTGGCAGTGTTGAGTTTATTCCTGCCAGAGGGTTTCCACCATGCCGGTGTGGGTTTAAGCTGGCTCTTGGCCACCTGGTCCTTAAATTCGATTAAATGTTTACCCTCTACCCACTTATTACCCTACAGTTCTAGCTTGACCAGACAGCAACTGTACCTGTAAAGCCACAGATGGAGAGGAAACAAGACTCAGGCATTTGGGCCAGACAGAAACAGTTTTAGGGGGCCGTGAGCCTAATTAGAACCCTTAATGAGCTGCTTCAGACTCCTGAGGTGGGAGTGGGGTTAGAGACTTCTTAATGTCAAGCTATAGAGTAATCAGCATTTGTCTTTGGAAATGTGGCTCCTGAGCTTTCTGTTTAGCTGGGGTTGAGGGTGGGGTTATGGGGAAGATTTCTGCAATGGACTGAGTCTCCATTTGTTGAAGGAGTGCCCCTTCTAGGGCAGCTAAGCTGATTATCAGCATCCTCATAGGTTTCTTTGGGAGTTTAAGTTGACAGAAACGGCTGTCCTGTTTTGTACATGCCAGGAGAGCAAGCACCCTTTGTGGCTGTCTTATCTTGATGTTTAATTCTTTCAGTGGTGATTTCGGGGGAGGGGGAGAAGGAAATAGAGTTTATTTGAATTAGCAATCTGGAAATCCTGATTGCTCTAGAGCTTTGATGTCTAATGTGGTAGCCACATGTGGCTGATTAAAATTCAGTAATATTAAGAATTCAGTTCCTTATTCATGCTAGCCACATTTCAAGTGCTTAATAACCACAAGTGACTCATGGCTACTGTTTTGGACAGCATAGATATAGAACATTTCCATCACAGAAATTTCTGCTGGACAGCACCGCTCTGTAGTTTCAGAGGACCCATATCTGTAGTCACAAAAAGCTTTTGAACCAAAACATTAAGGCTTTCTTCATTCTCTTTTTCAAAGAGGTAATAATAGACTAAAATGCAGTCAGCTGTTTCATTTAATTATCTCTTCTGACTTATAGCAACACAGGAAAGTGTTGGATAAAGGAAAACCTGAAGATGTGATGCCGTCTGTTAAGGGCACCCAGGTAAGCCACACTCCTTTGTGAGCATTCTGAGAAGGACCCAGGCTCACCTTCTGACTCATGAGGTTCCTGCAATCAGGTCCTCGACTCTTGTCCCGTCTTCTTTTCCTGTCTCGCCTTGTTTCTGGTTCCTCCCTCTCTTACCATGCTCTTGTGTCTCCAGGAGCGCCTGCCAGCTGTACCCTTATCTGGCATGTACAATAAGTCCGGGGGAAAAGTGAGACTTACCTTTAAGCTAGAACAAGACCAGCTGTGGATCGGCACTAAAGGTATGGACTGCTCTCACCTCTTCCTGGCTCACTGCCTCTCGTACCCTGCAGGGTGTGGCCTTGGGTGCAGTTCTGCTCCTCATTCTGAAATCCTTCTCCACTGTGCTTTGTGTGCTCCTGGCTTTCAGTTTTGCTTTTTGATTGCTCGCCTTCTATTTGGACCCTCTTCCCTCATTCTTTTTAGTCTGATCTCAGGGCCAATCCATCAAACATTGGCTCTTCAGTTGCAGCCAAAACCAGAGGTTCCAAAACATGTGGCCTTAGGGCCAGGTCTAGTCCACAGACAAGGGTTTTATGAGTTTACACACAATCTGAAAATCAGGAGGTTTCACTGGATCTGATTTTTGTGTGTGTGTGTGTGCTTCTCTTGAAAAGAAGCAAAAGATCTAGCCATTCTGGACCTGCATTTTCACATGGCAACGATCAGCCAGAGCTGAGCAGTGGTTTTAGGGGGTCCATGCTGTAGTCCTCATTGTTTCATTTATCCTTTATTGTAGCCAGCTTTATTAATTTATGTCACCTGCCTGGCTCCTATAGATCAGAGTTTGCCCCTGTACTAGGGACCTGCCCCTCCTTCCCTGCCTGGTTGCCCTCTGCTTCCCCCCACCTACCCTGCCTGTGCCTGTGAATCAGGCTTGCTTTTTGCTGGGAAGTGTCTCTAACTGACCTCCCTTTCCCTTCCCCCAGACGGTTCAAAGTCTTGTCAGTTACATTCCAGAATTATCTGTGTCCCTTTCTTTGCCACTCTGTTGTGCCAGTTAACTCCTAGCATCTCAAATTTTGGTCTGTTAAAGCAAATTAACCTATATCCCTGCCCCATCCGGGATCTCTTGTCCTGCCCATCTTCTGTACTGGGTTTTCCTCTCTGGTTCCCGTGCTCAAAAACCTTGCGCTCTTTAAGGCCAAGTTCAAATGCCTAAACATAGTGTCCCGTATTCTCAACGATGGGGCCCAGTTTAAGTTTCTGACCTCACTTTCTGCCCCACTTGCATTGTTGTGCCCTATACGTACTTCAACTGCATCACTCCCTGAGCTTCCCACCGTGCTTTGCACAGCTCATGTCTTTGCTCATGCTGTGCCCTTACCCAGAATGCCTATTTCCCATTCCTGTTGTTAACAAGTCTTCCGAGGTCCTACCTAAATGTGCTCTCCTAATGAAGCCTTCCCTGATATCTCCCCCACCCTCCAAATGAATTGCTGCCCCTTCTGTTCATAGAGAGCCCCGTTATATCCTCAGAGTACTCATTACTCTCTGACTTGTCTGTCCCCCTGTTAGATTCCTGGAGGGAACCGAACATGCCTAATTCACCTGTTTCTGGCCAGCACTGTAGGTATTCAGTGTTCGAGGTAAATGGTAAAGAGAAGTATAGGGGATCTCATCGTCTGAGGTTACTTGGTTTCAGGGACAGCCCATTTAGTATGATTCTGCTTAAAATGAGACCAAAGTTTTATGGAAAATAATTGGAGTAGGGGTGATGGGGAGTGAGATTTTAATCATGTGAAATATGAAAATGTTTCTTGTTTTCAACCCTATCCTGATTCTTAAAATGAACAAAGACTGAAATGGCCAAAATGCTTGAGTTTTCTAACAAGTTTATGATTCCTTGCTGTAGTCTTCATTTCACTTTCGACTCTAACTGCATGGGCAAAGCAAGTTGTACATAATATTTAAGGGCTTTCCCAGCATTCCCAGGGGCCTTTGAACCCTTTAGCAGGTCATTCTCTTCTGCAGAGCCTGTCACATCATCAGTTTTTTTTAATTGTGAGCTGCCCTGCCTCTGTCAGGTCGTCACTTATTCATGACCTTGCAGGTGATTTTGTTTAGTTCTCCACCATTGCATTGACTTGCTGAGAGCCTGCCTCTTCCTAGGCTTGCACTTTCACTCGGGCAGCCTAATGGGAGGCAGGGGCTAAGGATGCTGGCCCAGAGGGTGGGTGCAGGCAGGGGAGCTGGACGAGGACTAAGTGTGTAAGTGTTCGTTGGTTCCTCAGGGAGTGTTTTCAGGTTATGAAGTTGTATAGGAACCAACATCGTAACTGCAGGGGCTAAAGAGAACCTCCCACACGTGAGTTAGAGGTTTTCTTTCAGCTTGTAGGAGCAGCTGCCTTTCTGCTTTGGCACAAAGGCAGAGCTCTAGAAGAATCTTGATGTATCAGGGCTTCAGAGCTGTTGAGAGCCACATTACTCACTAGCCTTGTTAAAGAGCCTGGCCGTGAACATTCATGTCTTCAAGGGTTGACCGAGGCTGGGCTTTCCATTCCCACCCAGACTGCTGTGTCAGTGTACCTCAGGCTTTCTTCTCACTTGGGAGCCCAATAGTCCTGTCACCTGGGTGTCCTCAACACTGTCCGAGGAGGACAGCTTGTTCTGGGAGTTGGCTGCCAGCCACTGGCTTCATCTTTCTGCTGACGTGACCATCCCAGCTGTTAGTTGGCCTCTTTCTCGATGGGATGCTTTACCGAGTAGCACTCAAGGGCTCCTGTGGTAGCGTGTGTAGAAAGCAGTACTGACAGCCTCAGGCCCAGTGGAGGGGGAAGAATGAGCTCCAGGCAGGAACTGGGACCTGTGACCACGTGGAGCCTCCTCGGGGGAGCATGTGCCCTGCTTGTAGGCAACTCGAGTCTCTAATCTAGCTGATTGCTGTCACTCAGGAATGTGGGCCCAGGATTGTTGAATCTTCTGTGTTTTCAAGAGAAGCCAGAAGTCCATATTTTTGCGTGAAATCTCTGGACAATTCAAAATGGCTGGTGTTTTTAAAAGTTTCCATCTTAAAGATAAGTGCTGGTCAGGTCCTACCTGTGGGTCACTGTTTTAGAGCCACTGAAAGTCAAAATCGGAATGAACATCTTCAGGTCCCATCTCCTTATCCCCATTTTTCAGAGACCAAGGCCCACAGGATGGAAGTAACATGTCTCGAGTCACCAACTAGACGACAAGTCAGGGCTCTGAGTTCCTGGTTTGTTTTGTCAATTTATTCATTTTCCAGATTTTGCTTTCTGCAAAGCCTGTAATGAGTTTTCCAGCTTGGTTTCTCCATGTGCTGAGAACTCCTCCCTGAGGTGTCTGCTGCTTCTGGGCGGTGGCTTTGTTGTGTAGGTGCCCCCGCCTCTCCTGCCACCAGCCCTGTCCTGCTGCCCTCGGCTCACCTCCAGTCTCATCTCACTCCAGGCATCCCTCGCTGCCTCCTCTTTCTTACCTGCCATCCTTAAACTTGCTGCAAAATGTCTTCTCACCCCATGTGATAAGTGGCATTTAGAGTGTGAATCATAAGAGGTTATGAATGCTCTCAGAGAACTTCAAGTGTGTGTATTTGGAGGGGGTGGGGGACCAAGGGAGGGAATGGGGGGAGGGGGAGTGAGCAGGCTCAAGCGATAGAAACTGGTCTTAAAGCCCCAAGCATCCCCCTTCCTGTACAAGTCACAGGGGCATGCAGTTGCCTCTTTTTGGTCCCCTTGACTATCCCAGGTGCCAAAGACCTCAGCCAGGGCTGGGCTTGGCAATAAGCGTGCAGAGGAATTTCTTGGGTGTTTATTAATCATCAGATGTTACAGAGTAACACCAGGCAAGCTATACCTCTGCTCTCAGAAACCTTTAATATACCTCTGTCAGGTCCGGTTCCCCATTTGCTCCTAAGAAGTTCCCATCTCCCAAGCAGGGCTGGAGGTGCACTGACCAGATCTCTCCCGTCGTCCCTAGAGGGTGGGGAGAGATTCCCCCGGCCACCAGCCCTGAGGAGGGACTACTGAGTCACAGGAGTAGAGCAGGGGGGCCTTTAATAATCACTGTAATCCCTCTTAACTTAGAGCGGACTGAGAAATTGCCCATGGGTTCCATTAAAAATGTGGTCAGTGAACCTATCGAAGGACACGAAGACTACCACATGATGGTAAGTAGCCGGCGTGGCCTGGCCCTCCCTAGACTCCTGCTTCTGCTCCTCCAACAGGGGATGGATGTTTCACTGAAGAGAGCACTCAGTGTTGAGAAGACATGCAGGGTTAAGACCCTCATGTTGTCTTCCCATTCTTAGAACTTAATCCATGACCTATTCCTTGTTCTGTTTATTTTGCAAACTGCACCCTGCCCCCAGCAGTTTAAAGGGGATACACTTATCTCTGCTGCATCTCTCATATCTGTAATGTTTTGTTTTTAGATCAGGAAAATAAATATAAAGAGGAGGTTAATGGCTTGTGGGTCTTCATTTTAAGTTTTGTCTTGCGTATGAAACAAAACCTCCCACTCGCCTTGGCGTCTGTGAGGGCACCAGGCTGCCCCTTTCTGCAGTGATGTTGCTTATCCCAGGGGGCAGCCCTCAAGTGGCCGAGGACCCTGTGGGGAGGGTGGAGTCTGTGACCTGGTTAAGCAAGGAGTTGTACTCTAAAGAGAGCAGCAGCTCTTTCCCAGACAGCACGTCTGGAGGCATTCCCCAGGTCTGCAGAACAGAGCAGGAGTTCCGTGGCGAGACTCCCTGAGCAGCTTAGGCAGACACCTGTCTTCCCAGCACTGTTGAAGGGACTGCTTTAAAAAGGAAGTCCAGCCACCTTGCTCCGAAGTTGCTGTGCCAGGGACCTAAGCTGAGCGGTGATAGGGTGCGGGCAGGGCTGCCTCCCTTGCTCACTGAGGAGGTGACAGTGATGTAGCCACGGCGGCGGCAGTCCAGCCCAGGGAGGAGCAGGAGCCAGCGGTCTGAGCTGTGGGTTGGCCTCCAGGGTTCACGGCGCAGGGAGGTGTTGGGAGGTCCGGGAAAAGGGGATCTCGAGGCATGGTGGTTCTCTCTGGGCAGATGACAGGTCCCCTGGCTCTAGGAGGTCAGCAAGTCATGTCCCCTCTGCTGCCCTGTCGGGGTCTGTCAGCTCGGGCTGCGTCAGGCCGTGGCTGGCCGTACAGCCCTGGGTGCACAGCTCATGGGTGTCCTCCGGGCAGTGGCGACGACAACACGGGCTCCTTTCAGGCCCTCGGGCGGCCCTTCCACCACTAGTCTCTGTAGTCTTTAAAGGATTGCAGGTGATTTGTTTTGCCTGCTCAGTGAATTTTTCTGTTTTAAAAGTTGGATTTTAATATTTTCAGCTGGGCCCCTTCACTCCCTTTCGAAACATCTGTCTCACCAGTTTGACCCGGTAGGGTTTGCAGTCCCAGTTTTCAGACAGCCTGGGAAGAAGGATTTCAAACAAGTAGAGTGGACCATTTTGGACATCTTTTAAGGAGGTGGTGTGGACGGCTAATGCCTTTGTATTTAGTTTAAATGCTGATTTCTCTCTGGAGTCATTGCTGGCAGAGGTGGGTTCTAATGGCCCCCTTTCTTTTCTAAATGCTATTAAGTAGCACCTTGGCCTTTGTCTTAATGAAAGTGTTTATTTCCCTCTTTGCAGATGCCATTTCACTAGCTAGATTCACAGGTCACCTTAGAAAAGGGGGGAATGTCACCATAGAGAAACGTTAAAAAGCACAGAAAAGGACCGAGAGTACTATAACAAACCCATATATCCATCACCAAGAAATGACTATTGTAAATATTTTGTAACCTGTTTTCAATCTTGCTTTAAATAAAATATACCAGCAGTGAATATGTCCCCATTGTCTTCCCCTCCCCCCATTTCCATTATCATAATTTATCATGTGGATCCTTCCCATCTCTCTGTGCGTTTATTTTCACGTATATCCATGACCAAGCTACAGTATTGTTTTGTGTTTTTTCAGTTTTCATAAATGGTATCATGGTATGTATCGTTCTGCAACTTGCTTTTTTTTGGTTCGACATTACGATCTGTCTGTATTAACTCTAGATCCAGTTCATACCTTTTAAAAGTAAATCCAGTATTCATACGAGTAGGTCACTTAATTTTGCGTTCCCTTACTGATGGATATGTAGGTTGTTTCCAGGTTTTTATCATTTCTGACAGTGCTGCTTTGAACACTCATGTCTGTTTCCTCCTGCATGTGTGACAGTTTTCCTAGGGCAGTGGTTCTCAAACTGGTCTCTGGATCAGCAGTATTACATCACCTGGGAACTTGTTAGAAATGCAGATCCTCAGGCCCTGCCCCATCTCTCTGGAACCAGGAACTTTAAGGGCTGGAGCCCACCAGTCTGTTCTAACAAGCCCCCAGCTGGCTCTGCTGCATGCGCGAGTTCGGGAACCACTGCTTTAGAATCGGCTATGCTTAACTCTCCCACCTTTTTATGTTTTATTTATCCATTTATTTTTGACAGGAGAATGCTCCCCATGTGCACAGTTTTTTTTTCCCCTTCCCTTTTTAATTAATTCACTTCTCAGCCCTCCCCATGTTTGTTGTGCTGCCTGCTCAGTCTCCCGACCTCTGAAGTACCGCTTGGTTTTCCTTTTTCCCTTCCAGGCGTTTCAGTTGGGCCCCACGGAAGCCTCTTACTACTGGGTGTACTGGGTTCCAACTCAATATGTGGATGCAATCAAAGACACTGTGCTGGGGAAATGGCAGTATTTTTGAAAGCACTTTCACCTCTGGCCCAGGAGACTGACCCAAAGTGAAGGACATTGCTGGGAGAGGCCTGCAGCATCCCTGGATTTCAGAGTTCTGGAACTTTGTTCAAAAAAAATCTATATCCAATCTAAGGTGATGTGGTGACTGAAGCCAGAGGTGATGTACTTTCACCATTAGCTTAATTTTAACTTAAAATCACCGGTTCCCTTTCTTGCAGTCAGCTTCATACCATTTTTAAAAGTCAATATGGTGGAAATCAATAAATCTGAATTCTGAACATGTTGTGTGGAATACTCTTAAGTGTGTTTGAGAGTAGATCTACCAATTTTGTTTAGAAAGCAATGATCGAAAGCTTTCTGGTTTCTTTCTTTTTTTCTTAAGTGATTTCACCTGAAATATTTTCATGACTCTGGTTGCAAACATTTGGACTGCGTTGTGATGAGTTGGGGTGGGTTTTTCCCTCTCTTATATGAAATTGTATGCAGAATGTGGGGTTAGTAAGCCATATTTCTCTGTCCGTTGATTCAGAATGAATTCTTTCCCTTTTTATTTTCCCACTTCCTAGATTGGAATTTGTTTTAAAAACCCAAAGATGTCAGTTCCTCCTTTTGTACCTCATCACCACTTCCTTTCCTGGCTTCCCTCCTGCCACGCTGCTGCTCATGAGCACTAGGCGGGAGAGGAAGAGCTGTGGGTCTGGTCGGGGTCGCTCACATTGGCTGTGGTGATTGTTGAGCAGCAGAGTGTGTCGCAGTGACTCCTGTCTGAACGTCTTGCCCTTTGGGCCCCGATCTCTGGGGAGATCCGCTGCTGCTTTGACGGTTGTCTGCAGCCCTCACTGATTCGGCGTTGAGGCCCAGCCTGGCACAGGTGTGCCTGGGTGTGCCGACAAAGACCTCTTTGAGAGGAGCCAGGTGGAAGCCAGTTACACAGCCCTACAGCCACAGACCCAGATCCTTCTTTCCTTAGAAGTTTTGAGAAAGTCTTCAGCAGTCCAATGGTTCTTTCAGTTACGTGTCTCCATTGGGTCCTTCTGCTCATGTGTTATGTTCAAGTGTCCTTCATCCCAGGTTCAGAGATGCTGCCTTTCTCAAGAAGAAGACATCTGACCTAGTGGGTTGGCCTATGTATTTAAACATCGAAAATGGGATAAATGGCTTTCGTGATTAGCTCTCCCTCTTCTGGTTTTAGCCCTTATGTTCTTCGTCCACGTGAAGTTCTGTTGTCTCCCGATGGCTTGGTTGACTCTGGAACGAGGGACGGTCTCTTGGTGAATGATACCCTTTGTGCTGTTCGCTGTTGCTCTGCTGCTGTCTTTGCAATTCTTGTCTCACTGGTGCAGGCCCTCATAGTAAGGTTTGGTGAGAGATGTTCCAAACTTCACATTTTGGATTCTAGACTGTTACCCCTCATTCTGTGAAATGTATTAGCATGTGTTCGCCTAAGATGACTATTCCTTGTGAGCCAGTTTATGGTGATATTCTGCACCCTTCCCTTCTAAGCTGTAGTTCAGGAATCCAGCCCATCCAGACAGACTCTTGCTTTTCGTGGTGTAGTCAATGCCAAGTTATGCATCTGGGCAGGAAAACCTACTGTTGCTTTTTTGGGGGGCATAAGTATGTATGGGAAGTGTGTAGTGTTCAAGAAACTGCCTGGTTTTCATCCTTGAAAAAGGAGCAGTGACTGTAGCTTTTCTGTCCTCGTTGGCCCACAGCTCCTGGAGAAAAGAGTGTTTCTTTGCTACTTGTTGAAGCCTCCCTCTGCAGTTGACAGGCCTACAGAGGAAACGGTCACGTAACAAGAAGAGCGT
>NW_006775554.1:1272661-1274635 GCF_000442215.2 Lipotes vexillifer
AGCGTCACCTCAGTTTGAATACTGCCCTTTCTGTTGGCCAGCGTCCCTGTCCCGGAGGCTTGTCCTGACAGTGCCACACGCCTCCTTTTGGTCTCTTGAAGCACGCGTCTCTGTCCCCGGACTGGCCGTGTGGGGCTGCTCTCTGAGGCCCCTCCTGCCAGGTCTCCTCACTTGCCCCACTTGTGCGGCTGCCCGTGCCACCTGACGCCCCTCCCTCCTGGCGACAGCGTGTGTCCCGTCCGTCTCCCTGCTCCCTGAGGGCCAAACCACCTCTCACTCAGGCTGGTGTCATCTCAAGACAGGACCAAAGCCTGTGTGAGCCTTTTTATTTTAAGTAAAATGGTGCTTTTTTCCTTACTTGGAGATATATAAATAATGTAAATGACATCTTTTCGTATGGACCTGAGTGTTGCTTTACAGAGCTCACTAAATCTGCTGGAACCATCTTGGGCTCTGGCTCCCAACTCCGTGGAGACCTTGCTGGAAGCCCCAGAGAGCCGAGGGGGCGGCACCAGGAGCCGCTGGGAGGAGTGTGGGGTGTAGAGCCGTGCCTGGGTCCCAGCAGTACTCACTAGCTTGTCACTCGGCCCCGTGAGTGGTCGCGTCATCATCATAATCTTACGGGCCAGAAAGTACTACTAAACCTGTGTTAGCAAACTGAGACTCTTTGCCCTTCGGTAGCCTCGCGGTGTTCATTTTTCCCTCAGGATGCTTTCTGGGCAGAGCCCTGGCTGTGATCCCCTCGCCGCGGCCTGGGGCGTGCATGCAGGGCAGGGTGGCCAAGGACCCTGCTTTCTCTCTGGAGGTCGTGCCGGCGGTCCCCCTGCAGGGCTCGCTCGCTCGCAGGCAGCCTGCCTTTCCTTCCCTCCCTGAGGCGACTTGGCAGGATAGTGACAAGCTGGTCCCTGCGTGGCCTGGCCCCTCAGCTCTGTTCCAGTCAGTCTGGTCAGAAAATGTAGAAAGACAGTCCCGACACGTGCTGGAACTCTTTGGTATTAAGTATTTTAATCGATGACGGGCCTTTAGCAAGTAGCATTAGCTCTTTTTAAATGAAGTCGAACTGAACTAAGGATGCACTTTCTCCGGAGTTGCTGCTTTAGATTACAAGGGCCAAGGAAACTCACTTTGCCACGTCTCTGAAAAGTTGCCGTATTTCAGCCGGAAGGGGCTGCCTTTCTTCTTACTCTCACTCTAACCACGTGCCTGGAGGAGCGGTCCTGGGCTCCGCACTTGGCCCGCCCTCTTTGCCAGGGGCAGGGAAGGGCATGGGATGGACCCCGGGTGCCAAGGGCCACGCAAGCGCGGCTTGCTTTCCACTGCATCCTCTGAGGGACGCCTCTTTCTCTCCTTGCCTCTGCTCATGCCTGTTGTCTTGGGAAAAGATGGTCCCTTTGTCTTAAGACTTTGTGAAAAAGTCATCTCCAGTTAGGACTGGCCCCTGTTTTCTTCTTAGAGGGACCTGGTGGCCTTTCTGAAGTCACAGGCGGTCAGGAGCCCTCCAAAGCGCACGACATCTGGCAGATATACCTGCCAGGCTGGGTGGTTCTACTGCTTTCTGAATTTCGAAGAATCTCTTTGTTTCTTAACCAGTTCTGCAGAATTATTTGACAATATATATAAGTACCATGTTTTCCCTGTGGTGTACGCTCTGTTCTGGTTTTTGTTTTTAATCAACTGCCTGTTTGGGAGGAGATGAACGTATTTAGTCTTATTAGCTATGCGCTGCTGGATTTTTTTTTTTAAGTGTAACCTTGACTAGCTGTCTTATTGTTTATCCTGTAAGATTAGTCTATCAATTAAAGTTTGATAATTAATTTTGTCTCCTTTTCCTTCCAATTCTTCACGCGCCTAATCTGTACTGGGGATGGACCAACATTTGGAAATGAGCCCAGAGCCATTTTTGGCCAGCTGTGGTGTACCATGTTGCCATCTTACTTATTTGGCGTATAAGTATATCCACGTTTGTTCCTGCTG
>NW_006775554.1:1274760-1290803 GCF_000442215.2 Lipotes vexillifer
CCTGCTGAAAGTAGTTGATAAAGGGGTTTGATTTGTTTTACGCTGTGTTAGTCAAACTACCACCTCGGCAGTCAGCCACGTCCCTGTTAGGGCTGTTCTCCTTGGCCTGGCCTCCAGGCGTTAGAGGGGAAGCTGCCTCCCAGCCCTTACGCCTCCCGCCTAGCGCCTCGTGTGACTTCAGTCTTCGAGGACGTGTTTGGTGAAACACTGAGATGGAGCTGCAGCTCTAGCCTCAAGCTACAAAGACCCAGAAGGAGGGAGGGAGATCTGTTACCAAAAATGGGACAAAAGCAGAATCCTTGGCACAAAGAGTGACTATAGTTTGTCAGAATTGGTTTTGACCCAGCACCACTCCCACTGGAACCCTCTCTGCTCTTCCCCCTGCGTTGTAAATGTTCCTGAAGGTTCTGATCTCACTGCCCCTTCCTGGCTCTTTTCCACTTTTTTAATACCTCATAATCCTGAAACAACACTGTTAGATTCTTAAGCCTCTGACTGTTATATGGGAGGGAGGGACAGGTGGGGCTGTGCTATATGTTGCCTGCTGCCCACCTAGGGAATCTTTGGTCTGCACAGAGGGTACTTCTGGACTCTATCCCAGTTCTGAACTGTTATTGCAGGCACCTTAAAACGAATAGGATGATTGACCCTCCTAAGATGGAGAATGAGATAAACTCCAGTCTGAATTTCTTACCATATTTGCGGGGGGAGATATCTTGGCATTTTCTCAACTGTGGGTAGCTAACAGAACACTTTCTACAACAGGACCCCACAGAACAGACTGTCATCAGGGCAGGAGGCAAGGACTTCTTCCTGCTTTTGCCCGAGCGGTCTGTCTAGACCATGCTGGCTGTAGGAAGTTGACGTGCTTTCCACCCTGGAGGCCTGTGCCAGTGCCACCCGGCTGCTTCCAGCTGGGATTAACCTCTGGCTTTTCCAGTTCATCAAGGCTATTTTTGTTCTGAAGCCTTGTTAGCCTATCTTATTCTGATAGAACCTTTCCTACTCTTCACCGCATTTTATAACTCCTAGCTTTCAAGTTTCTTCTATTTTTACCACTTTCCTCCATATCTAATTTCAGTCCCTTGCTGTCTTCCCTTTTTTGTTTTGGAAATTTTCAAACCTACAGAAAGTTGAAAAATGCTAGTGACCACCTCATGCTTTCACCTGGGTTCATCAGTTGTTAAAATATTAACTCCATTTGCTTTCTCTCACATACTTTATTTTGCTGAAGCATTTGACAGGCATGCAGACATCATGACACTTCACCTGTGGATATTTAAGCAGCATCTCTGAAGAATAAGGCCATTGTTATACCTAAGTATGACACGGTTACCTCACCTAAGAAAACTAACATCAATTCAGCAATATCATCTAATATACAGATGTTATGATATTAGTAACATCATCTAATATATCTTCTAGAACTGTTCTTTCCAATCAATAATCCTTATGTTTTTGAGTCCTTCTCCCAAATCTTGTATTTTTTTTTAAATACCCTTTTAACTTGTCTGTTGTTGCTAGTCCTGGCTTTTCTCTCTCACGTTAAAATAATCTCTTCCCATATGTTTTTTTTTTTTTTTTTTTGCGGTACGCGGGCCTCTCACTGCTGTGGCCTCTCCCGCCGTGGAGCACAGGCTCTGGACGCGCAGGCCCAGCGGCCATGGCTCACGGGCCCAGCTGCTCCACGGCATGTGGGATCCTCCCTGACCGGGGCACGAACCCCTGTCCCCTGCATCGGCAGGCGGACCCCCAACCACTGCGCCACCAGGGAAGCCCCCATATGTTTTTAATCTTAATTTCACTGTGACCCCCTACTCTCTTTCGCTTCCTGTTGTGAGTCTTGTACTGTTCGTTACTGCAGCTTCTGGAGCTGGGGGTCAGCAGAAGGTTGTCAGGGAACTCGCGCTCCCGCTGGGTAGAGTCCCCTTGTCTTCTGATCACTCTGGCTTCCCTCCCACATCTAAGTCTGAGATTTAAGGACTCCAGGGGTCCGTGACTGAGGACTCTTGGTTATTGGTGACAAACCCAATTCACATGAATTACGCAAGAGGATTTGGCTCATGTAACCAGAAAATCTGGAGGGTCAGACCTAGGCCTGTGCAGGTGCTTCAGTCTCATCAGGTGCCTGACCCTCCGCCTCCTGGCTCTGCTTTGTTCTCTCTCGACTTAGCTTCTACCAGACCTGCAGCCCCACGGGAAAGAGAATTGTTTTCTTCCGCAAGAATTCCAGAGTAGAAATACCACACAGGGCTCTTATTGGCTCCTTACTCTGCTCTCCACAAACACACAAACATAATGACCTTAGTGTCCGAGACGTGTTAGTTGACTTCCATTCATTGTGAGTCTGGGGCTTTCGGGTGAATACTGCAGACTGTAGAAAACAGCAGCTGTGGCAGACCACCCAGCAGGGATTGGACCTCTTGCCTATGTGCCAGGTAAATCACTTGGAAATGACCCTCTTTAGGGCTCCAGCCTTGGTGAAGAGTGGGTTCCTCTTCTGGACCCTCTCTCCACGGGGGACTTGCTCTTAAATACTCTGCCTGCAAGTCCCATAACATCAGCTCCTTCACTGAGTCTGTCCATTGGCAGACAGTGGGTCAGATTACGCACACGTGTTACGTTGTCACCACTCCACCATGTCCCTCTTGTCAGTCCCACTTTACCCATCGGAGGAAACTTAGGCTTAGAGATGTGTGACTTAGCCAAGGTCATATGCCTGTCAGTGACCAGGGCTGAGATTCAGAACCCAGATTTGCCTGATGCCAGAGTCTGTGCAGATGCTCATGGTATTGAGAACTTAGGAAAGAACTTGGCTACTTCTTGTTTTGCTTTCATACTTTTTCTTCTTTTCTCTCCCCAGTTTAACGTCTTAAGGGCACTAACTTGTGTTTGTGACTTGTTTTTTAAACTTCAACCCTTGACATTTATTGCTTGGCTACCATTTAAAAAACTAAGACAGTAAGTAATACATGCACTTGATAGAGAAATTTCAAGGGGTAAATCTCACACAGTTCTCCTAGTTTCTCCACCCTAGCTCTTCTGAAGGAAGCAGAATTCACTTTAGGCTTAAGCACTAAGAGGGCATCTCATGAGCGGAGGGTCAGTCATTCCCACGTAAATCCCTTATCAGAGGGAGAGGGGATCCGCAGTGGGAACTTCGCAGTAGGAGGGAACAGGCCCAGGCAAAGCATCTCACAAAGCAAACTCCAGCCTGCAAAGCAGGCAAAAGCCAGGCAAAGCAAACTCCAGCCTGGAGTTTTTCTTGAGATCTGGCTCATTATCTGTCATCTGCTTGGGCATCCCACAAATAAATCCATCGTCCCAAACTGAAATTATATCCCTCTTTTTTTGTTTTTTTTTTTTTTTTTTTTTTTTGCTGATTAAATATTTACTGCACACTCACTATATACGCGGAGCACAGGCTCGGGACGTGCTGGCTCAGCGGCCGTGGCCCACAGGCCCAGCTGCTCCGTGGCATGTGGGATCTTCCTGGACCGGGGCACGAACCCGCGTCCCCTGCATCGGCAGGCGGACTCCCAACCACTGCGCCACCAGGGAAGCCCCCCTCTTGTTTTTTTTTTTTTTCAACTTTCTGGCTGTGCCACGTGGCATGCAGGATCTTAGTTCCCCAACCAGAGAATCGAACCCACTCCCCTGCAGTGAAAGCATGGAGTCTTAACCGCTGGACCACCAGGGAAGTCCCTGTCTCCCTCTTCAATCTGACCCTCCTCTATTCCCTGTTTCAGACAGCAATTTACCCAGCACCAGTAGCCCAAGCCATAAGCTTGAGAGATACCCTAGACTTAACTTCCTCTGTCATCTGACCAAGTACTGCTATTTTTATCCCCAGAATATTTTTGCAGTCCATCTCTCTTCATCCCATCCTCCCAAATCTGCATCTTTCTCTTGGGTTCTTCTAGTAACCAGCAGACTCATCCCCTTCAGTCCGCCCTTTGCCGCCAACCGCTGAGCTCAAGTATAGCTGACTGTGTCTTCCCTGCGGAAAATCCTGCACCCACTGCCGACAAGTTCCTTGCCAGACAGTAGGGCCCTCCTTCGTGACCTGATCCTGGCCACAGCTTGAACCACAGGTCACCCCAGCCATGAGTTCACACTCCAGCCATATCCCTGCCTGAACAAATGACATCTGTGCACACGGGGCGCTTCCATGTCTCCTGCCCTTGCCTCGGGGATGACCCTGGCAGAGCCTTAGAAACTGTGCTCAGGCTTCACTGCCCGGGAACGCCTTTCCCAAGCCTCACTCCTCAGCTTCTGCTGAACTACTCTCAGTTCTCACAGATTTTTAATACTTCTGTTTTTCGTTTATTACACAAAACATGGTATTTATAATTTAGAAAATACTGATTAGTGAAAATAAGCCAATGTTATTTCTACCACGTGGTGGTAATCTTTAACATTTTGGTATGTGTTTTATGGAAATGGAATCATGCCGTTTATAGTCTCTTTTCACTTAAAACACCAATCTTTCATTGTATAAAATTATTTCTATTTAATCAATCCCATATCGTTGGATATCCAGTTGTATGCCCTCAATATACTTTTTGTTACATGTATGTATCATGTTGAATTTTCTCTTTGACAAATTTCAAACAGGATAGTTGACAGTAGTACAGTGAACGCCCATATACATGCATATACCTGTCAGCTAGTCACCATTTGTTAACAGTTTTGCTTTTTTTTTCCTGAACCATTTGAAAGTCAGCTGCAGACATCTTGATGCTTCAAGATGTATTAAGTATGCATCTCCTGAGAATAAGGTTAGTTTACTACATAATACTGATTATATCTAGGATATTTAACACTTGTCTTATCACCTATGTAGAGTCCAATTGTCCTCAAAATGTCTTTAAGTTTTTTTTCCCCAAACCTTTCAAGCTTCACATTTCCCATGAAGTTGATGTGTCTCTGGTCTCCTTTAATTTAGTTACCCTGTCCTTTTTGTCCCATATCATTGGTTTTTTTTTTTAAAGTCCCATCTTCTGGATTTGTTTCCTCATGATCAGTTTTATCAGCACCAGAGGTGATATGTCCTCAGTTCATCACGTCAGGTATTGGTGATGCTGAATGTGAAGCATCATGTGGATTTTAACTGCCTCCCTTATTAGATGGTGAGCTACCTGAGAGCAGAGACGATCTTTATCCTTGTGTACCGAGGCCCTGCCTCGGGGAGTGCGCCGCACGTGGTGAGCACATCGTTGTTTCACTGGGTACGTGAGTGCACTAGCTGTTTGGGAGACACAGAAGAGTGACGGGGCCACACACAGGTCATGACAGGCCTCCCAGCCACCCTCTCACAAAGGGCCCTGCCTAACAGCAGACACACGGATCCTCGACGATTAAAAACTGTGCACACAATCCCATTTATTCTAATTCACGCACTTTGGAATGCTACATTTGGCCAGTTTGCTGCTTATGTATAGTGGCACACAGGTCTCTCAGCAAGTTTTTAGACCAGAAAGCCCTCTGCTGTTGTTTGAACACCCAGATCTTTAATAGCATCATCAATGAGTAGTGTGTGTGATTCAGTGAGCTTTTTTCCCTCATTCTGGCTCCTTCGGGACTTACAACAGCTACAGAATGACGTGAATGGGCTGTTTCACTGCAGGTGTATGGTTAAGAGGTTAGCAAGCAGTCACTTCGGTGGCAGCAATAAACACAGATGCAATTTTTGGTAAAATGTGCAGCTGCCATGGAGGTTAAAAAAATAGCGAGAAGGACATTTACCTCAGATGTTAAATTATGGTACATTCCCAGCAAAGGAGTCTCGTGCAGCCTGTTGTTGCCTGTTGGACCTTTAGTGCCTAATAAGCACTCAAACTATTTGTTGAATAAATGCAGTTGTGAAAGAGAATGAGGCAGTGCCTTACGGCTCCAATTTGGCAGTTTTCCAAGAATACCTTGTTAAGTATCAATATTAAAAAAATGCGGTATAACAATGAATGCTTCCTATTACTGGAAATGGCTGGAAATACGGCTGCCTGACCTTGTCTATAGTAATTCTAGAGGGACACAGAAGGAGCTGGCAACATTGGGTACCTCCAGGAAGGAGAAGCAGGTGGCAGTGTGGCCTGAACCCCAGACCAGACTGCAGAATCTTGCCACGTCATCCCTCAGCCGTGAAGCTTCTCTGCCGGCTGGGGGTCACTCAGCCAGTCCCGCCACCTCTGTAACGCTGCTTCCCACTTAACTACAAGACCTTGGTCTCCTCCCTCCTACAAACTAGAAGTTTCGGGAAAAGTAGAGAAGCATTTTATGATAGGTCTCTCAAGCTAAATCTCATCAAGAGCTAGGCAATTGCCTACGTTAATTCCAAAGACCTAACGCAGTGCTAGGAATGAAAGGAGCACAAGTTAATACTTCCTGATATATGACAAAGAGACACAATGTCAAAGTAATCTTCTAAGAGGAAGGAGAACCTTTTATCCTCCAAAATTACTAAATTCCATTAATTCAGAAATGGCTCCTTAGGACAGGGATGAAAAATTAGTCCCACACGCTGGTATCAGCTGATACATGGAATAATCAGTAAATTAATGGAGGCACAGATACATTTGAGGCATTTTTGAGGCAAAATGTTTTTTATCACTAATTCATTCCTCATGCTGAAGGTGACGGGAGAGCAACTTGTTTCAAGTACCCTGCTGGAAAAGTCATATTTTTGATATGCATGAATACCAATGACAAATCACACAAATCTCTAAAAATGCCAAGCAATGTCAATATAAAGAAAGCACTTTAGAGACGTAATTAAAAAACTGAAGACAGAAAAATGTTGGTTTTATAGATTTATTTTCAACAGGCAAAAACACTTAAGACAATTTAAGTACAAGTCTAAACAGAATTACTCTGTCAAAGTCAGCAATGATGCAGAGATGCGTTCTCACTTCCAGACACTCGCCAGCATCTTCTGAGTCTTCTCTCAGTGAAGAAAAGGGGTCTGGCAAAAGACAAGTTCAGTGTTTCTCTCTGGTGCTACTGACTTTAAGTGATAATCTCTGAGGTGCTAAATCCAGGATAACTAAAGTTATAGACTCTAATAAAATGTTTTATTTTAAAAGTCTGATCACTTGATTATTCTACAGCCTAAAGAACAATAGCCAATATTTATCATGAGGCTTCTTTACATCAAGCATTGTATTAAGTGATTTACACACACTATTCAATTTTACCTTCACAGAAGCCCCAGGTAGGTCCTATCATTATCCCCATTTTACGTATGAGGAAACTGAGGCTTACAGAGGCTACGTGGCCTGCCCAAGACCACAGGCTTACAGAATGTTGCAGAGCTGAGAATAAACTTGGGTGTCTGACGCTAGAGTCCATCCTCTTACCCACGAGGCCTCTCCTGCCTAATTAAGAGCCAGGCCATCTCAGCTTCCTGGACAGTTACCCTTTGGTGGGTAACTGAGGGAGGCAGAGGTCTCTGCTTCTGGGTCGCCTTGCTCAGTTTTTTGTACAAGGCTGCTTTTACGAGGAGGGCTGACAATCAGTAAGAGTCCTGTCCAGGAGTGAACTGCTGTCAACACCTCTGGAAGGAGAAAGATGATCACTAGGGCTGGCCTCCTTGGAGTGGCAGATAACCAGAAGGTGCCTGCATTTTATAACCAGTGAAAATCTGTCAAGCACTTCCATTTTTCCATTTCTTCCCAAGTCTTTCTTTACTGAAGAACCACAGAGAGATTAATTCTATGGGAGAACATAATTCCATAAATCAAATTATTTACCTGATATTTTATTCATACACATCCTTCTTATCTGCAATGTAATCTACAATTTCTTGTGGGCACATTAACTTCTCCGCATCTATATCAGGAATTTCAAACCCTGAAAGTAAAATGTGCAACAATGCGTTGAGTGTAGGAAATGCCAGTCCTTTAGAACTGAAAGTATCTAACACTTCAGCAATACCCAGAAGTACATCAAAAATTTCCAGCAACTCTGAATCCCATTTAAGTTGTGAGCCTGTTGTTTCCAGGCAACATATTTTTTAGATATAATTCACATATTAGAAAATTACCCCATATAAAGTGTAAAATTCAATGGTTTTTAGTATATACACAAGGTTGTGCACCATCATCATCATCTAATTCTAGAACATTTTCATTACCCCCAAAAGAAACCCTGTAGCCCTAACCGATGCCATCCCTCTGAGGAACTGTAATTAAGTTCTGCTCTATAGGAAGGCACAGAAGTCCCTTGGCTTCCACTCAGGCAATTCACCCCCAAAATGGGCCTTGGAACCTTGTAAAGGTCTCATTTGCACAACTAACCGTCCCAGACAAGGGTAAGTTGGAGTGTGCATGGGAGGCACTGCAGGAAACCAAAGCGTGTGTGCATGTATGAGCCTGTGCACGCACACGCCCTATCCTTGGCACACCCAGCACTTCTCTAGACATTTAGGCCTAGCTCATTGGGGAGGCGGGAAGGAGGGAGACGGTGCACCGAGGTGTCATCAGCTTCTCCACAGGTGAGGTTATGCCCTCATCTTGGAGACCCACTTCAAGAATCTCCGTGCCACACTCCCCCAGGCCTATTCCGGTCACGCAGCCCTTGGTATTACACGGGGCACTCTGCGGACCTGCAGTAAGTGCTCTCCAAGTAAGTGCACTGTCCCTAATAATCACTTCCCCTGACAGTAAGCAGGAGTTGGGGAGGGGTGGGCACGACTGTTGCAAACCCCAGTCAGGCTCCCAGCATTTCTCTGCATTTAATCCACCGAAATCAAGAGCCACAACAGGCAGGTCCAAGACTCTGCCCGTGTGTGTTACCAAATTCGTCTTCCATGGCCATGATAATCTCCACTTGGTCCAAACTGTCTAAGCCCAGGTCTTTCATAAAATGGGAATTTACTGAGAGCTGCAAGAAAAGAAACACCAGACGCAAAATTCAGTCTGTGAGAGCGTTTGTTTCTCGAGATAACTGAATGGTGAAATATCAGTCATTATACAGAAGATTTTTTAATATAAAGAGGCCATATTTTAAACATAAAGAGCCACAACTAACATTATACATTTAACGTGTGGCAACCCACACTTGGTGTGCTTTACGTGTTAACTTACTCTACCTTATTTTGAAACGGTTATAGCAATATATATAAAGCTAATGATGAATTCACTTTATATATTTTATGATGATCTCTGATCACTGTTCTGAATGACATCTGAGAGTCTGGTTTTTCTTGCTGCCTTACGGACCACTAAGACACCACACCTTAGAAGTGACATTCTGCTCCCTCAAGAATAGCACACAGTGTCTATTATCACCCTGTCTTTAATTTAGACCTCAAGATCACCAGGAAGAATTCTTCAAAAACCACATCAAAAACAAACTACCCTACCCACACCACAGATTCTGTTATTAAAGAAGGAATGTTTTAAGGTAGCACTGTGAGAAAAACTCCAAGAAGAGTTAAGTTAAAAAAGCAAGGTGCACAACAGTATTTACAGTGTACTACCAGTTGTGTTTTTTTTAAAGGTTGGGAGATATAGACCACACAGTACATATAATATACATACATGTACTTGTATATATGCATATATATATGCCCTTCCATATGCACTGAGAATCTCTGGAAAAATACTCAAGAAGTCAGGTCAACTGGCACCTCCCAGAAGGAGAACTGGGTGCCTGGGGTGACTTTTACTGAATGTCCTTTAAACCCTTTGGATTTTGTACCATGTGACTAAATACTCATTTAAAGAAAAAACATTTAAACCACATCAATTACCTTTTCTGGGTCAATCTTGTCATAGAGTTTCAAGACGTAAAGAACACGGTCCTTGATGCCCTCTAATGTCAAAGGGGGTGCGTCACTATACTGGCGGCACAGCGGTATAACTCCACCTGGAACCTAGACCAAGGGAGGAGGGAAGCACTGCTGTTGAGCCTGAAATGCCTCTAAGTAAAGGCACTGGCCTACAGATGTCTTTCACAAAGCTTTCATGGGGTTAGCAAACCCATCTCATCTGATTCTAACTGTGGCCATTAGGACACACCGAGGCCTCATGCTGGGTAGTGTCAGAAGCCCTAGCAGTTCAAGAGCATAAAAATGGATCTCCTTTCCCCTCAGAGCCAGGACTGGACCCCTTCTTTCCTGTTCAGCCGTCAGGCTTTGGACATTGGTTCCACTCAGTAACACTGCCACTAAAATCATCTACGGCCTGCAGAAGAGCCTAAGGCTTCCCATGGCATCTCAAGCAGCACACTGCCTCTGTAAGGCACTGCCACCTTTAATACCCAAGTCAAAATAACTCACGCCAAGAGCTGTCAGGGTGAACTGAAAGGCAGCTCACACTGAAAACCATACACTGGAAGGGTCTAATTTGGCCCCAGCAGTAATTACACTGACTTTGGCCAAGACAAATGAAGCCAGTACCAACCCAAAGAAGAGGATGATGGAGCCTGACAGGCATACACTCCAATCTATTTTCCTTCCAAGTGGGCTTGCCTTGTTGCCACCAACTAAATAATGAGCCATTCTGATCTTTGCCATGATGGAGTAGTATCTCAAATCTCTCTGATATTAGCCTACCTGGTATTCAACTAGGTGTTAGGGTCCTGACTGGGTCCCTTCACCAAATGTGGAAAGGGCTCCAAGTCACATATCAGTGGACTTAAGGCCGTGGGAGCTATGGTGCACAAGAGGAGAAAATGAGACAGCCATCTGGCAGTTCTCACTGCAGAAGTCCCTAATCTGAACTGGTTTGTACTCCTTCTAAAGTTGATTTTAAGTGTGCAGTTTGGAGTTCTTAGGGCACAGAAACCCACAGAAAGTGGGTTGGCCTGTTGGGGTTAAGGTCCTCCAGAGTCACAAAGGTCTATGAAAAAACGTAATAAAAAACACTGCCAGGGGCTTCCCTGGTGGCGCAGTGGTTGAGAGTCCGCCTGCCGATGCAGGGGACACAGGTTCGTGCTCTGGTCCGGGAAGATCCCACATGCCGCGGAGCAGCTGGGCCCGTAAGCCACGGCTGCTGAGCCTGCACGTCCGGAGCCTGTGCTCCGCAACAGGAGAGGCCGCAACAGTGAGAGGCCCGCGTACCGCAAAACAATGACTAGAAGAGGCTTTCAAGCCACAAATAAAAGTAAAGCAGCAGAAAGGGCTAAAGAGAAAGGGGGAGAAGACATGAGTTAACATTGGTAATGACAGAAAAGACATCTGAGGTGGAAAGATCTAAGAGAGGCCTCGTCTTTGTGCATAGCAAGAAGTGGTATGAGGTGGAATTATCGCTGGGAGAGGGTGAGAGGCAGGGGAGGCTGATGTTCACGGCACCCAAGGGAAAGGAAGAAGCTGGTGAGGGCGTGCTTGTACGCAGCTACCCAAGCGGCCCACTAGGTGTCAGCAAGGACCGCAGCAGCACTGGCAAGTGCCTACAGGGGCCAGGTGGGTACCTTGTGATTAAATTAGATCAAAGGGGACTCCACCTGGAGACCACATGCCAGTCCAAAAAGGTGGCTGCAGTGGGCTCAGCAGGAGGCAGGAAGGTGTAGCAGGTGCGAACTCAGACTCCAGAATAACAAAAGTACCCTGGCACTAGCTCTTTGTTACTAGCTGTTTGGCCTTGGGCAAGTTATTTAACCTTTCTATGCCTGTTTCCTTATCTGTAAAATGGGCATAAACAAGAGTACCCAAGTTCACCGGACTGTTGTGAGGCATCAATGAGATCATGAAACATAAAGGGCTTAGAACACTGCCTGGCACATACCTAGGAAGTGCTATTGAGGGCTATCTAGTAGGATCAGGATGACAACAACCTGCCAGTTTGAGAGTTTGGCAGTAGTGTAGCCCCGAAGTACTCGATCCGACTCCTTCCCTCTCGATGCCCACAGCCCTGCTCTGGTCTCTTTACTGATTTTCTATCATTATGTTAGGCCATAGTACCACCCTAAGCACTTTACATATGTCATTTCCTTTAGAGCTAATAATAACCCCATTTTACAGATGAGGAAACTGAGAAAGAAAGGTTAGGTATCTTGCCCCAGGTTTCCCAGAATGGCCTCCTGGAGGGTCTTACTGCCTCCTTTCTACTGGATCTCAGCCATTTAAAAAAAAACAAAAACCAAAAAAAGATACAGAATGGACAAGCACTTCTGAAAAATGTCCCCAACAGCCAACATTGCTTCTGGTGTTAATTATTCTTCCCCAAGATCTACACTTAACAATTACATGCGACAAAATCACCTCCCACAGACATCAGAGAAGGCACTGTCTGCAGGGAAAGAATGACTACCCTGTGGACTAGTAGAAGTAAACCTGACTATTAACATCCATCTTACCTCCAACGGGGTCCATCTCTAAGGGAAACTCAGAGGAACCTAGATGGCTTTAAAGACCATCTCTGCAAACTACCCCCTGGACAGCTCTACCCAGATAGCACAGACATCTCAATCTCAGTTTGGAAATAAATTCCTTACCTGTTTCCAAAACACCTGCTCGCAGACCTCTACTCCTTCTCTACCACCTGGGGCTCTAGCCAGAAACCTCAGAGCCAACCTCCACTCTTCCCATTCCTTCACCATCATGTTTACTGAGTCACCCAGCCCAGTTGATTGGGAGGAAAGGTCTCAAACATTCCTTCAACAAACTGCATTTAATCTTTACTCCCTGTGACCTAGACAGAGAACATCCACATTCTTCAGTGCGGTATACAGCACCCTTCAATATACCTGTCTTCCCACCTCAACTCGGGTCTCTCCCTTCCACAGGCACCTAAGGGTCAATCCTAAGTAGGTGCCAGGCTCTTCCTGGCCTCTGCACATGCCATCACATCCTGCCCCGACTGCTTGAGAAACTGCTGCCTTCAAGACCATGCTGACTGGGGGTTTTAATTAAGCCCCTCTTCTTGCTTCTGCACTGTACACCTGTCCTCACATGTGGCAATGTCTTGCCTTTACCTACTACCTGCTTGTCTCAGCAGCCTTTGAGCTTTACCTTATGTGCCAAGCACTGTGTGGTGGGCTGGATCCACAAAGATAAATAAGACATAACCTCTATGCTCAGAGAAGCCTATGGTCTAATGGAGAAGACCAATACAAACAGAACATATCAATTGTAATAAAAATGTGGCAAGGGTATTTGTAGGCTGCTTCAGTAACAAAGGTTGTCAATCAGCCCTTGAGAGGCCAGGAAGGTAGAGACACCAGACTAGCAATTAGCCAGGAAAAGGATGGGGGCAGATTTTTCAAGGGAAGGACAGGCCAAGAAAAGGAAATGAGGCATGAAAGTGTAACGTGTAGGAAGAAATCAGTTCATGTTGCTGGAGATTAAAGGGCAAGGTGGTACACCGATGTGGGCTCTGAGGTTGAAGAGGCAGGGCCTGGGGCTGCAGAGCCTTGAGTAAGACAAAATAGGTTTGTCTTACTGGGGAATGCATGATGTGGGGAAATGAATGCATGATCGCAGCCCCAAGTCCAACACCATCATGCATGTCAGTCTGGTTCCATTACCAGCAACAGTTGAGCTTTCCCTGCACAAGTGCTTCGTCTTCATCTGGGTGCTGGGCCCCACAGAACTCTCTGGAAATGCTCTGTGCTCTGGCTGCCAGACACTTTAGATTTGGCGTTCTGGGTCAAGTATAAGACCTCAAGGCCCCATTTTAGACCACTATCCTTTTTTTCGTACCTTCTATTTTATACTATTATATTTTTAGACCCAGGAAAGCTGCCTTAGCTCCTTTTTTGGGGGAATCAGTTAGTATATAAATGAATAACTAGTTGCTCTGGGGTGAGCATAATGGATGGATTTAAGGAGGGAAAACCTGACAGAACGGAATACTCAGAACGAGTGAAGGTTCAGATGAGATGAATAAGGGCTGGAGGTGGGAGGGGTTTGGGGTGACTGGCATACAGGCAGTAACAGAAAGTGAAGAGACAGGCCAGGGAGAGTGTGTGGTAAGAGATCTCTGGACCTCACCAACATTTAAGGATTTGGTAGAAAGTTCCCAACTAGGTACAAAAAGAGATGAACCAAGAGAAAATAGCGTCAGAACGGCCCAGGGAAGACAGCACAGCAGGGAATAAGCTGGCAAGGTTAACATATAGCTGCCAAGTGTCCAATGAAGACATGAACTGATGTCTTTCTTTTGTATCCATCTCTGTAACCCTCAACAATGAACCAAGTATTTACTCTCCACTTCAAGCCGCAAAGGATATAAAGTGGCTTAATGGGAGCACTCAGTCAAAACCACTTTGTAAATATAAAGAAAATGGTTTCTCTGCTGTAAATGTAAACCAAGCAGAGGCAGTGGAACATCTCCGAGCACCCTGCTATTCAAGGCATGGTCCAAGGACCAGCAGCAGCAGGCTCTTCTGATAGCCCTGTGGAAATGAAGACTCTCAGACCCCTTTCCAGAATCTATATTTTAACACAGGTGATCAGTATGCACAATCAAGTTTGAATAGCAGTGCTCTAAGAATAAGGAACATCACTTTGCCTCTTAGCCTAACACCGAAGTCAGTCTCAGGAACAAAACAGCAACTATACACACTGCTCTTTTAACTCAACTTCAAGGTGACACTTTTAACCTCTTGATTCATCGATAAGACAATGCCCCCTGAATGAATCCACTACACTGTCAGTAAATCTTGACACTGGCTGCATAAAAGAATCACTGGCAACTTTCAAAAACCGATGACCAAGCCCCACCTCTAGAGATTCTAACTGATTTGGCCAGGGCATCCTTAGTTTTTATTCTCATATCTTAGTCAAGATTGAAACCACAATTACATGAAGTCCTGGAATTTGAAAAGGGAATTCTCAACTAAACCTTGGGAGTCTATCCTACTTTAAGACGACAGTTCTTAATCTTGAGGCACTTCAGAATCACCTGGGGAACTTAAACAAAAAACATGTCAGTGCCTCATCCCAGAGGAGTAAATCAGATGGGGAAGGGGAGAGCCCACGAGGGATTTATTTTTCTTTCTCTTTCATGCTACCCAGGTGACCTGAATGTGCAGCCAGGGTTGAGAATCACTGACCTAAGGAGAGTTTCAGTCTCACAAAGGTTTCATCAGATTAAAAAAACAAAACAAAACAAAAACTAGATACTACTTGTTTCCTATCCTTCCAAGAGACCCAGAAACAGGCAAAAGGTGCCACAGGGAGAAATCCAGGGAGAGAACTGCTGTGAAGAAGGCTGTAGGCCAGGGTGTCTTCCTCTCTGCATCCCGTCATTATTTTTTTCCTAGAAATCTATCACGGTATTTATCATTATCACTACGATTAACAGCAACCAGTATTGTGAGAGCTTGCCAGCACCGCCCTCGGTACTTTACCTGTATGATCTCTAAACCTCGCTGAAACTCCACAAGGTAGAAACTAGTATCCCATTTTTACGGTTCAGACTGAGGCTTAGCGAGGTTACAAGGCTTTTCCAAAGTTCCGAGGTCAGCTTTCGAACCCAAGGGTGTTTGACTGGAAGGTCTGTGCTGCTGCCCGTAATCACTAGGTCACCCGGGTCCCGGCAGGGATCAACCAATCACCGTTAGGCAGTGGGACGGAGAGCGAGCAGGCGTCCCCGGGTCACCCTCGCCAACAGCCGCCACAGTAGCTGCGGCCCCGCTGCCTGGCCAGTCCCCACCACCCCAAGCGGGCCCGACGCCTGACCCCAGCCAAGCCCCCCCCAAAGTCACCGCGAATCACCTGCGAGAGCACCGAGGCCGGATGCGGAGCCCAAGGCCTCGCCCTGGCCCCCGCGGGGAACAGAGTAGTGCAGAGTGACCGGGCCGCGGCCAGCGTGGGGAGCCGGGGCAGCGGCGCGAAGGCGGCGGGCAGTCGGCGGACACAGACGCAAAGGACACGAGCCGCCATGGCTACGCCGACCCAGGAGGCACTGCGCCGCGCCCTCCGGTCAGGTATCCTCCTGAGCTCCGCACAGGCGACGCATAGAGAGGCACTGTCGCGAGCCGCCCGCGGTAGCGGCCCCTGGCGGCTCCTGACTGCACTGCGCCCTCAGGGCGCGCGCTGCCCTGCTCTCCAGGTCCGGAGGCGAATGGCTGCTAGAGCCAGAGCTAAAAGGGGGAAG
>NW_006775554.1:1290819-1292666 GCF_000442215.2 Lipotes vexillifer
CTTATTTTTGTTATTCTCTGAAAGTTCTGAAATACATTTATTTAAAAGTTTTGATGCCGGGAATTCCCTGGCGGTCCAGTGGTTAGGGCTCCACGCTCTCACTGCCGAGGGCCCAGGTTCGATCCCTGGTCGGTAAATTAAATCCCATAAGCCGCGGGACACGGCCAAAAGAAAGAAAAGTTTTGATGCCGCGATTCTTCCATAGAAGAATTAAAATTAATTTGAATTAAAATTATTAAATAATTAAATTTATTTAATAGGTCAAAACTATTAAAATTATTTAATAGGTCAAAACAGTATAAAGAATGTGAAAATATGAGTTGATGTAAATATATAACTAAGACTAATAAATGTGGGAATTACAATAAAAGCAATATACATATTTTAAAACTTGACAATATAAATAATATAGCTCGCAAAAATGGGTAAGTGGGAGAAAGTTTAAGCGTGCTAATTCATTCATATTTCTCGACAGTGAAATCCAAACATATAGAACAATGGCTCCAAACTCTGAATACTGCCTGGATGAACAATTCAACAATGCCTTCAGTTTTACTTCAGTTTCTTTTTACTTTTGTTAAATTCAAGTAAAATAAAAGGTAGTGCCTTTAATTTAAAATAGAACGCATACTATGATCCTACTGTTGTAATTTCTATTTATGTATTCATTAAAATATCCAGAATCTGTTATGTGCTAGTTGTTGAGGCTACAGCAGTGAGCAAGCCAGGCTGGGCAGTCTATTTTCAGATTTTACATTTTAGTGGGAAAATGTACAATAAACAAACAAACAAAAAATACAACCCCCTACCCCCCCACGAAAAAAAAAAACCTCCAGGAAGTAGTGATAAGTACAATGATGGACAATAAAACAGGGAAGGGGATAATGAGAGCTATGGGAGGCGTGTCATTTTAGCCAGGGTGGTCTCTGAAGGCCTCTCTTTGGAGGTGATACTTGAGCCAAGACTTTCATCAATCAGGGGGATGGAAAAGAAACCCCCCAGAATCACCCTGCTGTTGGTGATGCCAACCAGAGTCTCTATGGCCGTGCTAGCAGTCCACCCCAGGCTTCTGCTGCAGGCTGATTTAATCACCACCACTTCACTGCTTATTAAGCCAATTGGAAGAGCAATTGTATCACCTCTTTGGAATGGTCAGTGAATAAATGGCCAAGCTCCACCTCAAGTAGCAGCCTTCCATTTCTGCAGAAAACTGGTGCCAAAAATCTGACTGGAGTCCAAGGATTAGGACCGATAAGATCTGCTTAAGTCACCAGTGACACAACAGCCTCTGATTACACCTTCCTGGCCATGCTCTGTGGCAGGCCCATGGGCCAGATCTATGATGGTCTCAGAAGAAGGAGCACTCAGGAAGAGCCTGATAGCCTACCAAGTCCAAGTTTGGAACCCTCTCTTTCCATAACCTCTCTGTATTTCTGGATAACATTTAATTCTTTTGGTCAAACATAATAAATCACCTCTTTTAAAATGACATATTTTGGAAAAGCTACTTTTCCCTTCAGCAAACACATAAAGAGAAAATGTCAACCTAGATGGGCTGTAGGGGAAAAGGTTCATTATTAAGATTGAGATCAAGTCCTTAGCAGCTGGGGAAGATTTAAGAGGGAGCAATGGTGCTTTTCAGTAGCACTCCCATCAAAGGATGTGTAAGCATAAACTATGTCAGCTTCTTGCACACATCACCCCACCAGCCCACCAGTCACCGCTCCCTCCTCCCAGCACATTTGCACTACTGTCACATCCCTTCCTGTTCCCCCTGGGAACTTGTACCACCAGTTCTCTCTTCTCCCCTACATCTTTAACCTCTCCTTTGCTTCTGGCTCTTTCCC
>NW_006775554.1:1292686-1300314 GCF_000442215.2 Lipotes vexillifer
TTTCCCTTGAGCCCATAAACATGCCAAAGTTTCTCCTAGCCTAAAAACAAGGCCAGAGACCTCCTCCAGTAGCCTTTGATGTATCTTTAATATTACCATTCCTCCTTCCTTTCATAGTCAACCTTCTTGAAGGAATAATCTACTCTTTCAGTCTTTAATTCCTCACTTCCTATTCACTTTTTTTAAATTAATTTTTATTGGAGTATAGTTGGTTTACAATGTTGTATTAGTTTCTGCTGTACAGCAAAGTGAATCAGTTTAGATTCTTTTCCCAAATAGGTCATTACAAGGTACTGAGTAGAGTTCCCTGTGCTATACAGTAGGTCCCCATTAGTTATCTATTTAGTATATAGCAGTGTGTATAGGTCAATCCTAATCTCCCAATTTATCCCTCCCCGCCTCCTTTCCCCCTTGATAACCGTAAGTTTGTTTTCTACATCTATGACTCTATTTCTGTTTTGTAAGTAATTTGTCCTATTCACCCTTTAATCCACTGAAATCTAGATTTACTTGACCTCCCACCCCCAGCACTAAAACTTTTCATAAACCTCACCACTGCATCTTAATTTAAGTCCAATAGACACAACTTCTCTGGCCATTCCTTTCCTGCCTTCTTCATGGCTCTATTTCCTCCATTCATCATTTAAACATTGATTCTGGGGGTCTGTCCTTGACCCATTCTTGACTTTAAACATACAAGTTTTCAGAATTGATTCACTCCAGAGGTTTTAATTGCCACCTGCATCCAACCTGGCCTCTTCTCTGAGCTTCACAGTCCTAGATCCAATTGCCTATTGCCAGATGATCTATAAGCACTCAGATCAGTTCTTTCCCCCTTGTGTGTTCCTTATTTCAATTGCTGACACCATCACCCCAGTAAGACAGAAACTGAAGGCTCCTTCACCTGCTGCCTAATCATGCATTCACTCAGTCCTCCTGCTTCTTTTCCCCCCTAAATCTCTCTCTGATTCAGCTATTTCATTCCCACTGCCCCTGCCACAGGTCAGGCCCTTCTGGGCATCTCCCTGCCTCTACCTTTGCCCTCCATAAATCCATTATTCACTGTGGCTACAGTGGGACCTTATCGCCTCACTCCTCAAACCCTTCAACAGCCCCTTCACCTGCAGCATAAAGTCCAGGTTTGTTAACATGCCTCACAAGCTCCCTGGCTACCTTTCTAGCTTCCTGAGTCCATTCCCCATGACATAATCATCTGGTAACACTGAGTTGTTTGTAGTTCACACCATACTGTCCTTGCTGCCTGGAATATCCTTTGCTTCTGCTCTGACCTCCTCACCTTGCAAGACTCAGCTAAGTTGTCATTCTTCATGAAGCTTTTCTTGAACCCCCTGTGTTGTGCTTGCCCATTTGAGCTTCCACAGCCCAACTCTGAACACACCCTTTCAATTTAAAACACAGTATTTAAATTAAATCACTAACCTGTGCACTTCTGAGGGGTGGGGGCCTCACGGCAATCATTTTCACACCTACTATGTCAAGTATGTACTCAGTGTTTGTTCTACTGTTACTAACTTAGATCTACTCAGTTTTCTTACCTCTTAAAATCAAGATAACGTGTTTCCCAGGGTTCCTGAGTAAATTAAATCTTTGTGAAAATCCATCTATTATCTATGATGTGCTTGCAAAGTATTAACTCATTTGAGGTTAGAGACAGTGAGAAAAGAATTAGTATAGGAGAGAAAATTAAATCTTTTATTCAAATGTATTAAAGGGTAGTAATGAAGTTAGCAAAACCCACTACAGTAATAGCATAAAAAGGTATCTTTAAAAGAGAAGTAATGGTGCAAATAGTTACCTTATATAGATCATGAATACATACTCTTAATATACTCAAGAAAGTTAGGCAAATAAATACTTGTAGATTGGGATGAAGTTTCCAATGATACCACCAGATTAGGACTTTAAAAATTGCCATCTCTCAAACCACTTAGGCAAAGGTGAAGATGATGTACTCAGTAAAGCTGTGTTGTTGACTCTAAGTGACTTGTGAAAATGCAAGCACTGGTATCAAGGGTGCACGTGAGAATGAAAAAGCACAACAGCATTTCTAAATTAGCGTTTAAATAGGTAGATATGTGAAAATAAAGTATTTTAAGTAGCATAAAAAGAAATTGCATATTAGTATACTGAGTTAACTGAAATTTACTTTTACTATGCAAGCATCATTGACTAAATATCTAGTTGTAAAATAATTAGTTCTTGTTTCTGAAAATGATCTTTATAGGATAGGAAAAAATATGCCAATCAAGATGTATCAAAATAAATATTTATTAACATTTGAAGCTTTATGTAGATACACCTTTAAAAGCAAATGTGCAAATGTGAGGAATTACAAAAATCAACCTAAAATCTGTTTCTCCCAAATAAGTATAAATGAACATTCAAGATTAGTAGGGCCCCTACCAACGGAGTAAAAAGTCTGTCTGAATGAATACAGGTAATTATTTTAAATGACTTTCAAATAGTCTCCTTTATAGTAACAACTCCAAAAAGTACTAAGAGGCCAAAAATATCCAGAACATGGTGTTCCAACCTTACCCTAACTTAGGAGCAGCGGTATACAAATATATTTCCATCTTTTTGTCCAGCCAGCAAATGAGAATCTGCACCTGACCATTTAACAAAAGACCAGTTCTGGTCAGAGATAGGTGGAAGGAGAGCAGTACAATGACCTAGGAGTAAGTCCCAAATGGCAATGGTTCCAGAAGTTAGTACTGCTGCTGCAAAATGATCTTTCACATCACCTTCCAGGAACCTAACAGCAAGCAGAGAAAAGACAATTCAGATCACATATCAAAAAAACAGACAAAGAGAAAAAACCATGAAAAAAAAACAGGCCCAAACCATGCTCTCAGGAAGAACAAAATTACCTGGAATATAGGAATGCCTGTGTTTGCAATCCAGGACTGCTGGCTATAATCACTAGAGACCCTGCCTGTCTCTCTGATGCACCTCTGTATCCCCTGCACACCAGCTCACAGGGGCCTGCCTCCCACTCCTCAAACCAGCTGAGCTCCATCTCACCTAATTGTCTTCGCTCTTGCTCTTCCCTCTCCTTGGCAGCTCTAACCCCAGAGCTTAGCCTGGCTGGGTTTTGCTCATCATTCAGGCCTGTCACCTCCGTAGAAAGGTCATACCTACTCAGAGATCTGAGAGCGCACACACACATACACTCTGCTCCCTCTCTATCACAGCACCTCTGTTTATCTTCACAGCACTCCTCACTATGGGAGATTCTCCTATTTCCATGTTTGGTCCTACAAAAATGTAAACATCATAAACCAAATCTGGTTGTCTTTTTAAGACAGGGTTCTGCAGTCAGCTACCGGGGTTTGAATTCTAACAAAGTTAAGAGATGTGCAACCCTGGCAAGTCATTCCACTTCATCAGTAAAACAGGGATATGATGATATGAGTACCTACTTCATAGGATTGTTGTGAAGTTTAATTAAACAGTTGATATAAAAAGCTTAGCACAGTACCTAACACACAGGAAGTGCTTAATACAAATTAATGATTATTCCTTACTGCCATATCACCAGCACCTTGCACAGAGCCTGGTACAGTCAGCCCTCAGTGAATATTGTGAGTGAACTGAACGATATATTTTATCTCTGGCTCGCACCCAACTTTGTATAGCTGATTCCTAGCCCTTCTTTTGAAAATCCATCAAGTTTTCCTTGACAGTCTCTCCCCAACCCTCCACTGCCAATTAAGGTGCCTTTCCATCCTTTGTGCTCCCCAAAAGTGCAAGCCTCATGGCATTGTGTGCCCTGAACAGCAGTCACTAGTTGTTTCTTTTTTGAACAGAAAAAGGTTTATTGCAAAGGCCAAGCAAGGAGAACAGGTGGCTTGTGCTTAAAAACTCGAGCTCACTAGGTTTCTCTTCTAACTTCCATGAGATTAGAAATAGTAGTGCTTCCTACAGGATTGGCACCAAATAGGCTTTCAAGATTTACTAAACAAATGGGTTTGAAAAGTGACAAAGGAAGTGTTTGACCAGGTAGTTATCTGTATCCTCAATTTCTAGGCCAATGACTATGGTTCTTTCTTTATATCCAAGAAAACAAGTATTATGCAAGCATATATTGCAGATGAGAGTTCTGAGGTTCTTGTTGACCTAAGAGCATTTGCAGAAATGCCACAGCTGGCTAAGTACATAGGGAGAGAGACTTTTAGAACATGCCATCATCTTGCAAGCTTTGCACAAGATCCAAAGAAACACAGAAATATACATTGTAACTATCAAGGTTCCTTACCCTTGTGAGTTACTAAAGCTAAACTTTGTGATCCTGATTTACCAGGTCTATTTTCAAACGTTAATAAAGGCAGTCTTTATAAATGATACCTTCAGATGTGGCTCGGTTTGCCTAATATCAGCACTACTTCAGAGCCTTACATAGCTCAGAAAACCGTTGGGATGACAATAACTGTGGCACTGGTAAATAGATCTTCTCATCAGTCAACAGATAAATATTTATCAAAAGATAAACATCAACTGCCTCCACGATGGAGATTCAGTCAAGATTTCAAAGTAAAGATATCTTTGTACATTTAAAACTTCCTTAATTTAGGTTTTATGAAAAGAACATAAATTATAGTAAGGTTTTTGTAAAGAATATTAATTACTTTGTATTTGAAATGTTTTTGGTATGGGAAAAAACAGGGCTTGAAAACACATAAAATACCTATCCAGTGCCATATTAGTGGGGATCATAGGATGTAGGGAATCTGAGGTTTGACTCAGATCTACTAAACTTCATACTTCATCCCACTTCTTTTTTTTCTTTTTTTCTTTTTTTTTTTGTGGTACGCGGGCCTCTCACTGTTGTGGCCTCTCCCATTGTGGAGCACAGGCTCCGGACGCACAGGCTCTGCGGCATGTGGGATCTTCCCGGACCGGGGCACAAACCCATGTCCCCTGCATCGGCAGGCACTCTCAACCACTGTGCCACCAGGGAAGCCCCCCATCCCACTTCTTAACGTTCTTTACCATGATCTGTAGTATTTCATGTTTCCATTCATGTCAGTGACACAAAAATATCTGGTTTCTGTATTTGCACAAATGCTTCTTAAAATGTCATACTCATTAAATGGCAATAACACACTTGCCTTCCAGCCTGCCCTTGAGGAAGGCAGTAGAGCATCACGCCCACACTCAGGGTCGTCTTTGGGTTAATCACAATCAGCTGAAACACAGGGCTTCCCAACAACTTGCTCTCTTTGGCACAAGGGTGACTCAGAACAACAAACAGGAGCCCCTGATTTAGGAGAAAAATTAATAACCAAGTAAATCATCAAGAGTATGTGGGGAAAAAAGCACTGGCAGAGACAAAACTAAAGAATTACAGGAACGGTCAACAGGCTCGTCAATTTCCAAGATTTAATCCCTGGCTCACTCTTTTCCAGGCAGAACTGTTGAGGGTATCACTGAGCTGGACTTCTGGCTTCTCCAGCAGAGGGCTCCCCATGACTTTACAGCCAGTCTTTGCAGGCATGACTAGCTGACTTATCAGCTTCCTCCACTTTACAGCCTACTAACATCTCATGCCATCTCTTTGGGAAAATGCTGGCATAAGAAAAAAGGGCATATAAACACACCGAGGGAGTCCTCAGACTAGAAATGTTCATCTGTAAGTTGGTTTTTGAAAGTTCAGAAGAAATTTTCTCATAAAAACAATCTTTTAAGTGGTGACTGCATTTTCAGGCCAGTTTGCAATAGCGTATTTATTTATAGAGTAAAAATGACCAAAAAAAGACACCATCACCTATAGTTGTTTCTGTGGGAGAATGTGTTACAGACCTCTCCTGGCTTTAAAATTACATGTTCTAATAATAACATTATCGTGTGTGAAAATATATGTCACACATACATGTATATATACATATATATGTATGTTGTATGTTGAAAGTAGTTATTTTGGGGGGTAAAATAGGGAAAATTAATTATAGGGCCATCTTAAGATTAATAACATTCATTTCTAATTAATCCATTTCTATCAATAGAATGACTGAATTCTTATAATGGGAATGAATTACCTTTATAATTAAAAACCAACCAAGCGTCAAAAAATGTTACATGCTATACACTTAACTAGGGGTTGGCAAACTGGCCTACAGGTCAAATCTGGCTCAATGCATGGCTCATGAGCTAAGAATGGTTTCTGCATTTTGAAATGGTTGGAAAAAAGAGGAAGAACATTTGGTGCCACATGAAAATTATATGAAATCCAAGTCTCAAAGTTTTATTGTCCAAAAAGTTTGATTGGAACATAGCCACACGATTTGTTTACGTATTACCTCTGCTGACTTGGGGCTGTAGTGGCAGAGTAGAGTAGCTGCAACAGAGACCATGTGGCCTGCAAAGCTGAAAATATTTACAATCTGGGCACTTTACAGAAAATGTTTGCTGATTTCTGTACTGAACTATTAACTATTATTTCTGGAGGTTGGCTTCATGGAGAAATTTTACTTCCTATCTTATACATTTCTGTGTTAAATGTTTTAATATCAAATAGGTATTAATGTTGTAATAACAAAAATGTAAAATTATTTAAATGCCTAGTAGGTATATTTAATCATTCCAGAAATAAATTCAACCCTCTTATTTTAAGATGAAAAGAGTTAGCCCCTGGGCTTCCCTGGTGGCACAGTGGTTGAGAGTCCGCCTGCCGATGCAGGAGACACGGGTTCGTGCCCCAGTCCGGGAAGATCCCACATGCCGTGGAGCGGCTGGGCCCGTGAGCCATGGCCGCTGAGCCTGCGCATCCGGCGCCTGTGCTCCACAACAGGAGAGGCCACAACAGTGAGAGGCCCGCGTACCGCAAAAAAAAAAAAAAAAATAAGCATCAGCTGAAAGAAGGGGACCACGTGGTAGAGGAAGCACACAGTATACTGGAGTCAGGCAGACTAGACTCCACCTGCAGCTATGAACTTCACCAGTTTTGTTGTCCCAGGGGTACGACTTCACCTCTGTGAGCCTCATTTCCTCAGCTGAAAAGTGGACACAGTAATAGCTAAAATCTCAAGAGGTTGTGCTGTGAGGATTTTAAGTGCCAATTTCAGTGCCTGACCCAGAGCAGACACTCAATAAACATCAGTTCCTTCAACACTTCCTTCTTTTAGTTTGAAAGATCTCAAAGTAGCTAGTAATGAGAGTTGGATCATTGCCAACCTCACAGAAAATGCAGGCTTAATGGTAATCTCACTACATAGTGAGCCTAATTGCTTTTGAATAAGCAGCCATATCACTTGGAGAGTAATGAGAGATTATAAATGATGATTTAATGCACTGAGCATTCACACTTAGCAGTCAGGTAGAACCCTGCTAAGGGCTGATGTTCAGGAACCGGTACAATCAAGTTCGTGAAAGTTCCCAAGGACCCGCAAAAAAAAAAAAAAAAGTTAGCCCCAAGATAATGTGATAGATTATCTAAGATCACACAACATTTTCTTTGTGGCATATGGGATCTTAGCTCCCTGACCAGGGATTGAACTCATGCCCCCTGCAGTGGAAGCGTGGAGTTTTAACCAGTGGGCCTCTAGGGAAGTCCCTAAGATCACACAACTTTTGAGTTCATTTCCACAGATGCTGCTAGACTAGGGAAA
>NW_006775554.1:1300324-1314948 GCF_000442215.2 Lipotes vexillifer
TGCATCCTTTGTGTTCAGAGCTTCTGGGTGCTGATGCTCACAGAGCTGCCACTGCGGCTGGGCCGGTCAGTCTCCACACAGCGCTGAGCTGGCTCCTTCTGCCTCTGCTCATGGCTCAACAGTGGATACTCAGGCAGTTATCCCTGACTCCTGGACAAATACCTTCACCCTGTTCAGATGTTAACACTGGACTGTAAGCCAAGTCTATTAACGCAGTGGCTAAGAAGCTGTGTTGAGTTCTATATGAGAATCCTAAAGCCTCAGAGAAAAACATGTCTAGGACCATTTAATCATCCTTCCTAAGGGCATTCATTCACATCATAAATCATTTATGGCAATGTGGTTGGAAGCCAAGTCTGATAATAGGCATACTATTTCCAGGTACAAATTCACAGCTGGAAATCAAGGTTTGCCCTTAAGTCATACAGCCAGAAATTTTACCTAGTCATATTGTGCCATCGCTTATTTTCACTGATAAATTTTAAGAAAGAACAAACACTGCTATCCAATTTTGAAAAAAAACAGGCACCAGGAAGGGTCAGGTAATTACTACTTACTAAGTTATTGCTCTCACTCAGTGAGGCCAACAGTAACACACAAAGTGGTCCCAGCAAATCATTACTTACCATTTCAGAATAAGCTCTGTGACAGACTGAAGCTTGGTAGGAATCACCAATGTGCATCTTTTTCAGGAGTTGACCAGTTTTTAAATTCCTTGGACACAAAAAATAAATAAGGTGTAATATTCTTCCAGCAAATTGGTTTTCACATAATGTTCTTATTTATCACAGAATCCTTTAGGAGGTGACCAAGGGAAAAACTAAGGGACACAGCACCTTAGTTTTGTTTAGCCACCAATTTAGCTAAAAATAAAACTATAGTTTAACTTTGCCAACAGTGTAATTTAATAGTTTAGCTTTAGATCGAATCTGCTATGCCACGAGGGATAAATCTTTTCACATTCCATGAGAAAAGTTTTCCATTATCTCATTTTACTTGTATTGAAATTAGGCACATGGCATAGCTCTATTATTATGATTTTATCACTCTTCTTGTTATGCCTATATTTTCCATGGAAGACAATGGTCAGGAAACCAAAATTGGTTAGGGGAGAGACTACACCTAAAATAGACTTATAATTATGTCTCTATAATATATGTTTATACTAGAGCTAGACCAAGATAATGGAGAGAAAAGATAATGTGGCTAGTCCAAGATAATGGAGAGAAAATGGACTGAGATGGGATAAAAAATGGAAAAAGGAAGACAGGAGAGGGTGAATACAAAGAAGAAAAAAATAAAGTTTGTTGGAACCACTCCTTAGTTTTACTGAGGATTTGTGACACTGATTAACTGTTCTACCATGTGACTCTACTGGTGAGAAACTTTCAACTGGCACCTCATTAGCCACAAGATAAAGTCCGAATTCTTTTTCATGGTACTTAGAACCCTCATGAATCCAGCGCTGCAACACTATATTACTCACTGCTCCCTTACTTGAAAGCTTCTCATTGTCTGGACAAAATACTGTGCATATTCCTGGCTCTATATCCTTGTTCAAGCTATCCCTCCCAACGCGCTCCCCATTACTGACTAATTCTCATCCCTGTTTTTGACAATGCCCATCTATTCCTTAAGGCCTAGATTATGTCCCATCCCCTCCCAGCTGTATGAGCTCAATTTAGACTCCATCACTCCTCCCGGTCTGCACCAGTCCACAGAAATCTCCTCTCCTCCAATTTCCTATAGTACTAACCATAGGCCTCATTTTTTATTTAATATATACTGTAATAGGGTATAATATATTCATTCAACAAATACTTCTGAAGTTTCTATGCACCAGGTACTGTGTATAAAAACTGAAGAAAGAAAACTGAATTCTCATGTACTTATGCAAGGTTTTCCTCATATAAAGAACACCAGAATGGTTTATCCCTTACAGAGGTTAGTACAAGTTCTGTATTTAGTAACTGCATTTTCCCCAAATCCCAAAGCACTTTGCTTAAATCTCTATCACTTTGACCTTATGTAAATTGTAAAGGAAATATATACTTTGAATTGCAAAGCAATCTTATTTCCCTACTAGATTTTAGGGGCCTTGGGACCAAAACTCATATCTGATTCATATCTGCATCCTCACAGAGAATGGTACATAAGTAGAAACTCAAATACCTAGTAAATAATTAAAAGATGGGTGCTCTGTTAATATAGCTTGATCAAGATTAAATATTTAGACCTTCAGCAATAGTTTCAAAAAGGACCACTGAACCTTGATTATAACATGAATCACTTTAGACATCTAACAAATCAGGAGGTCAATAGGGAAGGTGAACAACTACTATATGTAAATGTAAAGTTATACAGAGCCCAAATGGTAAATGATAGATTTTGATAGACATCTATGAGTAACTACTCTAAGCAAGGAGCTAAGACAGACACTGAGAATAGATATAAGATACAGTACCTATCTTCAAGGACTTTCATAATACAAGGTAGTATATGCTAAGTTAAAAATAAGGGCATGGGCTTCCCTGGTGGCGCAGTGGTTGAGAGTCCGCCTGCCGATGCAGGGGACGCGGGTTCGTGTCCCGGTCCGGGAAGATCCCACATGCCGCGAAGCGGCTGGGCCCGTGAGCCATGGCTGCTGAGCCTGCGCATCCGGAGCCTGTGCTCCGCAACGGGAGAGGCCACAGCAGTGAGAGGCCCGCGTACCATTAAAAAAAAAAAAAAATAAGGGCAATATGAACTCAGAGAGGAAAACATCAATGAGGGTTGAGGTGCTACAACAGAACTTAAGGCAACTTAAGGCAACCTTAAACTTAGAATTTAAACTGATACAGGTTAAGTATAGAGGTCCCTTCCTAGCCTCAAATTCCATTGTGATCCCTTATCTATGAAATGCCAAAGGCTATTATTATTAGAAGCGGGGAACTGAAGGATGGAATGAAAAAAGGGAGTGAAGGAATAGGGAACAGGTGGAGAGGAATTTTTGTGAAGCATAAGGGAAATGAAAGCTGCAAAAAGCAAAATGGGCCCCCATTGAAGGTTTTATTTTTGGCGGCGGGAGGTAGGAGGTCTGGGAGGATGAGTATTTATAAAGTAATAGTATAAAAGATGATCTGGGGGCTTCCCTGGTGGCGCAGTGGTTGAGAGTCCGCCTGCCGATGCAGGGGACGCGGGTTTGTGTCCCGGTCCGGGAAGATCCCACATACCGCGGAGCGGCTGGGCCCGTGAGCCTGCGCGTCCGGAGCCTGTGCTCTGCAACGGGAGAGGCCACAACAGTGAGAGGCCCGCGTACCGCAAAAAAACAAAACAAAACAAAAAATGATCTGGAGGTTGAATATTGATTGATGGCAAGGAGACCAATTACTAGATTATATAAATAGTATAGGAGCCAAACAATGAAAGTCCAGACTACAGAAAGAGCAAAAAGAATAGAAAAAACAAGTTTTATTAAGAACACTGTTCTCAAATAAGACCTATGTGTGGAAACCCTGAGGAAAGTGCCTAAAGTGGAAACCTGCTCCTTGAAGACAGCAGGACATCTGAAAACAAAGTCTTCTGGCAGATTAGGTCATGGTCAAATTCCAGAGGCTCCCTGGTGGGGAGGGGACCAAGTTTCTCTCAGGGGTCGCGCTTTCCTCGTTTATTCCTAGAGAGTTAGGACTGGAAAATGCAGAACAGGCAGGTAGCAGTGACACTAATATCTTAACTTTCTTTCACCAAGACCCATTCTGGCCCCAAGGGAATAGTTAATGGAGAAGCCTTCTGAGAAAAAAAAAAAAATCAACCTATTCTCCTACTACAAATCAACCTTACAAGTGCCTGTGGCCGGCTGTGGTTCTCTTCCATGGTCAGGAAAGAGAGGTGGCTGGGGACTCTTTGACTTCAGTTTCCCTACCACAAATGTGTTAATTTGAATCTTGAAATCATGTTTTATACATCTAGTAATTCTGGATAGTATTCTAGACATTATGAATGACACATCACATAAACTCTGCATTCTGTTAGGTTCCTCTGAAAAATATTGATTTTTTTCCCCTTAGTAAACAGTGAAATTGGCTAAACTCAAATTCCAAATGCCGAAAACCCAGTTCAGTTCTTTTTGCTTTACCTGGGCTGCTTCAAGTCTGACTGCAGACATTCAGTTTAAAGGTCAGCCAGATATTTAGGTAGAGAATATAGCCAGAGTTTAGGGCTCCTTCTCTGGTTCTCTACTTTTTGGGATTTTTCTTCCTTGCTTTCTAGCTGCTGTAGTTACCTTGATCTCTATCCTTCATTCCTTTAAGCCAGCAGGACAGAACATTTTCTATCAGGCTCTTAACTGAGTGTGCAGACTGGGGCCTGCCCGCTGAACAGGAAATTCGCCCAGTGACATTTCCTTCTTCTAAGTATTGAACTCCCTCCAGCATATTTCTTTTTTTCTTGCTCTCTAGTGCTTTCAGATAGTTGATTTTTATATTTTGTGCAGAGTTCATAGGTATTTTAAGTAGGAGAATTAGTCTGAGAAAGCTACTCAGCCATTAACTGGAAGCAATTTTTGTGTGTGTGTGTGTGTTTTGGCCGTGCGGCGAGGCACGTGGGATAGTTCCCTGACCAGGGATCAAACCCGGGTCTCTTCAGTGAAAGCGCCAAATCCTAATCACTAGGCCACCAGGGAACTCCCAGCAGTAGATTTTTGTCAACAAAAAAAAATTTCATTTATTTTAAAATTGTCTGCTTGGACTGTCTGAATTAATCTTGTTAAGACAAGTATACAGCATTTGATAGTAAACAAACAAAAACACAATCATATTTACAGAGTCTCTTATTTAATCTTAATAACCCTGTGAAATTAGAGGTAAATCCTTATATTACAGATGAGGAAACTGAGGCCCTTGAGGGAAAGCTTACCAAATAACAATGTTGTTCATTATAGTGGTACCAAGCAGAGCTTCCTGCATCCCTTGAACCTCAGCAAAAGTTAGTATAGTCTCTTCAGGGTGCATCAAAAACTGTTTTTCTTTGCTTCTGCATTAAAAACGGCATTAAAAATCAGCACTTTCTACCAAAGCAGTTTCTAAGCAGCCCTTCTACATATTATTGAACTATGCATAATAAACACTAACCTGATGCCAGAAAAAAAGTCTCAGCCAGAAAACACATGTATTCTAAACTTGCTACAATGAACATTTATTACTTTCATATTACCTACCTGGATATATTACAAGCACCTCAAATTCATCATATCCAAAATTAAACTCACCAGCTCTCTCTTTAAACCTTGTGTTTCTTTCTGCATTGCTATCTCAACTAACCGTTCCACCACCCACCCAAGTGAGCAACCCAGAAACATGGACTTTATCCTTGTGTCCTTCCTCTCTATTTACTCAATCACCAAGTCCTAATGACTTTATCATCTCATCTCTCTCAAATCCATCTGTTTCGCCCCATCTCCACTAATGCTTTCCTAATTTAAGCAAACAATTATTTATCTCTTATTTTACTGCAACAGGTCATGGATTAAATAAGACATCAAGGTCCATGCCCGTTATTAGGAAAGACAGATAAATAATCACAATAGGGCTTCCCTGGTGGCGCAGTGGTTAAGAATCTGCCTGCCAATGAAGGGGACACGGGTTCGAGCCCTGGTCCGGAAGATCCCACATGCCTCGGAGCAACCCGTGTGCCACAACTACTGAGCCTGCACTCTAGAGCCCGCGAGCCACAACTACTAAGACTGTGAGCCACAACTATTGAAGCCCGTGCGCCTAGAGCCCATGCTCTGCAACAAGAGAAGCCATCGCCATGAGAAGCCTGCGCATGGCAACAAAGGGTAGCCCCTGCTCCCCGCCACTAGAGAAAGCCCACGCACAGCAACGAAGACCCAACACAGCTAAAAATAAATAATTAAAATAATTTTTTTTTAAATCACAATAAAGTGTAACAACTGTATAACAGACATAGAGGATGCTATGAATTCCATTTTTAGCATGTTGAATTTGAGGTATCCACAAGATGTCTAATAAGTAGGCATGTAGGTCTAGAGGTTGAGAAAGAGCTCAGAGTTAGAAATGTATGTTTGCAAGTAGCCAGCATCCAGATGGTACCTGAAGCAATGGAAACCGAGTTTGTGAAACCAGAAAAGGGTATAGGATCTTGAGGTATTTCTAATACTTAAAGGACACACAGAGATGTCGAGGGAGACTGAAGAACAAACTACACTTGCTGAGCCTCTCTGCTCCACTGCCTTCTTCCCTGCCATGTCTGGCTCCACCCCCCTGAACTGCTTCTATGTTATAGCCCAGTATTGAGGCAGAACCTGCTATACTACACATACAGCAGAGAAAACAAGATGCTACTGATTCAACTTTCTCTGAAACCCTGTGATAAAATCATTCTTGATCTAATAGTTAAAATCAACCAATGCTTTTCTTACCCTCCATCTTCTGCAAACGTCATGATCTCTACTTGTTGATCACAAAGGGTCCCACTGCTACTGACTAGCCTCCTCTTTGTCAGGCCAAGCACAGCTTTTATATTTCCAGAACTCAGGAGCACTTGCTTTTCACTTTTACCATCAGGAGAACAAAGTAGTGCTCTAAACCAAATATAAGGAAAAATGCAGAGAAGTCAGGAGTAAGTCTTTAATATTAAAGAACTAGGTTCAAACTTTAAAAGGAAACTTCAGTTAGGGATGTCATTGATAGTTTTGTTTGTTTATTTTTTAACAAATCTCTCTTTAGACTAAATTTAGATTCTTTCAAGACTCAAGACTAGGTTATAACTTGTGCTCAAAACAAGCTGAGGAAGATCAAGGGAAAGAAAAAAATACTCCTTGAGAATTACATACCTGATTTCTCTGATTTCCAAATTTCCCAAAGCCACACACACAAGATTACAAACATCAGGCACTAGAACTATCTGTAATACTGGGACCTAAATAAAACAAAGGAGCCAAAAATTATATTTGGTTGTTTCATCTTTAATTAATCTAAATTTTCCAAAATTTGTCACATTCCTTTCTAGTGTCATTATACCAGGATAGTTTCCGACATCTGAACAAATGTGAAAACGTTCAGCAAACACCCTCTTTTTATAAGCTTAAATCCAAATAAGCTATGTGCATAATAGTGTTTACTGTGGCATTTATTTAACACAATCTATGCTCTAGCAATGGGAGAATAATTCAATAAATTCTGGCATGTGGATGAATGGAACAATCTGTAGCCATTTAAAGTAAGTTTATTCACTGAACAAATATTTATTGAGCAACATTCTGCAAAGCACAGTGCTAGAAGCTGGGGGTATACTGGAGAACAAGAATGAAATCTGCCAAGACAGTAGTAAATCTTAAGCATTCTCACCAAGAAAAAAAAAAAGGAAACCGTGTGGTGATAGATGTGTCGATTAACTTGATTATGGGAATCCTTTCACAGTGTGTATGTATATCAAATCATCACATGTGTACATCACAAATGTACACTTTAAATATATTACAATTTTATTTGTCAACTATACCTCAATAAAGCTGGAAAAATAAAATTCAAAATAAAAAAATAAGTAAGTATGAAGAATATGTAGAAACCAGGAAACATGTTTATACGGTAAGAAAAGGCAGGCTTAAAAATTTTAGGCACACTAAGATTGCAACCATATTAAGATATGTAAAAAGGTAGACAAGGACAGAAGAAAATATATACAGAAAAAAAAGTAGAAATAACATTTTGGTGAGAGGTAAGGAACAGAGGTATCAGCAAGTTTAGAAGTCAGAATAGATATGAAATTCCAAGTTCCCCCAGCAGGTCTAGCGTAAAAATCCATCTCTGGATAAACATATGATAAAGCAAATAAAAGCACAGTGTTAATTGTAGAGACTAGATGCTGGGTATATAGGTGCCCCCTGCACCACTTTTCTGTATGCTTGAATATTTTCATAACAAAATGTTAGGGAAAAACCGCATCTCTCTTGCTCTGTCTTGCATAGACATAGATCCCATATTTTTGGTAAGCTGCACATCTATATTACCATGCAAATGATTGGAAAGATCTGTTTCAGCTATAATATTCTGACTTACCTCTGCAAAGTGCCAGGAATAAATTTTTTCCCACTGCCAAGTATCCAGAGGTTTCCAAAGAGAAACTACGTATTCACAAGCAGTTATGATACACCGCTCTTTGAAACCAGCTATTTCCCACCACATGGCACTCACATCCACAGAACAGGAACCTGAAGGATTCTGACACAGAATGGCAACAACAGTTATGTTAAAGGGATCCTTGGGGGCTGTTTAATAAAAAGAATAAATATGAAAAGTAATGGATTACAAGGATTAGATGAAATACCAACTAAATGTAATTAAAATTTTATGCAGGTCAAAAGAAAGAGCTTTGTGGGTCTTACGTAACTACAACAGTTGTCCATACACACTTACAGTGATAGATTTAAAAACATGTAGCTCCAGATTGGAAAAGATTCAGAATTAACCACAAAAAAATAGACCATAAGAACTAACTGGAACATTAGTTCCATAAGAACCTTTGGAAATGAAACATTCTGATGAAGCACCCATGGGTTGAAGAGGGAATAAAACTGAAAGAACATATTATTTCTAAACGAACATGCAGAATGTGGTGGCCAAAGCAGTATGCCCCAACCCCCCGAAACAAAAAAAAAAACAAAAACCTATAATTATAAAGGTATTTATAAGGTAAGCAAGCAACTCAAGAAGTTAGTAAAAGAACAATGAAATAAGCACAATGATAAACAGAAGGAAGGACTTACTAAGGATAAAAACAGGAAAAAAAATGAAATAGGAAATCAAAAAACTCAATTAACAATCAACACAACCAAAAACCACTTTTTTTGGAAGACCTATAGGATGGACAAACCTCTTAAGTCTGATATAGGAAAAAAATACTTTTATATAGAAATAGGGAGTGAGAAGAGAGAGGCTTAACTGCATATACACAGACCAAAAAGCTATAATAATAATAAATAACTTTTTACCTACAAATTTGAAAATATGAATGAAATGGTTGATTCCTTTAAGAAACTAAGTTATTAAAACTGATTCATGAATAGCTTTGAAACAACATAGGTATCATTATGTGTTTTTTATAGGAAAGGAATCTGGGGCTCAGAGGCTAAATGATTTGTCCCACATCACACAGCCAGTGATCCGCAGAAATAGTTTATGTGGATTTAAAGCTCTTTCTTCTACACCAGTTGTTCTCAACTAGAGGCAATTTTGCAACCCTCCCCTGGGGGACAGTTAGCAATATCTGAAGACACTGTTGGTCATCAGTACTGGGAAGGGGGTGTTACTGGTAGAGACCAGGGTTGTTGCTAAATACCATACAATGCACAGGCCAGTCCCCTACAAGAAAGAATTATCCAGCCCCAAATGTCAACAGTACTGAGATTGAAAAACCCTGCTCTACACCATCCTACTTCAAGTATAAAACGTTAACCAGGACAGGGGTCTAATCCACTTCTCAGGATTTACCAAAATATCATTAACAGAATACTATAATTTATATTTCTCAGAACCATATATAACACATAGCATATGAAAATTAACCATTCACTATGTCATAACCTAGAACTGCTACCCATTTTCTTACAAATCACCACAAGTGATTCCTCTAGAAATACTGCATCATTTGGGTAGAAGAGTCATGAATGACCCCCCCCCCCCGTCAAAATACCTGATTTAAAATTTAGATAGAGAGTTAAGTTGTTCTTGGCAATAGCTTGACATATAAATTTCTTCAGAAGATCTCAAAATATATTCACAGGTAAATATTGTGGAAAACAAAGAATTTAAATGTTTTTCTGAATCTATTCTATCAAGTTTTTCTAATGATCAAATTCTTCTGCATTTTCCTATCAATTCATCACATTTTTCACATGTAAGACACAAGACATATTATAAGTTAATAGTCTTCCGACCTTTAACTTTGAAACCAATTGTAGGGTGCCTGGGTTTAAGCTATCACAAGCAGGAACGTCTGCTATTTCAGTCTGTGGAAACAAAAGTCACATAATTAATTTATACTTTATGTATGATATCTGCCTGCATCACTCACTCATCAAACTATTTCCTATGTTTTATTTTCTATGGTAACAGCAGCAAAGTTCCAAATGCAACAGCTTCATTGATAACAAAGAGAACAGGATCCCTTATATTTAAAAATATATATATTTTAATTAATCCTAATTTCCCCAGAATGAACTTAATGTTTATAGTGAAGCCGTATCACAGAAACATGTTAAAACATTCTTCAACACTGAGGAACTGATGTGTAAGGTGGTCACGCTGTCCATATTCACTAAGATACTTCATTTCTTCAGAGAAAATTTCACAAAGGAAGCAGTCTGTACCTGTTCAGTGGAATGTTTCCGTGATTCCTGGCACGTGTTTCCACGGAGCTGATTTTCTTTGTAGGTTGATGACTCGATGGGTAGAGCTGTTGCTTGGGGACCAGAGTCACAGTCACGGGAAGGCTGTCCTTCCCTTCCTGCCACATGCAGGCTGCTATCTAATTTTGGTGGGCTGCTCCAAAATTGTTTATGGTCACTAGCAAGGCTGACTGTGGCTTTTAAGTAAGAAAGCTGGGGTGTACAGCAAGCTTGTCCAACAACCTCTGCAGACACCTTTTCTCCATGGGCTTGCGAGCCAAAGGCTGGAGTAGAGCCTAAGACGGGGAAAGTGGGTGAGCATAGGTCTGCTGTCGGTCTGCCATTATCATCAGGTGCAACAGTATTTACAGGAGTGAAAAGTAAAATGGATGAAGAAAGGCCCTTCTCCTGAGGCTGGCTTCTTTGGTTTGGCATTTTAGGATGTGCCTTTCCTGGCAGGATGATCAGTTCCTCTTTCCCATCCTCCTTTCCTATAGTGATTTGTTTAGGGGTCAGTTGCTCCACAGCAACACAATTTCCCCCTTTAAGATGTCCCTCTCCATATATTTTTGATCCAAAAGGCTCCATCAGCTTTTCTGAGCAAGACTTCAGTTTTTCAAGCTTAAGAGGCCCAAAGTCTTCATCAGGTAACTGAAAGTCTGTGATTTTGAGAAAAGGTGACAGATGCTTTAAATTTAGCATTTCACTCTTATGATCTGGAGAAATGAAAGCATCATCATCCAAAGATAAATACACGTAATTTCTGTAAGAAAGGGAGTCCTCTTTTTGACAATGACCCTCCTTCTCTAAAACAGAAAGCAACAGAACAAATACCCAACAAGAGACATTAATTCCTAACGAAGAGTGAGATTCTAAACTCCAATATAGTGCAGAGTTCATTACTTTTCCCACCATGACTCTGAAATCTCAGTGAACAGTTCAAAAATCAGCCATAGGTTAGTGGTTAACTAGCAGCTCCTCCTGCAGGAGCAAAATCAATGTGGTGCTGACAGCACTAGCTAGAAGGGAGACGGGGGTGGAGTCCCAGCTCTGCCACTGATTCACTGTGTTACCTTGGGCATGTCAATTCACTTCATTTTCTTTGTCCCTCCTAGGGGAAATGGACTAAGAATCTCTAAAGTCCTTTCTGATCCAGAACTATGATTCCAACAGGCTACCAGAGTACCGTCTACAAAATGCTGGCCCTTCTCACTGAAGAAAACTTAGTCCCCTTTTCAAGCAAAGAGTAATTTACTAGACTTAAAGCGACAGGAATTCTGTATCACTCAAAGTGTAGCTGCATCCAACACCTAATAAACAGATAAGAAAGCTGTGGTTTATGTATACAATTGAATATTATCAGCCATAAACTGATACAAGCTACAATGTGGGTATATCTCAAAAACTAGCTAAGTAAAAGCAACCAGACACAAAACGTCACGTATTGTATAATTTCATTAATATGAGATACCCCAAATAAGTAAGTCCACAGAGATAGAATACAGATTGGTGGTTGCCAGGGACTGACGAGAGGAAATGGGAAGACACTGCTTAATGGGTATGGGGTTTCCCTTTGGGATGATGGAAGTGTTTTGGAACTAGATAGAGGTCATGGTGACACAACACTGAGAATGTACTAAACGTCACTGAATTGTTCACTTAATTTAAAAAGGTTATTTATGTTATGTGAAGGTCACCACAAGAAAAACATTTTTTTTTAATGTACCTGCAGGTTACTGAAATCACAGCAGATTATTTCAAAGTATACAAAAGAACATTTCAAGTTTATTATTAGGTTGCCCTACATTCCCATTCCTTTGTTTTCTTGTTGGCCTAAAAAATGATAAAAAAGTCATGATTATTATTTTTAAATTAATTAATGAATTGTAGCTCATAGACCAAAGCCTGTGTCCAGTGGTATAGAGCAGCTGGCTGCCTGTTGTGTAAATAAAATTTTATTGAGACGATCACATTTACATATTATCTATTGTTACTTTTTTTTTTTTTTTTTTTTTGCGGTACGCGGGCCTCTCACTGTTGCGGCCTCTCCCGTTGCGAAGCACAGGCTATGGACGCGCAGGCCCAGCGGCCATGGCTCACGGGCCCAGCTGCTCCGCGGCATGTGGGATCTTCCCGGACTGGGGCACGAACCCGTGTCCCCTGCATCGGCAGGCGGACTCTCAACCACTGCGCCACCAGGGAAGCCCCTGTCTGTTGTTACTTTCACACTATACTCATGTAGCTGTGATGGAGCACAAAGACTATATTTCATATCTGGCCCTTTACAGAAAGTTGCTGAGCTCTCACACAGAACTGGAGTGAATGATCTAGATTTTGTGCTCAGCTTACCAGATATAACTCCTGAGAAAATGAATAAAGAAGTTTAAATTATAACATGTCACTTGATATCCTTCAAAATCTGTGTCCTACAAACCTCAGAGAGACTGTATTAGATATTTTACCCCCAAAAGTGGCTCAGAAAAATTTCATTTTGCTAGACAATCATCCCTAAGAGTTTGTCAGTGGACTCTTGCTTTGACACAGATTTAATTTTATTTCAAAAACATTTCCTATATTAGTTACTTCTCCCCATGGATAAAAGATTGTATGGTACCTGAACAAACACTAATTTTAGGTAAATATCCAATATATTTTCCTTCGAAGTGTCAACTTTTTCAACCATATTTGTGAACTCTGGCACCATCCAGCTAGGGTTGAATTCTGACTCTGTCATTTTAAAGACAGATTACTTTGATCTCCTTGCCTTAGTTTCCTCATCTGTAAAGTGAAGATAAAAACAGATTCTACCTCATGTACAGTTGGTGTGATGATTCAGTGAGTATATGTACAACATTTAGAAAGTGCCAGGCACATAGTGTTAGCTACCACCACCATCAACCACAACTCAATTTACCTTTACCTCTCTTCTTACCATGAATAATTGCTTTTTCATTCTGATCTTTGTGCAAGGCAACTTCTTCCTTGGACCTATTAACACCTGATGTGCCAGAAGTTGGCAAAAGTAGTTCATGGTGATCTAACAGAGGGGTGCAGACTGACTTTCTTCTTCCTTTGTGTTTTCTACCAGATGGCTGGGTAACCGCCTTCCTAGAAAAGTCATTTTTAGTGGGGCCAGCGGGAGAGTTGACTTCAGTTAACGAGAGAAGTTTCTGAGGACTTTTTGAACTTGGTTGTTCTGCGTACGTGCCCGACATCTTAATTTCACTTCGGTTGGTTTCTTCATTGGAAACGTTTAACTTTTTAGCAGATTCCTTATTTTTAGTTTTAAAGCCCTTTTTTCTGACATCCAAATGACTTTGCATTACAGCCTCCAGGGCTACTTTCCTCTGGCAATTTGACGTGCGTCGTGTTGTTCTAACATAATATTCTGCAGGAAATAGAAGGCCTTCAAGCACTGTGCAAGAATGTGTTTGATTTTCTGTAGAAACAGGAGAAATTACTTCTAGGCTAAGACTCTTAGACTGACTTAGAACTTCTTTTTCCAGAAGACTTTCATTTCTACCACCAAGAGCATTATTGGGAGATTTAAAAGACATCTCTGAGTGATTTTGTTCTTTTAAGTTTCGGTTTTCATTTGCCACTAAGTTATCGTAGGTGAGTTCATTTATAGACCATGAATTAGCTGCCTCCAAGTTAGGACTTCTAGGCGGCTGGTCACTTGCACTTATACTTTTGTTTACCTCTGGGTTATCTGTAAAGACAGTCATTTTTTTGTTTTGCATCTCTAAGTTTACAGGCGAAGCAGGGCTAATGTTTTCTAAACTGTGAGTAGTAAGTTCACAGTTACTTTTAGGAGGCTCATGCTCAAGGTGCTGACCACTACTGCTGACTGATGGAATATGCAAAGGAAGAGTAGTCACCCTGGGGAAATTATTTCCTCTTAAGAGTGCATCAACATCTCTCTGCGGTTTGGCGTTTGGCAGAATTAATACACTCCCTACATTAGCTCCTGTAACTCGTGCTGGAGAATCGGGAATGTCAGACTTAGGACTTGACAGGTAAGTTCTTATCTCAGTTACAGGTGTCTTAGGATTTTCTCTATTGATTTCTTCCTGTTTCTTTAGTCTTTTTCCAGAGAGTATAAGCGAATCAATGTCAAAGAAAGACTCTCTCTCCTGTGAAATAAATGTTCTCTCCTGTTTCTTTCTTCTCCCTAGCAGCTTACTCTGCCTTTTCTTACCATCGGGGCCACTGACCCTGTAGGGACAATGTTCTTGGA
>NW_006775554.1:1314973-1337776 GCF_000442215.2 Lipotes vexillifer
TAGGGAAAATGTTCTTGGATATCATCTGATCTTTGTATGCGTGATCCTTCTGCTGGGACTCGTCCAGGGCTAAAGGACTCAGGCTCAAGGTCAAGTGTGATAGGTGTCTTTTCTCCAGTTTCTTTATCGACGTGTGTGTTGATTTGCAACGTGTCACAAGGAGATACTTTATTTTTAGGTTCTGAGGAGAAAAAATTATATAGTTAATATTTTTCTTTTAAAATGACATAAAAACTACCCCATATTTATTTTTAAATATTACATATAAATACTACAAAACATTTATTTAAAAGAGAGTCAATGGTATTTCGTTCAAACAGATCAAAGTTCAAGTTTTTAATGATCTGATGAACTATAATAATATTAAGTAAATGTAACAAAAATGGAATTGTGCTGGAAAAATTATTTTTAAACTAAAAGATTATCTATTCTTTTTTTTTTTTTTTTTTTTTTTTTTTTTGTGTTATGTCGGCCTCTCACTGTTGTGGCCTCTCCTGTTGCGGAGCACAGGCTCCGGACGCGCAGGCTCAGCGGTCATGGCCCACGGGCCCAGCCGTTCCGCGGCATGTGGGATCCTCCCGGACCGAGGCACGAACCCGTGTCCCCTGCATCAGCAGGCAGATTCTCAACCACTGCGCCACCAGGGAAGCCCGAAAAGATTATCTATTCTTTATTGCAATCATCTTTTCTCTTAGTTTTGTCTTCCAGCTTCATTGAAGTACAACTGACAAATAAATATTGTACATATTTAATGTGATGTTTTGGTATATGTATATATTGTGAAATGTTGCTACCATCAAGCTAACATATCCATCATTTCATATAGTTACAATTTTTTGTGTGTCATGAGAACACTTAAGGTCAGCTCTCTTAGCAAATTTCAAGTATACAATACAGTATTATTCCTTTTTTCTTTTTTTTTGGGCTGCGCAGCACGCAGCATCCTAGTTACCAGACCAGTGATCAAACCTGTACCTGCTGCAGTGGAAGCATGGTGTATTAACCACTGGACTGCCAGGGGAGTACCTACAATACAGTATTATTCACTATTGTCACCATGCTGTATGTTAGATCTCCAGAACTTATTTATTCTGCATAACTGCAACTCTGTACCCTTCGACCTACATCTCCCCATTTCCCCCATATCTCACCTAATTTTTTACTTCTTTTTTTTTTGGTATGTGGGCCTCTCACTGTTGTGGCCTCTCCCATTGCAGAGCACAGGCTCCGGACGCGCAGGCCATGGCTCACGGGCCCAGCCTCTCTGCGGCATGTGGGATCTTCCTGAACCGGGACACAAACCTGTGTCCCCTGCATCGGCGGGCGGACTCTCAACCGCTGAGCCACCAGGGAAGCCCCATGTCTTTTTTTGGCTGAAGTAATTTTCATATCACTTTTCTTTTCTTTTTTTTTTGCCGCACTGCACGGCATCTGGTATCTCAGTTCCCTGACCGGGGATTGAACCCGTGCCCCCTGCATTGGAAGCTAGGAGTCTTAACCACTAGACCACCAGAGAAGTCCCTCATACCACTTTTCTACTTCATTAGCCTCCAATTTTATGATTATAAATTACCTGACTTCTAACATAAGAAATGATTATTGTTTTTTATTAAAATGTTCCCAGCCAGACTTTTTTCTTTGTGCATATATAATTTTAAAAAATCATCTTTCCGGGCTTCCCTGGTGGCGCAGTGGTTGAGAGTCCACCTGCCGATGCAGGGGACACGGGTTCGTGCCCCGGTCTGGGAAGATCCCACATGCCACGGAGCGGCTGGGCCCGTGGGCCATGGCTGCTGAGCCTGCGCGTCCGGAGCCTGTGCTCCACAATGGGAGAGGCCACAGCAGTGAGAGGCCCGCATACCGCAAAAAAAAGAAAAAAAAAAAAAGTCATCTTTCCAATATTTAAGCAATAAATATAATTGCTAAAAGTTAAGAGAGAAAAAGAGCAACTAAATATGCAATCCAACTGAAATACAGTTTATTGCTCACAGAATGGGAGAAAATATTTACAAATCATGTATCTGATAAGGGTCTAATAGCTAGAATATATGAAGAACCCTTACAACTCACCAATAAAAAGACAAATACCTAATTAAAATATCGGCAAGGACTTGAAGAGATATTTCTCTGAAGAAGATATACAAATGGTCAACAAGCACACAAAAAGATGTTCAACATCATTAGTCACTAGGAAATGCAAATCAAAACCACAATTAGATACCACTTCATATCTACCAGAATGGTTATAATTTTAAAAATAGAAAATTACAATTATTAGCAAGGATGTGGAGAGACTGGACCCCTTGTGCATTGCAGTGGGAATGTAAAATGGTACAGCCACTGTAGAAAACAGTTTGGCAGTTCCTCAAAAAAGTTAAACATAGAATTATCGTATGACCTAGAAATTCTACACCTAGGTACATACCTGAAGGAACTGAAAATATATGTCCACATAAACACTTGTACATGAATGTTCACAGCAGCATAATGGCCAAAATTCATAACAGCCAAAAAGTAGCAACAACCCAAATGTCCGTTAACTGACAAATGGATATACAAATTATGGTACATCTATATAATGGAATATTATTCAGCTGCAAAAAGGAATGGAGTACTGATGCATGCTTAGATGAATGTATAGATGGATGGATGACAGTTGAAAACTTTATGCTAAGTGAAAGATAGTCACAAAAGGCCACATATTGTATGGTTCCATTTATACACAATGCCCAGGATAGGAAAATCCACAGGGACAAAAAGTAGGTTAATAGTTGCCCAGGGGTTAAGGGTAGGATGGGCACAGCGTTTCTTTTAGGGGTGGTGAAAATGTTCTGTAATTAGATAGTGACTAGATTATATAATTTTTTGAATATACAAAGAACCACTGAATTGTACACTTTAAAGACTCTACTGCTACTGCTTATCTTCTGACTGTGAGAAAAAGAACCACAGCCAAATTTACCTGGGAAATGAATAATAAAGCAAGTATAAGTGAATGGGCTCGCTTTACCTGTGTCGGTTAGCTGCGTTGAAACTTCCTGCTGGAGCGAGGAATCTTGTCCTTCTACTGTTCTCTTAATGGAATTCTTAAACTTTTCAGCTCTCTGGGCACGCTACAGAAAACAAAAGCAGCTCACGAAACAATTTTACAAAAAAGAAATAAATTTTGGTTAAAAGCTTTATTAAACGAAGAGCTGTTTTTATATTCTTTGTACCACAATACCAATTTGAGAGAATAAGATTCACTTACCTGAAGGCGGGCCAGTGTCTTGCTGTATTCCCTTTTCAAGAATGCTAATTTTTCCTTCAACTGGAAGAAGTAAAACACCAAACAAAACTGAGCAGGTAGAAAGGAGGCATCAGAGAGAAGGGATGCAGTGCCTATCAGACACTAGCATGCAGCACCCAGCTGGCCCCTCATCTAGAGGCAGTGGAGGAAGCGGCACTGACTCATTCTACTTTCAGTTCTCACAGAACATCAAGCTCTATAATATCTCAGCATCTCTGCATAAGTTGTTCCTATCACCTGGAGCATTTCCTCCCCAACTCACTTTGCTAATTCCTACTGATTCCTCAAGCCTCAGCTTAGATTTTTATTTCCCTGGGGTAAACTTCTAGGTCCTTCTCCAAATCCAAGTTAGGCATTCCACCTCTCCTCTGTGCTTGCTTTATCACAGTACTTATTACACATATTGTCTGTTTACTTCTGTTTCCTCCCATCTCACTGTGAGATCCTTGAAGGTAGCAGGGGCTGTCATCCTCAGACAGTCATTCGACTAACGAATCAGTCATTGGTCCAGGTATCTCCAGCACCTAGAACAATAACTGATACCCACCGTGTGTCAGTTACAGTTCCAGGGGCTAGGTATACAGAGTGGTCAAGACCCCTGCTCCCAGGCAGCTTACATATAGTGAGGGGTACAGATAATAAACAAGGAAACAAATAAACAGGTGAGATGATTTCACATGGCAATCAATACCTAGACAAACAGGGTGATGTGAGAGTGTCTGGGCTACAGGAGAATGGACTACTTTAGAGACAGTGTGAGGAAGGCATTTCTGAGGACTACAATTTGAGCCCAGACCTGAAGGAGGAAAGAGCTAGCTTTGGGAAGATCATAGGGAAAGCAGTTTGTCCAAGATGACACAATTCATAAACGGCATGATTCACACCTAGACGGCTTCTCACAGCTTCCTACTTATCATCATTATCAATGTCTGGGAATTAGCTTGTTGACTTGTAAATGACCTCTGTCACCCCCACTGCAAGGCAGAATGGGATAAGAGGACTGATGAGTTACTGTGAATGAAGAGTTTCAGTATGATGCTTGGAAGAGCCAGCCCAAGCTGCATTCAAGTTAACATTCGCCGGCCCACGTACAAGGTGTCATGTATAAGGATATTCAGAGCAGCACTGTTGTAGAAAGAAAAGCTGCAAACAACCTAAAAGGCTCTCGACAGAGTAATGTGTAAAGAAAAGGCGGCACTTCCACGCTGCAGGATACTATAAAAAACTTTAAAAAAATAAGGTAGGTGGGCTTCCCTGGTGGCGCAGTGGTTGAGAGTCCGCCTGCCGATACAGGGGACACGGGTTCGTGCCCCGGTCCAGGAGGATCCCACATGCCGCGGAGCGGCTGGGCCCGTGAGCCATGGCCGCTGGGCCTGCGCGCCCGGAGCCTGTGCTCCGCAAAGGGAGGGGCCACAACAGTGAGAGACCCGCGTACCGCAAAAAAAATTAAAATGAAAATAAGGTAGGTAAACATGGACTAATGTGGATGTTAAACACGAAGAAGGAAAACGGAAGTTGCAGAACCATCCGGATCATACCATTTACGAACATTCACCTTTCCAAAAAAACGTAATACTTTTTGGTGGTTAAAGAACACAACTGCACCCCTCCACACCCCCACCGCCCGTTCAACACGCGCACGCGCGCGCACACACATACAGGTGCACAAAAAGGTCTGAAATCCAGATTGTTAAGAGATTTACTTAAGGGGGCGGGGTGGGAGAAGCCAAGATTGAGAGTGTGCAAGGTGGGCTGGGGAGGGTGTCAAAGCGAACTTTAGCTTTATCTACAGTTTTACATTTTGTACTTTTGCATTTCTGCTGTAAAGAAACTTCGTTCTTCAAACGCCACCACGGGAGCACAGGGCTCTCCTACACTTTCACTTCGTGTGCCCCCTCAGTCCAGGGAAGTGGGTGAGAGGTCACTGCCGCCCTCTGATAGTGGAGGAAACAAAGACAGGCCTCAAATCCTGGGAAAGGGGGTCAAAGTTCTGAGTCAACCCTTCCCGCATCCCCGGCACCTTTTCCTTCTCCTCACAGCTGAGGGGCTTCCCAGGAGGCTCTTCCATCTGGCCGGCGGCCAACAAAAAGAGCATCTGTCGCTGGCCCCGGGCCTGCGGATACGAGGAGCCCGGCTGGCCCTAGGCCCCGAGGCTCCCGGGGAAGGTACGGGGTGCCCGGGATCCAGTCAGCCCACGGTCAGCCGGCCCACGCGGGCTGGGCGCACCAATCACCCCTTCCAATTACATCCGCCACTCGGCCTGCGCACGCGCAACCAGAGACCGCAGAGCAGTGGAGCGAGGCAACCTAGCGGAGAGCCGAGCTATGGATGAGACCGCAGACCGCCCAGAGCGGAAGTGGAGGAGCAGCCGGAAGTAGCCGGAGTCTGAGGCGGAGAGATAGGGGGACAGACTTTGACAGGAGTCGGAGCTTCGCAGAGGAGTTGGTGGCCATGGAGTTGGGAGAGCTTCTCTACAACAAGTCCGAGTATATCGAGACGGTGCGCGTGTCCAGAAATCTGCCCTCCCCTCTCCAAGCGTGCGTCCCCTGAGGCCGCCGTCTCCATCCTGTCCCTGCCCCACCCCAGGTCCCTTTGGCGTTTAGTCCGAAATTACACAGTGAGAGTTCATGTATGGTCTGGCTTTGTTATGTATTCCTTGCATGGCCAGTTTAGGCTTTTAAAAATTTATTCCTGATTTCCTCGTAGAGATAAAACGCCTTCCAGAAAGCAGGACAAGTCTCATCCATCCTGATAATTACAGCTCTGGGCTTCAGGCCTTTAAAAATTTTTTTTTTTTTAAAAACTAACGTGTCATAATTTATTACTACGTGCTAAAGACTATTAGGTTCTTTTTTGTTTGTTTGTTAGGTTCTTTATAGTCAGTACAAACTGTATGTAGATGTGTGTTAATTGCTTGAAACCAGGGTAGTGCTCAGTCAGCATTACTCTTTATTTTTTCATTGAATTCTCACAACTCTATGCTATTGGTAAAGTCATTATCCTGTTTTTAGGGCTGTAAAACCGAAGTATAGAAATGAGAGTCGAGGCTATAGACGTACCACATCCAATTTCTGGGTCTGTTCCTTGAATCCCTAAGTTCCTAATTCATCCTTGCTTTTTTGATATCCTGACTCATTCCATTGCAGACGGCACCCCATTGCAAGTCCTTTTCTCTCCAGTATGAGCTTTCTTGATGGAAATCTGTAGCCCAGAACCCACTCAGTTTGCTCACCTCAGTTTTCTGCTCTTTCCTTTCAGGCATCTGGGAACAAAGTTAGTCGCCAGTCTGTACTGTGTGGAAGTCAGAACATCGTTCTCAATGGCAAGGTAAGGGACGGAGCCAGCTCCGGGATGCATATTTCTGCTTTCTTTCCACTGATTATCACATTAGCAGGGCAGATGAAATGTTGTCCCCAATTTATTGCTATATATGCTAAAATTCTCTCTTTTTTAATTCTCCAAATTGGATTTATTGAATACAAAAAAGATGCAGTAAAAAGAGGCAACAGAAAGCCTTTTTCCTGTTATTCCAGGCACAAAATACAATGACACCTAGCATTGAAATTATTGGACAGTGTTGTAGTGTGTCCTGTATTACTGGACACAAAACATAAATAGACAACACAGTATTTTAGTGTAGAACCTAAAGTGATACTGATACAATTATCTGTTTACTAATTAATGATTCATTATTAACTGAAACTTAAAATTAATTTGAGAATTGGGAAATACAACTAAAATCTGAAATGCATTTGAAAAATGGAGTGTGAAAGGCTCAGAATCTTGTAGTCTGAATAAACTGAAATAGCACAGAGATGAGCATAAACCTGGGTTAATATTAGAACACTTCAGAACCAGAGAAAATATCAAGATATATTTGAGCTTGACAAACACTGAAGTCCATAGTTTCTTCCTGCCATTAGGAACACTCAATTTTCCTTGAAATATTAAATCTGTAACTTCTAGAGGTAAAATAATCTCACTGTAATCAAAAGATCACAGATATTTTCAGTAGAGACACAATCACTGCGTCTATTACCCTGTCATACCATGAAAATTAATGGAAAAGAAATATAGTTTGGTAGTTAGATGTAATTAGTAATTATAGATACACTGTTTCAGTACAAAATTAGAAAATTCAGTTAACTCCATCTGACTCGTTAGCAAATATGTGGAGTTTTTTTTGAAATCCTTCAGCTAATTCCAAAACATTTTCTGTGATTTTGTAGGGAAGATTTGTGTGTGTGTGTGTATTTATGACGAAATTCGCCACTTTAAGCACTTTTAAGTATGCAGTTCATTGACATTAATTATATTCACAGTGTTGTGCAATCATCACCACTATATCTATTTCTAAAACATTTTCATCACTCAAACGGAAACTCTGAACCCATTAAGGAATAACTCTCATCCCCTTTCCTCCCAGACCCTGGTAACCTCAATCTACTTTCTGTCTCTATGAATGTGCCTATTCTAGATATGTCATTTAAGCACAGTCATGCAAGATTTGTCCTTTGGGCTGGCTTATTGCATTTAGCATAATGTTTTCAAGGCTCATCCACACGTATCAGAATTTTATTCCTTTTCATGACTGAATAATATTCCATTGTATATATGTACATTTTGTTTATTTATTCATCTGTTGATGGACACTTGGATTGTTTCTACCTTTCCACTATTGTGAGTATTGCTGCAATGAACATTGGCATACAAGGATATATTTGAGCTCTGTTTTCAGTTATTTATTACATACCTAGGGGTGGGGGTGTCTGGGTCATATGGCAGTTCTATTTTTTAGCTTTGCGAAGAACTGCCAAATTGCACCATTTTACGTTCCCACCGCAATGCAAGAGAGTACCAATTTCTCATGAACACTTGTTATTTTCTGGGTTTTTTTTTTTAATGTGTATATGAAAGGTATTCAATATTTCATTGTGTGTTCTTTTCTTAATTAGTTACTTTATTTTATTTTTGGCTGCGTTGGGTCTTTGTTGCTGCGCGCGGGCTTTCTCTAGTTGCGGCGAGCGGGGGCTACTCTTCATTGAGGTGCGTGGGCTTCTCATTGTGGTGGCCTCTTGTTGTGGAGCATGGGCTGTAGGTGTGTGGGCTTCAGTAGTTGTAGCACCTGGGCTCAGTAGTTGTGGCTCATGGGCTCTAGAGCTCAGGTTCAGTAGTTGTGGCGCACTGGCTTAGTTGCTCCGCAGCATGTGGGATCTTCCCGGATCAGGGCTCAAACCTGTGTCCCCTGCATTGGCAGGCGGATTCTTAACCACTGCACCACCAGGGAAGCCCCTCATTGTGTTTTTTTTTTTTTAATTAATGTTTTATTGGAGTGTCGTTGATTTACAATATTGTGTTAGTTTCTGCTGTACAGCAAAGTGAATCAGCCATCCATATACATATATCCACTCTCTGCCAGATTCCATTCCCATATAGGTCATTGCAGAGCACTGAATAGAGTTCCCTGTGCTATACAATAGGTTCTTATTAGTTATCTTTTATATATATAGTAGTGTTATTTGCATTTCCCTAATGTCTAATGATGAACATCTTTTATCTTATTGGCCATTTGCATATCTTTGGAGAAATATCTATTCAGTCCTTTGACCATTTTAAAATCTTGTTGTCTCTTTGTTGTTGAATTGTAGGGTTCTTTATATTCTGGGTATTAAATCCTTATCAGATTTATGATTGCAAATATTTTCTACCATTCTGTAGGTTGTCTTTTTACTTTCTTGTTAATGTTCTTTGATGCACAAGAGTTTTTAATTTTGATGAAGTCCAGTTTATCTATTTTTTCTTTTGTTGCTTAAGTTTTTGATGTATATCTAAGAATCCTTGGCAAACCCAAGATCATGAAGATGTACTCCTATGTTTTCTTCTAAGAGTTTTATGGTTTTAGCACTTGTATTTAAATGGTTGTTGATCCATTTTGAGTGAATTTTTGCATATGATATGAGGTTGGGGTCCTAATTAATTAATTTGGGGGGGGTGGAAATCTACTTGTCCCAGCACGACTTGTTGAAGAGATTGTTCTTTCCCCATTGAATGGTCTTGTCATCCTTATAGAAAGTCATCTGGCCACAGATGTATGGGTTACTTTCTGGGCTCTCAATTCTATTCCATAGTTGATATATCTGTCCTTATGCTAGTTCTACACTATTTTGGTTACTGTAGACTTGTAATAAATTTTATAATCAGGAAATATGTGTCTTCCAGCTTCTTCTTTTTCAAGATTGTTTTGGTTATTCGGGGCCCTCTTTCTTTTTTGAAAGGTGTTTTATTTTGGCAATATTTGGTGCACACAGAAGACTGATATGTGATATATATGTTATGAAGCATAAAAATTAAATCAACATCATGAACCCACCACCAACTGAAGAACTGGAACATAATCAATGCATAAAAATACAGTACAGCCTGAAGATCTTCTCCCATTTCTTTCTTCTAACTCCTTCCAAGAGGATACCACTATTCTGAACTTTTTGTCTTATAAATTCTTTATTTTTCAAAACAAAATTTTTACCACATATGTGTGTATTTCTAAATGATATATATTGTTTAGCTTTACTTGGTTTTCTGTGACTTACTATTTTTACCCTCAGTTATTGTAATAATGACAATAGAAAACATATATTACATTTAGTAAGTAACATCGTTCTCAGCTTAGTTTCTAAGATTCATTGTGGTTTATGCATTTTCACTACTGTGTACAATTCGGTTTATCCCCTCTCTTACGGGGGTGGATAGTTATTTTGTTTCCAACTTTTTGTTATTATGAACAATCCATTTTTGTTTCCAGCCCCTGCCCCTTTTAGAACTTTGACATTTCTGTTTTGCATCGGGTGTCACAGTGCCTGCAGGAGGAGACAGGGATCAGATGAGCAAAGAGGACTGGGTGTAAACCAGAATGGGGTGGGGCCTAGTGAATTGGAGAATACAGGACCTAGCTAAGCTCGGGCTGATTGTGGGAGTACAGACCTGTACTTGCAGAGCTTCTGATTTTCTCAAAAGAAACTGGAAATCTGGATTTTTTAAAAATGTAAAATGTCCTACTGTTCACATAATAGCATCTAATTTAAATGATAAAAATGGCTGCAGAGGCCAGAGAAAACCATTTCTAGGTACAGCCCTCAGGCCCCCAACTTGCCACCTCTGCCTTGTCCTTGTTGAGTTCGGTGAAGTCTGCTTTAATACTGTTTTTCTCCCTGAAAAGTATTTTTAGGCACCTCCTTTCATTTTAACTCCCTGTTGCCTCTGTTTTTTTTTTATGCGGTATGTGGGCCTCTCACTGTTGTGGCCTCTCCCGTTGCGGAGCACAGGCTCTGGACGCGCAGGCTCAGCGGCCATGGCTCACGGGCCCAGCCACTCTGCGGCATGTGGGACCGGGGCACGAACCGGTGTCCAGCCACTCTGCGGCATGTGGGACCGGGGCACGAACCAGTGTCCCCTGCATCGGCAGGCGGACTCTCAACCACTGCGCCACCAGGGAAGCCCATGTTGCCTCTATTTTTAATCTGACTTCTCTTCTTTAGCTCCATTCTTTATGAGATAGGAAACCAGGGTTTGAATACCACTTGCTAAATTTCTTTGACCATCTATGATATTGTTTCTTTCTTATGTTTTTTGTGTTTGCTTCCTCAGTGGGAATGTAATTTAGGCTGACTGAGGGACTTATATGGATTTTCTTTATTTCTAGATTAAGATTGTTATCTTTACTTAAAACACAATAAAACAATAACAGCCATTACCAAATACTCAGAACTCTTGGTATTCTGTTTTCTTCCAAAAGAAAAATAAGTCATTTTCTCTGATTTAGATGGAAACACAAGCTGAAAAACAATGATTGAAGTAAATTAAGGATCTCAGATGAAAGAATTATGTACTAGAAATAGACATCTCTCTAAGCTTGAAGAAGATAGCTTTTAGAAACCAAGAGAGGAATTCCCTGGCAGTCCAGTAGTTAGGACTCGGCACTTTCACTGCCGGGGCCTGGGTTTGATTCCTGGTCAGGGAGCTAAGATCCCGCAAGCTGCATGGCACAGCCAAACAAAACAAAACAAAACCAAGAGGACCTGTAATACTTTACAATCAGCAGCAGATGGGAAAATTTCTTTTTACCAATAGAGGTTTTATAGACTGAACATATGTGGGTCAGATTGGTAGACTCTTCCAGGTGTGAGCCGATTTCTTTTTTAGTATCTTCTCAAAACCTCATGTTCTGGCTAGTGATTTATCTAAATTCACCTATATTTGAGGTGTTCCCATCTACTTCTCTAGCCTGACCTTCTGTCTTGGGCCCCAGACCTTTATTTACAACTGCCTGTTGGTCATCCCACAGATTCCACAAACTCAGAATTTCAAAATTGAATTTATCATCTAATCCCCAGAATTGCTCACCCTGTCCTAGATTCTTTTTCTCTTACCCAACATCTAAATAATGACTGAGTCATATAAAACCTCTTCTTTTTTTTTTCTTTTTAAATATTTTATAATGGAACATTAAAAAAAATCATTTTTAGGACTTCCCTGGTGGCGCAGTGGTTAAGAATCCGCCTGCCAGTGCAGGGGACATGGGTTCAAGCCCTGGTCTGGGAAGATCCCACAGGCCGTGGAGCAACTAAGCCTGTGCGCCACAACTACTGAGCCTGCACTTCTAGAGCCCACGAGCCACAACTACTGAAGCCCACGCACCTAGAGCCGAGCCCATGCTCCGCAACAGGAGAAGCCCCCGCAATGAGAAGCCCGCACACTGCAATGAAGAGTAGCCCCCGCTCACCGCATCTAGAGAAAAGCCCACATACAGCAACAAAGACCCAACGCAGCCAAAAATAAAATAAATAAATTTATTTTTTAAAACTCATTTTTATTTAGGTGTATTACATACAATAAAGTGTACCCATTTTATTTTATTTATTTATTTTTTGAGGTACGCGGGCCCCTCACTGTTGTGGCCTCTCCCGTTGCGGAGCACAGGCTCCGGACGCACAGGCTCAGTGGCCGTGGCTCACGGGCCCAGCCGCTCCGTGGCACGTGGGATCTTCTCGGACCGGGGCACGAACCCACGTCCTCTGCATCGGCAGGCAGACTCTCAACCACTGTGCCACCAGGGAAGCCCAAGTGTACCCATTTTAAATAGTTTGAAAAGGTTTGGCTGATGGGGACATCTATGCAACTAGTACCACAGTCAAGATATAAAATATTTCCATCACCCTAGTTTCCTTGTGTCCCTCTGCAGTCAAGCCTTCTTCTAGCTTTGCCCAGGTAACCTATGTAAAACTAATAGAGGTTAGTTTTGCATTTTCTCAAGTTTCCTGTAATTGGAATCATGTACTTTTTTGGGGGGGGGGTCAGCTTCTTTCCCTCAGCATAATGTTTTTGAGATTTATCCATGTTGTTGGATATATTCATGGATTAGTAGTTCATTACTTTTTATAGATGAACAGTATTGTTATGGAACTTTTAGGACACATTTAAGAGTAGAGAGAACAGGGCTTCCCTGGTGGCACAGTGGTTGAGAGTCCGCCTGCCGATGCAGGGGACGCGGGTTCGTGTCCCGGTCCGGGATGATCCCACATGCCGTGGAGCGGCTGCGCCCGTGAGCCATGGCCACTGAGCCTGTGCGTCTGGAGCCTGTGCTCCGCAACGGGAGAGGCCACAACAGTGAGAGGCCCGCGTACCGCAAAAAAAAAAAAAAAAAAAAAAAAAGAATAGAGAGAACATATAATGAGTCCCTATATACTCATTCACCAGCTTCTACAATTAGCAATATTCTGGCATTCTTGCTTCATCTCTATACTCACCTGCCAAGCTCAAACCAATTTTGGAGTGGAATATTTTAAAACAAATTGCAAGCATAATATTATTTCACCCATAAATATTTCAATGTATATCACTAATATTTAAAGGCTTTAAAAAATGTATAGAGGACCGTTATTATAATATATTTTTTAAAAAGCCAGTCATTCCCTAATATCATCTAATCTAATCCTCAGTCCATGTTCAGTCTTTCCATTATCTTTTTCTTTTTGGCTGTGTTGGGTCTTCGTTGCTGTGCCCGGGATTTCTCTAGTTGCGGTAAGTGGGGGCTACTCTTCATTGCGGGGCGTGGGCTTCTCTTTGCGGTGGCTTCTCTTGTTGCAGAGCACAGTCTCTAGGCGTGTGGGCTTCAGTGGTTGCAGCACGCAGGCTCAGCAGTTGCAGCACACGAGCCCTAGAGCGTGCGGGCTTCAGTAGTTGCAGCGCGCAGGCTCTAGGGCTTGCGGGCTTCAGTCGTTGTGGCACACAGGCTCTAGAGCGCAGGCTCAGTAGTTATGATGCATGGGCTTAGTTGCTTCGCGGCATGTGGAATGTTCCCGGACCAGGGATTGAACCATGTCCTCTGCATTGGCAGTCGGATTCTTAACCACTGCGTCACAAGGGAAGTCCCTCCATTATCTTAAGATGTCTTTTTACAGTTGGCTTGTTCAAATCAGGATCCAAACAAGGTCAGGTACACATTACTGTTTGGTTGATGTGTCTCTTAAGTCTCTTTGAATCTGTAACAGTTCTCATTCCCTGCCTCGCTTTTCTCAGCATGCCATTTATATGTTGAGGAAACTGGCTCACTGTCCTGCAGTATTTTCAAATTTCTGAATTTGGCTGATTCTGTTTACACAGTGTTGCTTAACGTGATCTCTGTCCCCCTCTCCTTCCTCTAAATTGGTAGCTCGATCTAAAGGATTGCTCAGATTCCTCTACCTCTGATTTATTTCTCTTTTCCTGATGCACAGCTTTTGCCTTAGGTAAGGCCCACCATCTCGTTTTCCCTTGATCCATCTGAAGGGTCACTTCCCCTCCAGTCTTGCCTGCCTCCATTCAGGCTCCAGACTGCTTCCAGAGTAATATTTCTAAAATGAAGCTTCGCTTGTGTTAATCCTCTGCTTAGAATCTTTCATTGATTCCTTATACCCGCTAGGGAAAAACATCTGAACTTCTGTACTCAGCACAGGTAATTCTTCATGATCTGGTCCCTTGCTTACTTTCCCAGCCGCAACCCCAGCCACGTGCACTTTTTTTTTTAAACCTCATTTATTCAGCAGACATTTTAAGAATGCCTACTGTTTACCAAGTATGGGGCATTAGTTCCCCCCAGTTTCTGGGTTGTGTTATTCAGCCCCTCCTGGCAACCTCTGGGGAAGCCAGATATCACACCTTGCAGTGTAGCACATAATCTGGGTCCAGAAATTGGGAGAGGAAGCAGAACCTCAGTGGGTCCACCTCTGGAATATGAAGTTGGAGGTAGTACTGTTAGGAGATTAGACAAAGGTGGGAGCAGCCAGGACTCTCACTGAGCAAGCAGCCAAGGCTTGGGGGCAGGTGGAACCGAGTGCATCTGAGGAGATGCACAGACCAGGTCTGCCACAGGTATTCTCAATAAATGTTTGTCCATCCATTGAGTCCTAGTCATGGAATAATAAGGGCAAAGCTTGTGATGTACTGGGAACATCTTGAACTGCAGTCAGTATTATGAGGGCAATTCTCTTTACCTTAAAAGTTATCCCTTTTGACAGAACAGGTGATTCAGTAGAATATAGCATAACGCTCAAATTGTCTGGTTTCCTACTCTTTTTCATTATGTTTCAGGCTATCTTAGTAGCTTTTTAAAATATGCTTTGTTTTATAGACCATTGTGATGAATGACTGTATTATTCGAGGGGATCTGGCAAATGTAAGAGTTGGACGTCATTGTGTTGTGAAAAGTCGGAGTGTCATAAGGCCACCATTCAAGAAATTCAGCAAAGGGTATGTAATTTAATGACCTGATTCAGTCTTGGGGCAAGATGCTGCTACTGGTGGTACTATCCATGCATTGGGTTGTGGGGGAAGGAGCAGGTCTACGCTATTGTTTGGGACACTAAGTAAGAATTCACCATAATGAACACAACTCTGGTGTTGGTGTCTTAGTCTAGTTGGTGGTTAGTTGCCAGAAACAATCCACTTAAGCTGGCAAAAGCAAAGGGAGTTCTGATTAAACAGCCACAGGCATATTTGATGGAATTTAAGGGTAGAAAAAGGGGTCAGGCTTCACAAGGGACTGGAACCTGGAACTGGACAGCTAGCCAGAGTCAAGGCCACTATTCTGTCTTGCTGCCGCTCTGTTAGCAAGGTTATACTGTTTCTTAACTGTTCTTCTCTCTGCACTTCTGCTTCCCTCTTTTCTCTTTCAGCTATATCTTCCGGCTTTTCTCATGGAGCCAACCTTGCTGCCTCAGCCCGTTTTTTTACATCACTTCTCCATTTAGGCTTCCAATGGATACCAACCAGAGATTTTAGGTCCTATTAACAAAATGTTGGGAGAGAGAATCTAATTAGCTCAGTTTGAGTTAAGTGCCCACCCCCAGTCTAAAAACAGCTTTGACCCAGAGAGCAGGGTCAAGTCAGGCCCCCTGATCTCTCAGTGGGCATAAGGATTGTCTAAGAAAGGGCATGGACAGGGCAGGAAAACCGACCGCTATGCTTGATATGATGGTATTCTCTTTGCCTCTCTCTCCCTTTGCCCTCCTGGTTCCTGCCTATGGCACCATCTGCTTTTCATCCAAGAATTCAACAAGCATTGGTTGAGTGCTTTCCTTTTGCCACTCACTAGGTTATAAGCTGGGCATATAAAGATGGATCAAATAGGGTCTCATAACCTAGTGTTAGAAGTAAAACAAACTAGTGAATGTAACAAAAAAGAGACTCACAGATATACCGAACTAGTGGTTACCAGTGGGAAGGAGGAGGGGCAAGACAGGGGTAGGGGATTAAGAGGTACAAACTACTACATATAAAATAAATAAGCTACAAGGATATGTTTTACAGCACAGGGAATAATAGCTAATATTTTATAATAACTATAAGTGGAGTATAACCTTTAAAAATTGTGAATCACTATGTTGTACACCTGAAACTTATATATTGGAAATCAACTATACCTCAATTAAAAAAACAACAACAGGGCTTCCCTGGTGGCACAGTGGTTGAGAGTACGCCTGCTGATGCAGGGGACACGGGTTCGTGCCCCGGTCCAGGAAGATCCCACATGCCGCGGAGCAGCTGGGCCCGTGAGTCATGGCCGCTGAGCCTGCGTGTCTGGAGCCTGTGCTCCGCAACGGGAGAGGCCACAACAGTGAGAGGCCTGTGTACCGCAAAAAAATAAATAAAATAAAAATTAAACAACAACAACAACCTAGTGATAGAAAGAATTACATAAACAGAAAGCTACTATAGAATGTGATGCTGTAACATGATAGCCACTATAGAATGGGATACTCCTGTCACTGGGGCATGAACATGGTTAGGGAGGAGCAGAGAAGAGGGCAGCTAACTCAGACTACCATACCTGGGTGTATATCATGCAGGAATCGTCCTGCATTTCCCATAGTGATGCTGGGCTCCAGGCTTTCATTATGTACAGGAATTGGAGCAGGGAGTCATTGTAAATCATATGAAATTTAGATGAAAGCATTTGCTCATTAGCTCAGAAGGCTTTTTTTTTTTTTGGCCGTGCTGTGCGGCATGTGGGATCTTAATTCCCTGACCAGGGATTGAACCCGGGCCCCCTTCAGTGGAAGCTCAGAGTCTTAACCACTGGACCACTAGGGAAGTCCCTCAGAAGACTGTTGAGGGGAGGGGACTTCCCTGGTGGTCCAGTGGGTTAAGATTCTGTGCTCCCAATGCAGGGGGCCCGGGTTCGATCCCTGGTCAGGGAACTAGATCCTGCATGCATGCTGCAACTAAGAAGTCCACATGCCGCAACTAAAGATCCCATGTGCCTCAACTAAGACCTGGCACAGCCAAAAAATTAATAAGTATTTTTTAAAATTAAAAAAAAGGACTATTGAGTGGAAATCAGAAAACCCTGTGATGCCCTTTCATGGTTTCATACAGTGACTGATGCTCTGTTAGAGTTGTTGACTCCACCTCCTGATAAAGGCATTATTGGGCTGGATATGGTCCAGGAAGAGAACTGAGAATGAATAAGAAGCTTATTGGTGAATGGAGGGAAGTGTAAATTAGAATAGTCCACATGAGAAATATAGAAATATGAAAGTGTAAATAGCAACACATGAATAGAAGGTGAATGTCGATTTCCTCCCCTGTATATCTCAATACCAGGACCAGATAATAGTATAAAGTTTGGAGTTTTTAATTTAAAATTAAGGAGTTGATAGTACTGTTGTAGACTATGATAAGATCAAGGAATCCATTGCCACACAAGGGGTCCTGACCAAAAACGCAAATGAATTAAGGAAGATTTAAATAAAGTATAGGTCTGTGGAGGACAGGTATCATCTCTGACAAAATATTCCTGACAAAATAGAACACAGGACTGGAAAGAGCCCGTGAGCATCCAGCTGCTTTATATTAGTTCTAGTCCAAATATTTTACATCCCAAGGTACCGAAATTTCTTGTAAACATGATCACAGACCACTGTCAATGACATTTGAGGAGTCCTGGAGAATGGGAATGATGTCACAAGTCTGGAGAAAGCTGATTGACTCCTTAAGTCCTGGCTTAAATGTCACTTTCAATTACTTAACCTCCAGTCTGAGTAAAGTCTCTTTGTTATATGCTCTCATAATGTGTTATTTTTCCTCTGTAGCACTTATCACAGTTGTAACTAATTACTTATTTAATCATTTATTTAATCTCTCTTTTCTTCTCTTGTTTGTAAGCTCCATGGGCATGATTGCATCCCTTTTGCTCACCATTGTATTCCCCAGTTCCTAGCATAGAGTCTGGCATATAGTAGACTCTCAATAAAACCAGTCAATATATAAATTTTTAGCATGTTGGGAATTATATCCCATGAACCTCACATCAGTCCCCTGAAGGATTATAGAGCAGATTAATGAAAATGTGATCTGTGGGCATTTTCAAAGGAGGCAGGAATGAGCAAAACATTCATTTGTTTTTATTTGGTGCCAGATTTTTTAGCTTTGAAGGTTTTGCTCTTACTGTTTTGCTATTTCCTTTCAAATTTCCTTGGTCTGATATTTCTGATTTCGATTTAGTAGTCACATGCATCTTCTTCAACATTATAGAATTCGTTAAGCCCGAGGATTCTTTCCTTGCTAGGAACAGTCTTACTAAGAAAAGACGATGGAGTTGAGATTACGATCTTTAGTTCTATAAACCTTGACCAAAAGTACATCACCTTGACCTTTCTTTGTTCATCTTCTTTTTCTTCTATAGCGTTGCATTTTTTCCTCTACATATTGGGGACCATGTCTTTATTGAGGAAGATTGTGTGGTCAACGCAGCTCAGATTGGCTCTTATGTTCACGTTGGCAAGAACTGTGTGATTGTGAGTATGGTGACTTGGCCGGCTGAGCAGCCTCACTCTCTCTGTAGCTCATGTCCCTCACATCAGTGGGCTTCTGCTTCTGTCATCAAGCAAGGTAGAAGTCCTTTCCGGTCTACTGGTCTATCAGAATTATTACTGAATTTGGAGTTTTTCCTAGGCATTAATAATCATGGCTAACCTTTATGGAACCTCTTCCATATGACGTTAAACTCTTACCTTTGATTATTTCATTTAATCCTCACAACCATCCAAGGGTACTAGGTACTGTTATTATCCCTGTTTTCAGGTGAGGAGACTGAAGACCTTTGATATTAGGGGATTTGACGAGGCTAGTAAATGGTAGTGCTGGGATTTGAGCCCTAGTGGTATGAATAGCCATGCCACTATGTGGCCTACCTGTTGCTTCACCTCAAGAATCTTACAGTCTGGTGGGGGTGAGGGGATCTTGAAGGGTGCATCAAAATTGGCTCCTAGACCAGAGGAGAATGAGTGTTTCAGGGAAGAGATTGGCATGTGTAAGGGTCAGAGTCACCAACGGGCATGACTTTAAGGGAGCTGCATGTAGTTCAGGGTGCTGGGTTTGCCAGGTGCGAGGGGGCCCCTCCCTCAGCAGAACCTGTAGGACCCTGGTCCACAGGTGCCTCGATATCAATTTGTTTAACCCAACCAAGGCTTTCCAAGGCTGAATTTCTTGGTATTCCATAGATGAAGAGGTTGATTTCAGTTAGGATTTCTGAGACCATCCTGAGTAAGAATGTTAATGATCAGAGCCAAACTGCCTAAATTTTCAGGGAAAATGTTTCCTACATTTTATGTTTGTCCCTCAGATTCTGGGAAAAGCCAAGACCCCTTTCATACATTTAAATGGCCACTCCCCTTAATTTAGAGTCAGTTCTCTGCTCTGGATAAGACTAGGACCCTGAAGCATCAGAAAACCTGCAGAAGCCATGCAGTCACATTCCAGGAGCCATGAGGGCACAGCAAAGGTGGACAGTGCAATGGAGAACCCCACTGCTGAGAAAAACATTCCAGTCTGAATTGTTGCTCAGAATTAAGGGGATTAGTTGTTTTGCCAAATATTCTTCTCCAGGGGAGTTCCTTAGTATGTATTAGAGACAGAATGTCTGTGGTTCGGGCTGACGTTGAGAAAAGGGAGAAGAAATCCATCCTCTCCCCTCACTCTGAGTGTTTGACCAAAGCTGGCTTTCCAAGCCACAGCTGGGTTTTTCTGATATTTTCCTCAGCAATGTGAAGACATCACCATAGTAGCCTAGTCCTTTAGCCCCAGAGCCAAATGTCGGAATGGTTAAAATCCAAATGCTATTCCCACAGCTTAGGGAATTCTAGTCCTATTGTTAAGTGCTCTGCTTTTTGTATCATTTTTCAATACATCAGTTCATGGTATTGTCATTGTTCCGTATTGACAGTACTTATTTGCTTTAAAAATTCCCAAGTTATCTCAGGAGAATGATCCTTTGAGAATCTCAGAGCTAGCAGGAACTCATTTAGAGTCCAACTGTCCACATGACACACGGATCCTTCCTGTAGCATCTCATGTGGTAGTCTAACTTATGCTTGGATATGTGAAGGTGTGGGTGTTAATCAGAATTGCCCAAATGTCTGCAGGAAAAGCTTAACAGGCAATATTAATAGGCACTGTTACCATGCCATGAGTTTTACTTTTGTCTCTAGTCTTGACAGCATCCCTACGGGCTTGGTTTTATATCCTATTTCACAGGATTTAAGTAACTTGCTAAATACCTTGCATAAGGAGATATGGGTAGCTATAATACTAGCAACATGTAGTTCTTAACTCCTTCTTGGAAAGTTCTCCAGGAAAGAATAAACAAGTAGTTTCAGCTTTTTATCTCCTCAGCTATTGCCAAGCCATTCATGCCTAAGAAGTACCTGCATTTTTTATTCTGCTGCCATGTAATTGATCAGTTTACCCAGAATTCTCTAAACCCAATTGAGTACATTTCTCTGAGTGGGAAGAATGGCCAACTCTAGAAAGCAGGTGCCCTCAGGCTGTGTGGTGGCTGGTAGTATACGGTGAGAAGGTTCATTTCCACTGTCCCTCTCTTCCAGGGTCCTGTGTCTGCAGGTCCCTGTCTGTGAATGTGTCCTGCCATACGCAGCACATTGCCTCCTTTTACTCAGTGCCCCATGTGCTTAGTCTGAGTTATTAGGAGCTTAGGCGCCATAGGACATCTTTGAGTTAATTTGGGAGTCACCAGGGGAGCTGGCCATCTGCCCGATTTTTGATGTTGCCAATAATAGGTAATTCATGGAAGAAAACTTTCCAAGGAGAAATGAGCTGCAGTCATAACTTGCTTCTGACCTAAAGATGTTGCCCAACTTGGCTGTTATCCACCCAACTGGAGACAACTTAGTTAGCCACTAAAGAAATTCAGACCTTAGAGGTATAAGCTTTTTAAAAAATTCATTTGGCAATCTACGCAGGAGTTCCTGGACATACATAAGAGTTAGGTATTTAATACTGGGGGGAAATTTGAACACAACCAAATCAAAGTATCTTTCATATTCTTTGGTAAAATCTAAGATCTAGATAGGTTAGCATTATCCTGGTATTTGTTAGGTGTTCCGCATCCTCAGCCACCTGGGGATGTTTTATCAGATCATCTGACCAGAACACAAGTAAACTTATAGACCCGGATGATGTAAATGCAATCTTTCATTTACTCAGCAAGTTGTCTGAGACATAACTTTAACCGTGTACAGAAGCCTCTCCTTTCCCTTAAGCCATGAAAGAGATGAAGCTCCCAGACCTTATTTCTTTCCCCCAAAATGCCGTGGGTGATGGCACAATTGAAAAGTGATGACAGTGGATAAAGTCAAGCATTATGTCCAGCCTAAACCTTCTAATAACTACCACTTACCCATGGGAGAACAAATGAGCTAATAACTTCATATCCAGAAGAATTTGCCAAGACTTTTCCAGTTGGAATTGGCAAAAGAACAAACAGACCTTAAATTGGTAGGTTCAAAACGAATGTACTGGCTAATATGAACCAAGGGTACAGAAGTAGATCCTAATTTCATACATAAGTGACTCTGGGGGTTTAGTTGATGTCATGAGAATTAATCCCCTTCCCTTTTTTGTTTTCCTCTGGGAGGCTCTCAGGCAGGTCCTTTCCTCCTGGAAACCAGTGGCTGGTCCAGGATTCTGTCCTGTCCTCTAAAATCCCCATTAGAAAGAGCTTCTTTTCCCAGTAGTCCCAGCAGAAGCCCTGACGTTGAGATTCATCATCGGCTCATACGCCGATTGCCTAAACCAGTGGCTGTGGCCAGGCTTGGGGTTCATAGTTTGGGATGGGAGGTGAAGCACATGGACTGAGATGGGGATGGGGCGGTATCCAAGGAAAATATAGCTTCTGTTACCAGAAGAAAGGGAAGTGGATGTTGGACAAGCAAAACAACAGATGTCCACTAAATTATTTAAAAAAAGGAAGAAAGAAAAGTAAACAGTTCTTGAAGATTGAATTTCATGTAGTATGAAATGCCTAAGGTAACTTGAACTGTCCCTTGTGTATGACCCCCACCTCAAATTTGTACACACTCACATTTTTACCTCCTGCTTGTCATGTACCACCTGCAGTAGGGAATAGTAGCCAAGCCTCTTGTCACTGTCCATGACTATTGTATGATATCATGAATGGAGAAAATATAAATATATTCCACACAGCAGACAAGACAACTTTTACTCCCATTTCCTGGTCTATTCCCTATTAACAAGATTTTAATTTCAGGGGCGCCGGTGTGTGTTGAAAGACTGTTGCAAAATTCTCGACAACACAGTATTACCCCCAGAAACTGTGGTCCCACCATTCACCGTCTTCTCAGGCTGCCCAGGTAACCTTGGGTGTTGATTGTTAAAACTCAAGTTTATTTTCTTTCACAAAAGTAATGCATGCGATTTCTATCTCTAACGGTATGTTGATCTAGCTAACTTAAACATTCTCCTGGTACAGAGTACTCAGAAATACTATCTAAAATATAACTAGATAAATCTGTCACCAGCACAGGAAAAGTATGAGGAAGCATGTCTCTCTTGGTCTGGGCTCGGGTGGAAAAATAAAAAGTGTGTCCAAAGAATTCTATGGCCTTACCTTCACAATGGTTGGGGTTTGAACTTGTACTTCCCGCCCTGCCCAGGAATGC
>NW_006775554.1:1337879-1360236 GCF_000442215.2 Lipotes vexillifer
GGAATGCCCTAACTGAAAAGTTACCATAAAGCATGTTCCAAGACCAGTGAGAGCTCTAGGACACCAGAGAGAAGCAAATACATTATCTCTTGACCTTTGCCCGAAGGCAAAGCCCTCATGAGCTCAGAGTTGCAAATTACAAACATGTGACGAGACAAAAGCAATCTATGCTCATCCTAGAGAGCTTGGAAAACACCGAAAAGCGAAAAGCGAGAAGAAAACCTCACATTCCCCAACCCCCTCCTCACTCAAGACAGTCTCTTTTCTTCTACATGTTGTTTTACGCAGTAGAAATCACGTAGCGCATGCAAAGGCACATCACAGATTCACAGATGGAAGATGATATGAAGAGAGAGATTTGACAATATATGATCTCTAACCACTGGGTGGTTTATTTGTTATTCCAGTTTTTAAAAATCTCATTACTCAGATCACTGAATACAAATTTCAAAGATGTACAGAATCATCCACTAGGATTCTTTGGGGAGGAAATGGGCCATTCTGCTCTTTCATGCACCTCTGTTTGCAGAGGAGGAAGAGACTTCTATTTAGTAATTCTCCCCATAATGAGTTCCCACTGTGAGAAAGTTTAATAGTTCTTAGCAAGTGCTAGATCAGCACGGTCTTGGCGATTGTTTTAGGAGTTGTGAGACAAGCATCTGAGCTGAGATGAGAAGTGTATTGCTGACGAAATATCTTAATCTCTTTTAACTTATTCAAAGCCCTTAGAACCAATCTATGGTCTTTGAGCACTGATGGCGTATGGCAGGGAAGCACTGCTAGATATTTGAAATCCAGATAAACACTGTGTGAAGTTCTGCCTGGGACCTTAGAGATCATTGTATAGGTGAGGAAACTGAGGCCTGGAGAGGTTGAGTTGTACGACGTATCGGAGCTAGTTGGGGGGAAAGCTTTGACAAGCACTAGACTCCTTATTTATTTATTAAAAAAAAAAAATTTTTTTTTTTGGCCCCTCGGCTTTTGGGATCTCAGTTCCCCAGCCAGGGATTGAACCCGGGCCACGGCAGTGAAAGCACTGAATCCTAACCACTAGACCACCAGGGAACTCCCAGAACTCCTTATTTAGAGTCCAGTACTTTTTGCACTGATAGGGTGCTTCCCCTGTTTATTTTATGTGATTTCACAAACAAATGCTAACCATCTAGGTACTGCTGTTGGCAATCTCCCCCTTTAATGAAGAGGCATAGGGTTGCAGGAAAACTAGCATATTTTTGGAAGGCTCCACAGCATGAAACTGAGTCAAAATGAAAGGCAAACCGTACAGAAAGGATCTGGGTTAGGGGCCAAAAACTCAGATGTCCACAGGAGCCCAGCAGATCATGTAAATGATTGAAGTAATAGCCTATCATAACTGTCTAAGAATACAGTCATGATATCATGAGAACTTCTGGTGTTTCATGAGGAGCTCAAAATCTGAATTTTTGTGTGGTATTTCTGAATTTTTAATTGTTGAGTACTAATTTTTTTTTTTAGGAGATTAAATACAGACTAAACATATATTTGGAAATCTAACATGGGCTGCTAGTGTGTAAAAGGTGCCTGTGAGAATTGTGTATCTTTTAAGACCATTTTTTCTATCCTACTTTCTCTTTGTATATATACAAGAGCATATGTGTGTGTTTTTATATGCATATGAGTGTATAGGTATGTGTGTTTACATATATAATTGTGTATATAATATGAAACTGTTTTTACATGTATAAACAGAATCATACTCTGTTCTGTTAGGAAACTTGCTTTCTTAACAGTATATCTTGGGCATCTTTTCTTGTCAGTATGGTGAGATTCACCTCATGCCTTTTAATGGTTTCATGGTTTTCATTGCATAAATGTCCCACAGTATCTAATCATCCTCTGGCATAATGGATCTAAAGAAGTTGCACCTGGTTTTTCAATGATTAGAAACTTTGCTGCATTGATGCTTTCGTACATATATTGTGCAATTGGGCAAGATTATCTGTAGAATAAATTCTTAAAAGTTGGATTATCAGGTCACAGGGTATGAACTTTTAAAAGTTTTGCTAGATATTCCTAAATTGCTCTTGAAATGGTTGTATGAGTTTACACGCCCACCCAGAGTGTGTGAGAGTGCCTCTTTCCTAGAAATTCTTAAATAGGATTCCAACATCTTTTGTCTTTCTATAGGGTGTTTCTGTTCTACTTCCATTTGTGATTTGAATATATCTAGCATGTTCGGGCCTTGGATTCAGTTTCATTGTATGAATAGCAGGGCAGTTTCTTCCCTCAAGAGCTCTCACCTTGGCTTGCCCAGCAGGCGTCACCCCAGAATCCAGGGGATGGACGAATCCTTGCCTGGAACAACGTCTGATGTAGTCAGATTTGCCTTAACTCTTCAGGTTATGCCATGATGTACTAACCTCTTCTACCTAGAATATATTTCTCTCTTTTTTTTAATTTTTTTTTTTTTTTTTACTTTTTTATTTTTGGCTGCATTGGGTCTTCGTGGCTGTGCGTGGGCTTTCTCTAGCTGCAGCGAGTGGTGGCCACTCTGTTGTGGTGCGCAGGCTTCTCATTGCGGTGGCTTCTCTTGTGGAGCACAGGCTCTAGGCATGTGGGCTTCAGCAGTTGTGGCTTGTGGGTTCAGTAGTTGTGGCTCGCGGGCTCTAGAGCACAGGCTCAGCAGTTGTGGCGCACAGGCTTAGTTGCTCCGTGGCATGTGGGATCTTCCCAGACCAGGGCTTGAACCCGTGTCCCTGCATTGGCAGGCGGATTCTTAACCACTGTGCCACCAGGGAAGTCCCTGGGATATATTTCTGCATTTTGGGAAAGTATTAGTTGTTTCTCTCACACACACACAAATTCACATCATCTTGAAGATATGGTCAGTGGAAATATTCTGTTAGCACCAAAGATGGAAAACCTAGTATTTAGACATTCATGACTAAAGAAAGGAGACTTCTAGAGGTTTCAACAGAAGTCAGAGCTGCATGTGGGCCTCCTCCGGCTCCTCGTGGTTGACCAGGTCTTTCTTTCCTCAGGACTCTTCTCAGGGGAGCTCCCAGAATGTACCCAGGAGCTGATGATTGACGTCACGAAGAGCTACTACCAGAAGTTTTTGCCCTTGACACAGGTCTAATGTCTCTGCCTTGTGTCTCGAATTCGCTTGAGCTCTAAGATGAACTTGGGGACAAAGTGAGCCAGTCAGCATCTACAAAGAGCTCTTGTGTCTTTGACACCTCCCACCCTCTTTCTTTCTTTTTTTTGGGGGGTTTAATTCTTTAGAGTTTCTTAATCCTCCCAGGCTCTAAGCTCTTAAGACTTAATAACAGAACATCTAGAGGAGTTGTCTCCAAATGCTGTACTTAAACCGTATCTATTAACAGTCACTCCGTACCGTTATGTGTGGAACATGGACTCATCTGTTTCCAGCACTGCCACCCCTTGGTCCTGTGGGTGGCTGGATGGGGTAGGGCATTCTGTCCCAGTGGGGAGGTTGTGACGCTCTTGAGCTGCCCATGGCCATGAGCTACCACAGTGAGCTCTGCTCACAGGGATCACTCAGCTTCCCTGCTGCTCACACATTTGACCAGTTGCCCCAGCTGCTCATAATCTGGAAAAAAAAGTGTTTTGCAACTTTTCAGAGCCCAGATTCCTGTTGGCTACTAAAACTTGAAGGGAGGGTAGTTAGTATTTCTCTTCTTTCCAGAGTGACCTGAACTGTCATTTTAATTCAGGGTGACTAATAAAAGACTTTCTAGCATCTATTCTAGGGCCTTGGCTTTCACTAAAAGGGGGGCCCTTAGTGTCCAGATTTTATTTTTGCAAGGTCCCAGGTTTGAGTCTCCCACATGGGTGGACTAGTCTGGCAGCCACTCCTTGCCTCATGGTGTTTGGGGACAGCAGTATATGCCTTATTTCACTGGAGATGTAGCATTTGTGACACTTGCTCCCTGGCCTAAAACCATTCAACCCACCCTTTCTTTGCCATAAACCTCACAGTTCAGACCAAAATATCTGTACTTGGGCCCAATCTCATATGTACATGGGGGCCTCTTAAAATCATTCTGGGGGCACAGAGCCCCAAGGAGAAAACGAAGTTGCCAGGGCCGTTCTTATCTTCTGGGTAATAGCACAACCCTTCCTGTTCTGCTCTGGCCTCTTGGTTTAGTAGGAAGATACAGGAGTGAAGACCTGAGAAGGCTGGCCTTGCTTGAAGCTCTGATGCTGCTGTGAATGGGGTAGGACAGTTTAGCCTTGAAGGTTAGGATCTAGCAGCAGCTGTCTTGATTTAATATCTGGTTATGGGGTTTGCAAAAAGAGCTGTATGTAGTCATCTCTGCTAGTTCAATGTAAAACTTCTTTCTGGTTTGTAATTTTTTATGTTTGTGCATTAGAAGATTGACACATGAAACAAGTCATTTGAAGGTGATCACTGTCCACCTCCAGCGATGGCAGCCTCTCGTGGGCACTTCACTGTGTGCCTGGTACCCTTCTGCAGGCTTTATATTCACTTGCCTACCTAGGGCTCACACCAACCCTGTAAGCTGGACGTTATCCCCACTTTACTGATGAGGAAAAAATTCAAAGATATTAGATAACTTGTTCCAGTCTTCGTGGTGAAGAAGTGGCTGACCCAGAAGTATACGTGTGTGCATGTCTGCAGCCCACGCTCTTCAGGTCTGCCCTGGTACGATGGGACAGTCTGCTGTGTCCTGATACCAGCAGTCTGTGATGGTTGCAGGTTTTGGGGGAGCCATATCTGCCAGCTCCCTTCCCCTTTTGTGCCACCAAAATGGTGGATCTTGTAGTTGGCAGAGTTTAGATGTGCCCTAGGCTAACCTCTTGCTTCCTAGAGAAATCTTCCAGGGCGTATCTGACAGATTCCCTTCCAGCCTGTGTTTGAATACCTGCAAAAGGAAGCTTGCCACTTTATACGACTAACTGTTCGTTTTCTTTTTAAATTTATTTATTGAGGTATAACTGACGTATAAGCTTTTGACTGTCCATTTTGTTGGTGAACAACCAAAATTAAGAGAAAGTGGGGTGTTTTTTTCCTGAGTCTTTTAAAAATCTTTAAGTAATTTGAGTACATGATTCCAAAAATCCAGTCCAGTTAGTACAGAAGGGACCTACAATGAAGTAGATTTTCCCAACCCAGAGTCCAGTCCCATGTTCTGCTTCCCAGGGGCAACTACTCAGAACAGTTTTTGATCTGTCCTATCAGTGGTTAGTCTGCGCTTGGCACAAGCAGATACACACATACACACCGACCTCTGTATTCATACAGATGCGAGCACATGCTAGATGTGCTGTCCTGCACCTTGCTGCTTTTACTTAACAGTACCTTGGAGATTGTTCCATTTTGACACAGACAGGTGATAAAAATAACAACTGTTAACGTTTATGGTGTTTACCATGTACCAGGTACTCTTCTGAGTTCTTTACCTTTCTTAGTTCCTTTAATCCTCACAATAACCATGAGGTAGGTCCAGTTTTCCTCCCCAAGGAACAGTGGTAAAGTAAATTGCCCACACTTCTACAGCTAAGGTGATGGTGAATCCAGGCATTCTGGCGCTAGAACCCATACTTTTAATCATTATGCAGGAATCCTTCCATGTTCTAATACCTTTCATTGCCCAAATTGGATCATTTGGCCAGCCCTTGCTGTACAGAAAGCATTTTCAGGCAGGCAAGGAAAAGGGGGTTGGGAATGGGTATTGCTGACCCATCCGGCAATGTCTGCCACAGGCAGGAAACCTAATGCTTCCTCTGAGAAGACTGTCTCCTTGCTATGTGCCCTGTTGTCTTGCAGCTACAGTTGTGATCTGACTAGTTAAATGGGAGCCAGTTTCTTGGGAGAATTATCCTGCTTGCAGCCATTAAATTGCATCATACAGTTCTGTACCACATGGTTGGCACTCTATAAAGGAACACAGAAACTAGATTAGACAAAAATCCAATTAGAACGCTTGTTGCAAGTGGCAGAAATCCAGCTTGAACCAATTTAAGCAAAAAAAGGGGCTTTATTGGCTTACACAACAAATCACGGAAAAGACTAGCTTGAGAAGCAATGTAATGTGAACCCTGGGCAAGTTACTTAATCTGTCTGTGCCCTCCCATTGTAAGTTGTACAGTAGGAATGACAGTAGCACCCCATAGAATTGGAATGGATTAAATGAGGTACTACATGTAAACATTGTGGGCAGTTCCTGGCACTTAGAAGCACCCCATAAGTGATAACTTATCATTGCAGGGACAACTATATCCAAGGATTTAAACCCCATCAGGGCTCTTTGCTTTTATATCTTTTTCACCTTCACATTAGTAGTGATATAGATTAGGCTGCGAACCATCAAAATACAGAAGATTATTTGAATACGAAAGAGAAGGTTATTTGTCACTCACCTAACAGTGCAGCAATAGGCAGGTGGTCCAGGGAAATGTCATCAGGCACCCAAGTTTCTACTGTCTTGTCATGTGGCCACATTTAGCTGCAAGAGAGGCTGTAAATTTGGTGTCTAGCTGAGCAGCCAAAACTCTGAGGAAAGAGGTTCTGGTAGTAGAAGGAGAGGGAGAGAGTGGACGTGGGGAGACAGCAAGCCGACCCCCCAGGCCTATGTGTTGGCTTCCTTTTCTGCTGCTGCAAGTGGGCTTTCTGCATGCATCAGGGCATGTGGCAGCTGACAGCTCCAGATTTGCATCCTCCCAGCTTGGTGACCCTGAAAGAAAGGTTTCTTCCCTCCAGTTCTAATTTGGGAAATTCCAGAGAAGGGTTCTTACTGGTTTGTCGTGAGCCCACTGTGGCCAAGAGTGTGTGGCCCTATGATTAACCTGATCTGGGTCATGACCTTTCTTCCATCCCTGCATTGTAGAGAAACAGCAGAGCCCATTTCCAAAACAAGGTGCTGGGAAGACAAAAACAATGGCTACTACGAATAGCTAAGGCGTCTATAATTATGGACTGATACTGTTTGAAAGTGTGTTGACAGTCGTGTGTATCCTAGGAAAAGCCAGCTGGACTCTGTCTCCATGGTGGCTCTCACCCCAGGGACAATCTGTCACCAGACAATTACTTTATAACCCCAGAGAAGAGAGTCGCTTTGTCCTCAGAATACTCCTAGAAGAGTGGGGATGGAAGAGACCTTGGTTGGGACTCTTTCCAGTTGGCTTAGGGCAGAGAGGGGATTATTGGCTCATGTAGCTGATAAGGCCAAGTCTAGAGCTGCCTTTGTGCTGGATCCCAGCACTCACAAAAGCGTCATCAGGGACATGTCTCTCTTCAGCTCTTGACTCTGCTTTTCTCTGAGTTGGCTTCATTCTCAAGCCTTCACAGTGTGATGCTGCAGCTCCAGTTATTGGTAGAAAGAGCTCCCCTTCTCTGACAGAACTCCTGGACCTGGCTCTCACTGGTCCAGATTGGAGGTATCCAGCCTCAAGTAACCACTGTGGCCAGGAAGATGGAATACACTGATTGGCTGGGCCTGGGGCACATACCCACATGGACTGAGAGTTGGTGCCTGGTGGCTGTGGTGGGGGTGATTTTACCAGAAGAGGAGATGAATGGGTGCCAGGCAGTAAAAATCATCAGGTGTCTAGTTCAGACCTTATCCCCTTCTCCAGATGTCTTCTTTGCCCAGCCTTATCCCCTGCCCAATCTCTCACTACTCTTGGTCTTAGGGAGTACCTCCTCAGGGGTACCTGGGCCTGGATTGGGACCACAGAGAGGATATTGCTTAGCCAAAGTGGAGTGTTCAATAAAGAGCCATTTGGAGGATGCTCCTCTGCCTGGAACTGCTTCCTCATGGGCCCCATAGCACCTTATGGAAGGGCCCTTGTCAAGTTCTCGGTAGAATTCTAGTTACGTACCTGTGCTCTTGTCTGAGTGCATGCTATCTATGAGCTCCTGAGGAGGCAGGCGTGAGCCTGTGTGTATCTGGCACATACTTCATGGTTGATTACCTGGATGTGAGTCCCCCTACCCCTGGTCCCCACCCTACCCCAGATAGGTCTCACATTGCAGGATCCTGGGTGCAGGGAACAGGTTGAACAATTGACTTGTGAGCCTCCTGTTGACCGATTCTGTTTCACGTGGCTGCACAGGGCCCTTGTGGTTGGTTGGGATCTGTGGTGGCTTCTGAATTAGTCACTTCTGCATGAGCCAGTTCACTTAGAGCCGAGGCCACAGCGCCTTTCTTAGTGACTTTGGCCCATCTGGGTGATGACAGACTTGAAATGAATCAGACAAACATTGCTCCTATTAACACATCCTTGGAAGTTTCTCAGCTATAAAGCAGTGATCTTGATGGCAAGGGAAGCCTCCCTTGGTGTCTTGGTCTGGCTGGTGCGAGCCCACAGTGTGTCCAGAACATGGAGCTCCAGCCACATTCTGACTCACCCTCAGCCATTTGCCAGGACAGATTGCATCTAACAAACTGGGGGGTCACATCTACCTGGCTGATATCCTATAGGTAGCTGCTGTGGAGCTGCAAGACCCTTGAAATGGCATTGGCAATATTGGAGCAATGTGTTCAGAGGCCTGGTTATTTCAGAACAGGTGTCAGCAAAATATCCTGCCAGCTTGGACCAGTTCCCATAAGTCCATGATCACTGAAACACTTCTAGAGCCCCAGTGATGGGACTGTGTTTTTGTAGAATGTGTACTTGCTGCCCCTTGGGGCTAGGAGGGGGGCGCCCTGACCACAGGCTACATCACTCATTCATTTAACAGATACTTACTGAGCCACTACTGAGTGTCAGGCACTGCCCTAGTGGAGAATGAGACGGAGCCAGTCCCTGCCCATAGGGATCTTACAGCTTAGCCCAGAAAACAAAACAGAGTTCTGTGATGGAGGCCTGAGGGGTCCTTCTTGAGGGTCACCATAGTGGTGAAGAGTGTGGGTGCTGGGGGCAGCAGATCAAATCCCACCCTGCTGTTTTCTAGCCTTGTAACTTTGGGCAAGTTATCTCACCTTGTGGAACCTCAGATTTCTCATCCTTAAAATGGGGAAGATGTGTAGGGGTCATTATGATGCTTAAATGCATTCGTACATGTGACGCATGAGTACAGGCTCCGGGTAAGCACTCAGTAAATGGTAGTTACAACTACTATTATTAGGAATGATACACCTTATAGTATACTGGGTGTACTATACTATTAGGTATACCTTATACTATTGATATTATTAGAAAGTGAAACTCTTTATTGTATAAGGTGCAGCATTCCTATATATATATTTTTTTTAATTAAAAGTGAAATTAAGATCATCTTTCCCTTTATAATCAGTTCACCAGAAAGAGGAGTTGGGGAAAAGAATTGACCCTTCCTTGCTTTGCATCTATGGGGTGCCAGGCACTTATTAGAAAACACTCCTCCCAACTGTCAAAAAAGTAGGGATTTTTACAACCCATTATGCAGACGAGGGAGCCTATCTTCAGAGAGGTTAAGTAAATTTGCCCAATGTCACACAGCTAATAAATGGCTGAGCTGGAATCAAAGCCAAGTCTTTTTTTTTTTTTTTTTTTGTGGTATGCGGGCCTCTCACTGTTGTGGCCGTTGCAGAGCACAGGCTCCGGATGTGCAGGCTCAGCGGCCATGGCTCACGGGCCCAGCCGCTCCGCGGCACGTGGGATCTTCCCGGACCGAGGCACGAACCCGTGTCCCCTGCATCGGCAGGCGGACTCTCAACCACTGTGCCACCAGGGAAGCCCTAAAGCCAAGTCTTATCTGACTGCAAAGTCCATGTTTTATGCAGCAAAGCACTTGGCCCTGAGGACTGCACTTTCTGCTCTGTTGGTGTTATTCCTTTGCTTTCCTGAAGTTTTTGCTGGCAGGTTGGCCACACCTGCTTTCATTATGCACTCTGACTTGGACGCTGAAGTGAGAAGAGGTAGCACAGGACATCCTGCTTCCCCAAGGAGACTAAATAGCTTGTTCTGTATCTCCAAGGCCATTGGGCATGAGGCACATGGTTCGTGCATATGAAAATCATTCAAGAAAGAGACACAGGAATGGAGTCCACACCTCTGACTTTCAAACCTTAGGTCTGAAGCCTGTGGGTTTTCTTGGCCCTGCCAACTTGTCTCTTCAGCTGCATTCATCTCAGCTGTTGGTGTCTGCTGGGTGTACTTTCTGATTTTTGATGGAAGTAGCAAGAGCCTGAGGTAGCAGTATGGCTAGAGGAGAGGGGAGAACAAGGAAATATGAGAGACCCAGGAACTGAAAAGTCCTGTTGAAGACTCTTTTTTTCTTTTTTTTTTCTGTTGAAGACTCTTGAGCTCCCTGGGAATAGGTACAGGTTCTTTTTATTTCAGTAGTAATAATAATAATAACAACAACAACAGCCATGTGCTTGGTACTGTTTGAAGTACTGTCCTCATAGAATCTCTTCACAAAAACCCTAGGAGATAGGCATGTCATCTCCTAGTTGGAATCCTAGGAGATGGGCACGGTAATTATCCCCATTTTATAGACCTGGAAATTGAGGCATAGAGAGGTTAAGTCACTTGCCTGAAGTCACACAGCGTTTGAACCCAGGGTTTCTTAAGTTCATGAGCTTAACCAACACATCGTATTTGCTTTTTGGTAGGAGTGAGTGAGCAAGTGAGCGAGTGAACCAAATGAGTCTGGGATTTGGTTCTTGCCAGAACAACAAGGCCCTGAGAGGCAGTGTGCAGACAGGTGTGCTTTGGGGTCAGCAGAGTTGGGTTGTAATTCAAGCTCTGCTATCTCCTGGCTACATGACCTTGGGCAAGTAACCTAATGTAGAAGTGCTCATTTCCTCATCTTCAAATGGGAGTAGTAATCCTTTTCTTCTAGGGTCTTTGTATGGCTTAAATGAGATCATCTCTGTAAAGCTCTTAGCCCCGTGCCTGAAGTATAGTAAGTCCATAGGGCTCACTGTTAGTATTATTATTACTGGTACCATGCAAATAGATTGTATTAACATGGCACACTTGTAGCTATATAAAATTGAAAGTCCATGTTGACAAGGACTAGAAGGGAATATGAAAACAGCTGTTAAAGGATGAAAGGGAATTAAAGTTTCTTCAATGCTTCATCATTTTTTTAGTAAATGTTCCTAAATGGAATAAATAAAACATACATGCAGTGGGTACTCAACAGGCCTTTGAATGTATGACTTTAAAATTTTTTAAAATTTTGTTCGGCTGCGCTGCACGGCTTGCGGGACCCTAGTTCCCCGACCAGGGAGTGAACCTGCATCCTCAGCAGTGAAAGTACAGTCCCAACCACTGGACCACCAGGGAATTCCCTAACTTTTTTTTAATTGGTTGAATCCATTCCTTAAAAATCATACCTTATGATAGTGGATACCCTTGAGGGGTTGTAATTGAGTGGGGGCCTGTGCAGAAAAGAGTTAACACTGCAGGCCTGTAATGATAGCCCTATAAATGCTGACTTTCCTACTAGGGGTTTGTGTAAATTTGCAATGAGAGAAAAAGGAAAGTTTTTTAAAAATGGCTTTGTATTTTGTGGTTCTTGTATCTGGATATATGATAAAATTGATTTAAAATGTTACATGCTTATAATTTCATAAATGCTAGAGGAACCATCTCAAACATGCAAAAATGAAGAAGGTATTGGTGGGGTACAGCTTCCTTGCTTTTACCATCAAGGGGTGGGTCGGAATTTAAATTCTTTGGGTATTAGAACTAGAACAAGTCTCTGTAACTGATGATTTTTGCTATGATTTGTGTCTGTTGGAGCCTCTGGAAACAGGGTGACAACATGAAAAGAGAGGCAGTCTCTGGATGGAAATACACATTTGGATTTTGAAAAACCAGTTAAATTGCTAATAAGCCGTGTTGAAATCAAATATCTGACCCTTAGAGCCTGATGGCTGTCCAGTTTGATGTACATGTTTTTGAGTGGGTCAGTTTGGACTCTGAGACTGACAAGATAAAAAGGAAGCCTTGCTTGTCACTTGGACTTGGACCGTGGCTGTTCGGCACTGCAGCACGCCTTTGCTGCTCCTCAAAGCACCTGGCTTGATTGGAATCCCAAATTCACTGATCCTAGTTGCTTGGACCTGACTCTAAGCTGAAACCTGACCCTGACTGTCATGCACTGTTTCAGCCGCAGCAGGAGGTGTGCGGAGCTGAAAGCAGACCCAGGCTCCATGAACAGGACTCAGACCCTGGGACCACTGGAGATTACGACCCCTTCTGTGGAGCTCTAAACGATGAAAATATACATCGTGGATGCTGGCTGCACCAACTGGGTCACATACAAATACCCATAGGAAAGGGCCTGTTCTCTGATGGGACCATCTAAAATCAAGCTGCTGATCAGCTCTTTACGTCTAATGCAGAGGCTAATTGCATCCTAACTTGTGATCCCTACCAAAACCTGCAAGTTGGAGGAGGGCACGTCACAGGGACTTCGACCCCTCTGCCTGCTTTTGACAGATCAGACTCTGGGCCTTCTCTGGGGGGCAGCTCACTGCTGTTGATTTGTGTGTTTGGCGTTCTGGATTAGCTGCAACTTACTACGATGGGCTGATAGCCTTACTCTACCTCCTCACGTTTCCCTCTCTACACACACTTTAGTAAGGTAGATTGATTATTCAGATGTATCTGTCTCTGGAAAGGGATTGATCTTTTCTAGGCTTTCTCTGGATAAAAGGGGTGGGAGGTTATATAAACCCACTTTGAAATTTTTTAAATTCAGTATTTCACCCTCTATTAGTTTGCTAGGGCTGCCATAACAAAGTAGCACAGACTGGATGGCTTAAACAATAGAAATGTATTTTCTCTGAGTTCTGGAGGCTAGACATCCAAGAGCAGAAGTTGGCACGTTTCTCCTAAGGCCTCTCTCGTTGGCTTGCAGCTGGCAGCCTTTTCACTGTGTCTTCACAGGGTTGCCCCTCTGTGAGTGTCTGTGTCTTAATCTCTTATAAGAACACCAGTCATATTGGATTAGGGCCCACCCAGATGACCTCATTTTACTTTAATCACCTCTTGAAAGGCCATATCTCCAAATACAGTCACATTCTATACTGGACGTTAGGGTTTCAACATATAAATTTGGGGAAAACACAATTCAGCCCATAACATATCCTGATCAGTTCCTGAATATCTTTCTGGTTAAATTGTATTAAAATATTTATCTGCAAAAATATTCTGTACCTCTTGCATACAGGTCTCTGGATGAAAGGCCTGGATGAGAATAAGAGATGATTGAAAAAATGTAAAGTTAGGATTGCTGATCTGCGGGGCATGCTGATTTTGAAACAATGAGAAGAAACAGAACCTGGCAGCTAGGGAGCTTTGGGGAAGTGGCGGGGGTGGGATGGGGGGGGCATTTATGATCTTTGTTTCTCAGAAACAAAGGAAAAGGAAAGCTCCCAGTGCTGCCTTTCCATGAACAAAAGGCGTAACTGAGATCCATATTGAAGGTTGGTCTCACCCTTTTGTATGGGGTCCTACTGATAATAATTTTGCTCTAAAGTGGACTTGGCCCTTAAGGGCCAAGGAGGTGGACTGTGCAGAAGAGAGCTAATCAAGCAGGCCTGAGACTGCTCTCCTTAGAAGGCCTGCTCGCAATGTCGGCCCTGGCTGGCATCTGGGTTCTTGGATTTCAGGAGGGTTCTCACCATTCCCTAAATTATAAGAGTTGCTCACAGGGCCTAAACTGTGCAAACAATGTGGTTGATGCTGCATACCTGCTTTCCTTCCAGGAATGTGGAATTTTGGTGTGTGCTAGGCAGAGGGTACCTATGTGACCAGCCCCTAGAAAAGTCCTGGGCGTTGAGTCTCTAATGAGCTTCCCTGGTAGATAACATTTCACACATGTTGTCACAGTCATTGCTGGAGGAATTAAGTGTGTCCTGTGTGACTCCACTGGAAAAAGACTTTGGGAAGCTTGTGCCTGGTTTCCCCTGGATCTTGCCCTATACACATTTTCCCTTTGCTGATTTTGCTTCATAGCCTTTTGCTGTAATAAATCATAGCCATCTGTGAGTAGGACTATATGCTGAGTGGGTCTTCTAGTGAATCATCGAACTGGGGGTGGGTAGTCTTGGGGTACCCCAACACCGGGCACAAGGGGGACTTCTGGCGTGTTGGTTGTGTTCTCTTTCTCAATCTGGGTGCTGTTTACATGGGGTGTGTTCAGTTTGTGAAAATTCACTGAGCTGTCCCATTAAGATATGTATAGGGACTTCCCTGGTGGTCCAGTGGTTAAGACTCGATGCTTCCAATGCAGGGGTCCCGGGTTTGATCCCTGGCCAGGGAACTAGATCCCACGTGCCACAACTGAGAGCCGACATGCCACAACTAAAGTCCTCTCATGCCGCGACTAAAGATCACTCTTGCCGCAATTAAAGAGATCCTGCATGCCGCAGCGAAGATCCCTCGTGCTGCAACTAAGACCTGGTGCAGCCAAATAAATATTTTTAAAAAAACATTAAAGAAAAGATAGTATACTTTTTTTTTTTTTTGCGGTACATTGGCCTGTCACTGTTGTGGCCTCTCCCCTTGCGGAGCACAGGCTCCGGCCTAGCCACTCCGCAGCATGTGGGATCTTCCCAGACTGGGGCACGAGCCCATGTCCCCTGCAACGGCAGGCGGACTCTCAACCACTGCGCCACCAGGGAAGCCCTAGTGTACTTTTTTTGTACATAGATTCAACTTTATAAAAAGATAAAAGGGAATATTACACACCACAGGGATAAAAAAAATAATAATTTTATTTATTTTCTTGGCAGCACTGCAGAGCATGCGGAACTTCCCCAACCAGGGATCAAACCCATATGCTCCCTGTAGTGGAAGTGTGGAGCCTTAACCACTGGACCACAGGGGAAGTCCAATAACTTAGTTTTAAAAAACAACTTGCTTTTATTTAGAAAACATTTTAATCACTCCTTTTTACCAGGCATTGTGCTGAGAGCTTAGGACATGGGTCAGGAAAGAGGTCTGCATTGCCTCTCAGTTTATTGGGAGTCAGATAAAGATATACTTGTAATATGGTTGACTTTTGCTGAGTCCTAGCAAAGACACCATTGGACGCTACAGGGCTGCTAACCTGGGTAATTCTCAGGGTTACCATTCCAGTATCTACGGAAGCCAGACAGACAAATGGGCAAAGAGGGGTAACAGGGAACTGTGACAAACTGGGAAGGTAAGTAGGCATAGAGTTGCCACAGCTGATGGTTTTTCTTAAGGAAAAGCCACAGATCTGAATTTTTATGTGAGCTCTCTTGATTTTTTTTTTTTTTGCTGTACTTGGGCCTCTCACTGTTGTGGCCTCTCCCGTTGCGGAGCACAGGCTCCAGACGCGCAGGCTCAGCGGCCATGGCTCACGGGTCCAGCCACTTCGCGGCACGTGGGATCTTCCCGGACCAGGGCACGAACCCGTGTCCCCTGCATCGGCAGGCAGAGTCTCAACCACTGCGCCGCTAGGGAAGCCTAGCTCTCTTGATTTTTAAGTCCTGTAAATGAATCCAAATTTTAAAAAGTGGGAGGCCAAACAAAACACCTCTGCAGGCCAAATTTGGCCTTGGCCTACCAGTTTGCCAGGGATTCTGCCAACCAACCATCCTTCCCCTCTTACCAGACAATTGAGGGTCCACTGTTTTAGGCACTGGGAAATAGAGCAGTGAGCCAGCCAGACAACTTTCTTGAAGAATGGCCTGGGGGCAGGGGTGGGGGAGGGTGGTGTCTGGTACTGTGCCCTTCAAACTTCAGTATGTGTGGGAATCACTGGGTAGATTCTGAACTGGGAGGTCTGCGTTAAGGCCTGAATCTTGGCCTTTCTAACAACAAGCTCCCAGGTGATTCTGATGCTAGTGGTCCCTGCTGTTATTTGAAGGAGGGGAGTAGGGAATTTGTCTTGAAGGTGCATTTGCCTGGCAAGAATCCTCTTTAGTTAGATTTTAGTTTATTGGGGTGACTTGGAAGAGAGTTGATGACCTCGGAGGTGGGTACTCGGGCTCTGCCAGCTATCTCTTGGCGCTGCCAGGTCTCTGTTCTCAGAGTTTATAATCTAGAAGGTGGCGTGAGGGGTGGAGGAAGGTGCTAGGAAAAGCTTCCTGGAGGAGGTGCTTGTGAACTGCAGGAGCTCCCCCGGCCGCCAAGAAAGGGAGAAACCTTTAACTCCCCCCACCCCCTCCTGGGGCTGGGTCTCGGCGTCCCCGCACCGGGTTTGGTTTCCCAGGCATCCCACGTGTCTTCGGTCCGCGAGTCCCTGTCAATCAAGCTTCTCCACCAGGGGCCGGGTACGGGTTTAAAGGCGGCTGCAGTGCAGCGAGCTCCCAGAATGCCGCGCGGCGGGCGGGTTTGGATTTTAAATCCCCGCGGCCAATCAGTAGCGCGTAGGCTTTTGTAACGTTCCCGGCGCCGCGTTTGAATTCGAGGAGGAGCAGAGCCCTGCCAAGCCTCTGCCCAGACCTTGCTAGGTCCGCTGAGCAATTCCGGGAACATGAGTGCAGCGGCAACTGCAGGGAAGCTGGCGCGGGCACCAGCCGATCCAGGGAAAGTCGGGGTCCCTGGAGTTGCAGCTCCCGGGGCCCCGGCGGCTGCCCCGCCGGCGAAAGAGATCCCGGAGGTCCTAGTGGACCCGCGCAGCCGGCGGCGCTATCTAAGGGGCCGCTTTCTGGGAAAGGGTGGCTTTGCCAAGTGCTTCGAGATCTCGGATGCGGACACTAAGGAGGTGTTTGCGGGCAAGATCGTGCCTAAGTCGCTGTTGCTCAAACCGCACCAGAAGGAGAAGATGTCCATGGAGATATCCATTCACCGCAGCCTCGCTCACCAGCACGTCGTCGGCTTCCACGGCTTTTTCGAGGACAACGACTTTGTGTTCGTGGTGTTGGAGCTCTGCCGCCGGAGGGTGAGTGTCGCTGCTGGGGGACTGGAGCTGCCTGGGGACCGGGGTTGGGGCGCCCGCACCCGGAGCTGCTGGGGAAGGAGCGCCCCGGGGCTCGGAGCTGCTGGGAACCTCGAGCTGGGGATGGAGAAGGTCTTGGGGATAGAGGTGCCTGGCATTTGGGGCCTCTAGGAGAGGGTGCCGGTTAAGTGGAGCCCGGGTCAGGTTGCCTCTAGGGAAGGCGGCTCCCGGACGCTAGGAGTTGGGCTGAGTGGGGGAGGTGCGGGTCGCGGGAGAACTCTGCTAATGGACGCCAGGGCTTCCGGAGTTGCTAGGTAAGGGGTGCTGTGGACCCGAACCTCCGGAGTGGGGTTGGGTCAGGCAGAAAGTAGTTGGAGCCAGACTTAGTAGCTTCGGGGAGGAGAGGGGTCAGGAAAGGGATCTGCTGCTGCGAAGAGGCCCGGGGCAGGGATACAGGGGACTCTGAGCTTCCGGAGTGGGCTGAGAGAGGGGTCCTAGGTAAGGGACTTGGGAGGGAGCTGGTGGGAGAGGGGGTGCTATGAACGGTTGTGGCCTGGCTTAGGGGAGAGTCTACATCGTAGTTGTCCTGGAGAAGGAATGGGCGGTAGGGTCCTGGGCTGCCTTCACCTAATGACACCCCCTCCCTGCCTTGGGCCTGAGTACCCACTCCCCACTCCTCCTTCCCTCCCCCGCCCAGTCTCTCCTGGAGCTGCACAAGCGGAGGAAAGCACTCACCGAGCCTGAGGCCCGCTACTATCTGCGTCAGATCGTCCTCGGCTGCCAGTACCTGCATCGAAACCGCGTTATTCACAGAGATCTGAAGCTGGGCAACCTCTTCCTGAACGAGGATCTGGAGGTGAAAATAGGTGAGGAGCTGGGCCTGCAGGGACACTTGACACTACGGTCAGTGGGAATGAGGAGGAGCTGGGAGAGAGGGAGGGAGAGAGGAAGTCGGAAGGAGACAAGGGAGGGAGGAAGAGGATGGTAGGAAGTCTGGGCTGTTGATTGCCTCTAGAAGCCTCTCTTTAGTACAGAAATTTAGAACAAAGAGCCAAAAGCCAGTGTCTTGCCTGCAGATGCAGTTTTGGGTGTGTGTGCTCTCCTATACAGTATTATTTAAAAAAAAAAAAAAAAAAGGATTTGAATTTGTTTTCACTTTTTTAAATCGGGAGGCTTGAGTTTGAATTCGGGGCTCCTTTTAAACAGTTGGCTGCTCCAGCAGTACAGGGGCAGCTCTTTGCCGGACTGAAAAGCAGCTGTTCCCTTTAGGTGCCCTCTGCTTTGCCACAATCCCCACCCCTCCCTATCACTTCCTCACAAACTTGCCAAGTAGGCATCTTGACATTTACCTGCTTAATTCCTGAAGGCATGTGACTTTTGCTATCCCTACCAGTTCCCTTTTAGAAGCAAAGCCCTCCTTTCTAAGGGAGGGGGTGAGGAGGGTCTCTGGGAGGCCCCTCCCTGCGGCTAGCATGGTGGGAGGATTCCTGAGCATGCCTTGCTGCACACAAGAACTAGAGGCTTGAGGGATCAAACTTCCCTGGTTCTTGATGGTACACCTGAACCAGCTGTCCGCATTGACAGATGACAGAGGCTAGCATCTGAGTCCCCCTCTTCCTCCCTCTGTCCCAGGGGATTTTGGACTGGCAACCAAAGTCGAGTATGACGGGGAACGGAAGAAGACCCTGTGCGGGACTCCTAATTACATAGCTCCTGAGGTGCTGAGCAAGAAAGGGCACAGTTTCGAGGTGGACGTGTGGTCCATTGGGTGTATCATGTAAGTTGAGAGTTGTCTCAGGACCCACCCAGCCTCAGCAGAGGCCTTTTTGGATGTCTCACCTGGCAGACCTTATCCTGTAGACCTTTCTGCCTTTGGGAAGGCTGCTCCAGAGGACAGACTGATCCAAAAGGAAGCCTCATTTCCATATCTTTTCTTCTCACTGGTGTATCCTTTAGGATTCCTGCAGCCTGGGCCATGGGTCTGGGGAATGGGGGAGGGAAGGTCTCCACAAACTTGCTCTAGTCCCTTGCTATTCAAAGTATGGCAGACCAGCATCATCATCTCCTAGGAACTTGTTAGAAACACAGAATCTCAGGACCCAGGCTGACTGGATCAGAATCTGGATTTTAAGACCCTTGAGCTTTTCCATGCACAATAAAGTATTAGCACCACTGATCTAGGAAGCAGCAATGGGTGGGAGGAGTTAGGCCAAGAGTTATAGCTGGCAGGAGGAGGTCCTGTGGTCTGTCTGGATTAAGGCCATCAGAGGTGGGTGGGTGGTAGGCAGAGAGTTGGGCCTGTTCAGGTGTCACCCCTTTCATGGTTGCCCTGGGTACTGGAGAGTTAGAAATGAGTTGTCGCAGTGGCTTTCCTACTTCATTGCAGTGGAACTTTTTCAAATGAAAACTTGCAGCCTTAAGTACAGAGCTATTAACCGTGGAGCTGCCTCTGTAGGGGCAGGTAGCCCACTTGCTTTGACCTGTTTTGTGTTGGCTGGCAGTCTCTGGAGCCCTGCTATAGTGTAGGCTATAGCAGAAAAGTCACTGGCCCATGAGAACCGAGTCTCATCACCTGTATTCTACTGAGGACTCCTCCCTGCCAGTGTCTTGACTCCTGGGGCTGTTCAGTGGACTTGCGGACTGTCCTCCGGGACCCGAGTCATAGTGAATGTCCAGAAGGTGTCTGACTTCCTTTCTGGCCCTGAGAGGATTCCTCCAGCATCTGGGTTTTGGTTAGGAGCCTTGAGCCAAATCCCTCCTTGTGCTTACAGGTATACCTTGTTAGTGGGCAAACCACCTTTTGAGACTTCTTGCCTAAAAGAGACCTACCTCCGGATCAAGAAGAATGAGTACAGTATTCCCAAGGTGACTAAAAACACTTTAAGTTTACGTTTATTTTATTTAATTTTTCCCCCCCAAAGCTATTTACTGAGCCCAGCCATATCCTGGGACAGAGGTGGGTCAGTCCTACCCCTAGGGTAGCCATAAGAGCTTTAGAGGGTCCTTGTCTGAAATTGCATACAAAACCTGGCGTATGTGCACAAAAGCATTTTTTCTTGGGGAAGAGAGTTTGTAGGTTCTCAAAGGTTGGGCAGATAAACCAAAAGATGTGTAAAACAAAGAGAGCATAAAGGAAGTAGAAGGCAGACAGAGACGTGCTGCTTAAGCCTTGGAAGTGGACTGTCTTGATTCAGATGGGCTCTGCCACTTAGCACCCAGATCACAATAGACAAATGGCCTGAATCTTCTGAGCTGCAGTTTCCCATCTATAAAATGGAGTCCTTACCCCAGAGCACCTTGCATACAATAAGCGCTCACAGAATTGCGAACCGCTGTGCTTCGCAACCACCAGCATGAGTGCATTGAGAGGGATAGCCTGCAGCAGCCTGGCATACGGCTGCTTTCCAGTTTGGTGTCTTTGCCTTGTGTGAAGCCAAGAGCCCTGTCTCTATAAGAACAGATGGACTGAATCTGTCATAAAGTGTCACTTATTGGACAGAGCAGAGTGGTTCCGAGTGTGGGTGTTGGCAGCTGACTATGCCCCTGTGTGGGTGCTGGCTCTACCATTCACTAGATGGTAGAACACACTAGGGTGTGTTCTTAGGCACTTAACCTCTCTGTGTCTCAGTTTCCCCATCTGCAAAAGAGGGATGGTGATAGAGATCTTCACCCCCTGGGTGTTTCTGTGAGGGTTAAATGAGTTAATATATATGAAGTGCTTAGAATATTTTGCTGGCACATAGTAAGTGCATAGTTGATGGTAGAATATTAGTGTGCATTTGACCTGCACTGGGTTTGGATCTCCTCACCAGAGCAGCAAGCTTGGTGCTGTGTCCCCATTTTATAGATGAATTTACAAAGGCCCAGAAAGTTGGGTTAGTTGTCACAGCCAGTATTAAGGGACAGAACTGGGACTTAAAACAGGTCATTATGACTTTGAAGCCTGTGTTCTCAAGTGCTGCTCTAGTGGTGAGCAACTTGAATTATGCAAGAGCAAATTTTGGGAAAAAGTGACCTCAAGAGGAAGGAGAAATTGTCATTCTCACAACTTAGGTTGACACTTGTGAACTCAGTAAAGCTGCTAGTGGAAACTTGGCAACCCACATCCCCACCAGACTCAACTGCTGAACATGGCATATTTGAGGCCGGGGCCGGGGCTGCAGCTTTGTGGCAGTGCTGCATTCGGGTCCCCCACCACATCCTACTTACGTCTCTCCCTCTCTGCTCCAGCACATCAACCCCGTGGCCGCCTCCCTCATCCAGAAGATGCTTCAGACAGATCCCACTGCCCGTCCAACCATTCAGGAGCTGCTCAATGACGAGTTTTTCACTTCTGGCTATATCCCTGCCCGCCTCCCTATCACCTGCCTCACCATTCCGCCCAGGTTTTCAATTGCTCCCAGTAGCCTGGACCCCAGCAGCCGGAAGCCTCTCACTGTTCTCAATAAAGGTAAACTGGGGTCTGGGTAGACAGCAGACCCCAAGAGAGCCTAGGCCTCAGGTGTGTGAATGGATGGCCCCCATAGCTCAGGTGTGCGGTAAGACAGGCCCCAGTCCTTGAATACGTGGTCCCCATCCTCATGTGGCAAAATGCCCTTCCCCACAGCCCTGTCAGACCTGTCATGCCCCAAAAGAAGAGAGTGGCTGAACGCCATGCCTGAAAAATTCGTATTTAAAAAAAAATTGCTAATATCACCTTGCATGGTTCTTTGGGGAAAAATGTTGAAATTTTTCAGGTGTACACATAGAGCACAATGCAGTAGACCCCACATCCCCACCAGACTCAACACTTATCAAGATTTGTCATGTTTGCTCCATCACTCCTTTTTTGTTCCTTTGAAGTATTTTTGAAGTTAATCCCAGACATCTTGTCATTTTACCCCATAAACTTCAGTATGCATCTCTTTAAAAGGATGGACTTTTTCTTACAAAACCACATCCAATTGTTTGGGTTGTCATTGTTTCTAGATCTCTTCAGAGAACAGAATTAGGAAATACATAATTGGGAAGAGGGCGGGGACCTTGAATTTATGCTGCTATTTCTGATTCACACTTTTTGAACATTTTATTTTGATATTGTTTCAAATTATGAAAAGTGAGAATAGATAAAAACTTCCTGTATCTTGTTCCCCCTTTTCTCCACCAATTAACTTTTTTCTACATTTACTTTATCTCTCTCATTATATATATATCTAAATTTCTTTCCCCAAACCATCTGATAGTAAGTTGTACACATTCTGGCCTTTACTACTTAATACTTCAGTGTATATTTTCTAAAAACAATTCTTTTACATAACCACAGCACAGGACACAGTTTTCAAGTTCAGGAAATTTAACACTGATGAAACTTCTCTTACAGCAATCTTTTTCTTCACTGTGAAGTTACTTTAATTTTCTTTTGGTAATTTGTAAGTCTCTGATTTAAATATAATATTATAGGATTTTTACTTCTTTAATTTTATACTTGTTTTTTTTTTGCGGTACGCGGGCCTCTCACTGTTGTGGCCTCCCCCGTTGCAGAGCACAGGCTCC
>NW_006775554.1:1360497-1379786 GCF_000442215.2 Lipotes vexillifer
CCCCTGCGTCGGCAGGCGGACTCTCAACCACTGCGCCACCAGGGAAGCCCCTATACTTGTATTTTTTTTCCTTACACTGAAAACCCTTTTTCCTTACATTATATACATGGATTTTCAACATCTATAAAGTATGTTATGAAATGATGTTTATTTTCTTGCAGTTCTATTTGTCTTTGGAATATATTTCACTTGAAAAAAAAAGTGCCACTTGAAATACTTTTATTTTTCTGTGTGGATATAGCACCAATTTAATATATGAGTTCATTTGTTTCAGTTATAATACTGCTATTTTAAGGATTACTTTTTTCTTTAGGCTTTAATTTTTGATATTTTCACTGGTTATATTACTGTTCCCTTTGATTGGTGATCACTTGGTTAAGGTGGTACCTCCAGTGCAGAGTTACTGTTTTTCCTTTTGTGATTAATTAATACCTTGTGAGGGGTTAATTTGAAAGGATTCTGTTTCTTCTCAGACTTTAGCCTACTGATTTTAGCATCCGTGGTGGATCTTGCCTGCAGCAGTTATTACTGTGGTATTCTAATGGTGACTTTTCTCGTTTTCTTGTTCCTTCTACATCCATTAATTGGAGTTCTCCTGTAAGGAAGAGCTGTCACTTCTCTCCCATTTATTTATTTGGTTATTTGTGTCAATATGGACTCATGGATATTTAATCTTGGAGCTATAATATAATATTGTTATTTTAAGGATTTCTTTTCTTTTCTTTCGGTTTTAATTTTTGAACATAAAGCATTCTTCAAAACTTAGCCAAAATAAGGGTGAAGTTTTTTTGGAATACATAAATCCCCATTTATTCTTCATCTGTTTTCAATAATTACCAACATTTGCCCATACTTGTTTTTATCTTTTCCACCTTCTCCCCCTTTTTTTGGCTAGAGGTTTCTTTGTTTGTTTGTTTGTTTTTTGTGTTTGTTTGTTTGTTTTTGGCGGTGCTGTGTGGCTTGCAGGATCTTACTTCCCCAACGAGGGATTGAACCCGGGCCCCGGCAGTGAAAGCACCGAGCCCTAACCACTGGACCTCCAGGGAACTCCCTTGCTAGAGTTTTTAAAGCAAGTCCCAAATATGTTATTATTCCACGCTTAAGTCCTTATCACAGCATAGATTTTTTCAATTGAAAATTCATATCTTTAAATATCTTAAGAATTTCATATTACACAAGGAGAACTAGCACATGTTGGTGGGGAAAGAAACATTTAAGCCTAAAGACAATAAAAATCATCCATGCTTCTACCACCCAAATATAACTGATGTTAAAATTTCAGTGTGTATCTATCTTTTCAGATTTCAGTCACATGTAAGTACATAAAGCAAATTTTAGGGTGGAAAAAATCTTATGTTTTCATTAAATCCCTGCTTAATCCATCTTGTTGATGGGTTGTGATTTACTGAGCCCTTCCATTTTCCTGGATGCAAAAGATGCTTTTAACTCTTGGATTGAAGCCAGGCAGCTCCAAGCTGCTCGTGCCTTCTAGCTGTCTCCCTGAGTGACCAGAGGTGCCCTGCAGGGCCCAGCATTGGGTTAGAGGTCTGAGTGTCCGAAGCTCTATGGCTCTGTGTGGCCATGAGCCTTCCTGCAGGGCTTGGCCTGGCCCTGGAGGTACCAGTGAGTGAGTACCAGGTGCTGTCACATGAGCAGGGCAGCTGCTGCTCTAATAAACTGGCACCTACCTAAAGCAGTGGCAGCGCAAAGAGCTTTTCTCTGGGGGTACCAGCTGTGGCCGGGGATCCCGGGCCCTCCCAACCTGCGGCCTTTTTGCCCAGCTAATGACTATGTTTCATCTCCTTCCAGGCATGGAGAACCCCATGCCCGAGCGTCCCCGGGAAAAAGAGGAGCCAGTGGTGCGGGAGGCCAGCGAGGCGGTCGACTGCCATCTCGGCGACATGCTGCAGCAGCTGCACAGCGTCAATGCCTCCAAGCCCTCGGAGCGGGGGCTGGTGAGGCAAGGTGGGCACTGCGGGCTGGGGCATCTGGAGAGGGCAGGGAAGTCAGCCCCAGAGTGCCGGTGGCTTGTCCAGGCCCCTGGCTCCGTAATACCTTTACTTCCCCCATTTCCTGTACATTACAGTGCAAACAAGTTAGCCTACTGGCCCAGGCCCTCCATGGTCAGGCCCCTTCCTTCTTTTTCTGACTCATCTGTTCTATCTCCAGAAGTGCCCCAGCTTCCAGCACCTCCATGTGCTGCCTGTATACATTGGCACACACTGTCTCCTCTGCCCAAAGGATTCCTCTGTAGCCTTCAAGACAGTGGAAATAACAGACCCAGATGTGCCCCAGCCTCAGGGCCGTTGCTCTCCCGGCAAGCACTTCCTCCAGATCGCTGCAAGGCTCACACTCCCTGCCTTAACGTGTCTGCGCCAGAGTCACCTCCATGATCATCTCCCTGCCCCCACTCCTCTTACTTGCCTTGTTTCTCCACAACACTTCTCATCTAACATATTCTAAAGTTTCCGTATTTGTTTATTGTATTTAAAAGAAGGAATCGTCACGTGCACAGAACATAACATTTTCACGTATTTGGGATTGTCTGTCTTCTCACAATTTTTTAATCATTTAAAACTCACTGATTTGCACCATGATAGAAGTAACTTATATATTCTGTGAACATTTATTTTGATTGGTCTCTATTCCTAGAGCCAGAATGCAAGCTCAGGGAGGGCTGGGTTTTGTCATTGCTCGCTGCCTGTAACGGTGTCTGGCGCACAGTGGGCCTTTGTTAAATGGGTCAGCTGAATGCATGAATGGACTCGGCGCTCTGCACTGTAACTTTATGCTTCAGTGCTGCCTGTCTAAGCTTGTTGCTGGCAGAGGGCTCCAGGCCTCTTGACCAAGCTCCCTGGTGTGGGCCGCCTGAGTGGACCAGAGGGGAAGAGCCTGGTGCTGATCGATCTTCTTGTCTGTTTCTGTCCCAGAGGAGGCTGAGGATCCCGCCTGCATCCCCATCTTCTGGGTCAGCAAGTGGGTGGACTATTCGGACAAGTATGGCCTTGGTAGGTTTCTCCCAGCTATGGCGGTGGCTCAGGTGCCGCCTAGCAACCCTTCGAGTTGTTACAGGCTCTTGCCTTTCTTGGCTCCTACGTCCTCTTCTCTCGACACTCTCCTGTCTCCATCCCAGGCTTCCTAGTCCCAGCCCCTAACGGCCCCCTGCCCCCCATGGCCCCTGTCTGAGGCCTCCCTCCACCTACCGCTAGGGTACCAGCTGTGTGACAACAGTGTGGGAGTGCTCTTCAACGACTCAACACGCCTCATCCTCTACAACGATGGCGACAGCCTGCAGTACATCGAGCGTGATGGCACGGAGTCCTACCTCACCGTGAGTTCCCATCCCAACTCTCTGATAAAGAAGGTGAGTGCTGGCTGGCCCGCGTGGGCCGCTGTTGGCCGGAAGTGAGGGCTTTGCCAGGGGACAGGCTCTAACTCCGGACGCCCTCCCTCATTTTCCAACCAGATCACCCTCCTCAAGTATTTCCGAAACTACATGAGCGAACACTTGCTGAAGGCGGGTGCCAACATCACGCCCCGGGAAGGTGACGAGCTAGCCCGGCTACCCTACCTGCGTACCTGGTTTCGCACCCGCAGCGCCATCATTCTGCACCTCAGTAACGGCTGCGTGCAAATCAACTTCTTCCAGGTGAGCTGCGGCCCTGGAGGGTTGGGGCCGGGTATCTGTGCCTCTCAGCGGCCCACGGCATTGGGTGGGGAGTGGGAGGCACAGGACCTGTCCTTGGCAGCGTCAGCAGAAGGGAGTGAAATGGCCCCCCGCCCATCGACTGGGATATCTTCCCTCTACTCCCGCCAAGGCACACAGGCAGCTGGGAGCTTCAATCACCAGTAACCCCCTGTCCGTCCACCCGCTCCCCTCCTGCCCTCACAGGACCACACCAAGCTCATCCTGTGCCCGCTGATGGCTGCCGTGACCTACATTGACGAGAAGCGGGACTTCCGCACGTACCGCCTGAGCCTCCTGGAGGAGTATGGCTGCTCCAAGGAGCTGGCCAGCCGGCTGCGCTACGCTCGCACCATGGTGGACAAGCTGCTGAGTTCACGCTCGGCCACCAACCGCCTCAAGGCCTCCTCATAGCCCCCCCACCCCCCTGGACTGGCACCTTCCTCCCCCCACCAGCACCTCGGCCCACGCTGGTTAAATCCCTATTTTATGGGGTGTCCCCCAGCCCTGGGGGCTGGGGTGGAAGCTCCATCATCCCTGCAGGTGGGGCTGCTGTGTAAGTTATTTTTGTACATGTCCCGGTGTGGGTTCTGAGGCCATTTCCCCTTCCCTCTCAACCCCACCATATGAATTGTACAGAATATTGCTATTCGGGACTGTCTTTTCCTTGCCTTTATATTACATTAAACATATATGAATCTTCCTTTTTCTTCTTGTGTTCCCCGAGGGGTGCCTGGCACCCGGGTTCCGGCCACACTGTTGCTCTGGTGTCCCTGGCGGCCCAGCCTCTGCTGGTCTTTTCGACGCCAGGCCAGCTCAGCTCCCAGCAGCTCCCAGGCTCAGCGCCTGGGCCCCTGAGGCCGGCGGATAGTAGGGCAGGAAGAGGCTCTCAGAGGCGCAGCTCCTCAGGGCGCAGTATGTGTGCAGCAGCAGCCGTGGGAAGCGGTTTGTGAAGTACTGGACGAAGCCGTCAGGGACAGGGCCCAGCGCCTGCCGCGCCTCAGCCGGGAGCTCCCTGTAGTGATGCTTCTGCAGGGGTCAGAGCAGAGAGCCCGGGCTTAGCTGCACCAGGCCTCCCCACCTTCCAGGCCCCTCCCAAGCCCTGGAACACACCTTGTTTCTCACAGCACGGAGCAGGTCTCGCACCGACGTCCCCTTATACGACCGGAACCTCTTCAGATCTGTGGACAGGGAGGTCGTTGGCACAGCCGTCCCCACTGGGCTCCCCTTGGCCTCCCGGGCCACCCGAGTCTGGCCTCTACCTGTGTGCAGCGGCACCGAGATGTGCTTGTGCCAGTCACTCCGGACCACCTCGGCACCACCCGCCTCCAGCGCCATCACCAGCGGCCCCTGCTCAGGCTCCTTCTCCAGCCAGTCGCTGGCGTCCTAGGATCCACAGCTCCTGAGCCTCCTGAGCAGGCTCGGAGGCCACAGGCCAGGAGTGTCCTATGGCTGGGGCAGTGCAGCAGCCGAAGCTGCTCGGGTTAGGGTAAGTATTATTGCCTCCTGTGGAGTGTGGCTTCTCTGTGCTGTGTGGGGTCTAATCCAACCGGTGACAGAGGTGCTGTCGTCCCCGTTTTACAGATGAGCAAACAGGCTCAAGAGGCTCAAGGTCACACAAGTGGAATGGGCTGTCTGGGCACGAGTATAGCAGGAGAGACGACTAGGGCTGAAAGGAATGGGGTGTAGCCTCACACGAGGGGCAGCTGGGCTGGGGAAGCGGTGCTGAGGAGACCGTGCAGTGCCAAGATGGCAGCGTTCGGGAGTCTGGGCTCTGCCTTGATTGAGATAAGGATCTGGGCTGCCTGGGAAAGGTAGACGAGTCTCTTTTCCCCCAACCAATCTGGCTTCCCCTCTCTTGTTGCTCAGGACTCAAACTTGGGACTTTCTGGGGCCGCTCCCCAGATTTCCTCCTGACCTGGAAGAACTGGAGCTGCTTGGCTCTGCTCCAAAAGAAGGGGTGGGCCAGCACCTGGTGAGCAGAGGGACGAGCCTGTGGCAGGGGGCTCAGCATGGCCTCCACCAGGTTCCAGGCAACGACCTTGTCTGTAGGGGCAAGAGGGAGGGATGGCTTCAGGCCCGCATGGGCTCTGCCCTGCTTCCTCCCTCCTCTGCCAGCCCAGGTCCCCCTCACCGTGGGCCTCTTCCTCCAGGTGAGCCAGGCAGGGAGAGCCTGCAAGGATGTTTGCCTGGCGATAAAGACTCTCTCCAAAGGGGTGGCTGCCACTGGAAAGCACATAGTAGAACACGCAGCCTGCAGAGAAGATGTCCACTGCGCTGGTCTGGGGACCAGAGGGACAAACATAAGGAGGAAGTCTCTGCTCCAGGAAGTCTGCTGGGCTACACTGGCAGCTGATATGGCAGCTGGGGATCTGGCTCGGACTAGGACACAAGGACGCTTCCCAAGAGGCATCCTCTTGGCCCTAGGTCCCCTGCCCTCTGTACTGTTGAAAGGGACCCATGGTTTTCATCCAAAATCTTTGCCCCTACTGAGCCTCTAGTTCAGGTTTCCAAGTGTCATTCCTCCAGGTCTGGTGGGCAACACAACCAAGTGAAGCTGGGCATGCATGAGGCGATCAGGCAGCGGTGAGGACTGTATGATCTGTTGCTGGCCCTGTCCACACATGGCCACTGGCACTTAGCTCCAGCTGGTTGCCTCCAGGGGACTTTCTCGGTGGCAGAGCTTTGATTTTCCAAGTGAATACAGAAATCTAGACTTTTATGTGCAATTTCCCAGAAGTTAAAATATTGGCTGCTAATTTAAACAATCAAAACCTGCACAGGCTCCTAACATCAGTGCTTTGGTCCTTGGGCCTCCAGGTTGCCAATCCTAGCTTTCTCTAAACTTCAGGGGTGGGGTGGCTTTGCCTGGTGACTGTCCTTGCGTGTTACTCTCATCCATCCCTGTGACTTTCCCCTACACACCAACTCAAACATCTATAATCCTGGGGTCTCCAACTCAAGTGTCTCTGGGGGTCAGACACTGCTCTGTGCTCCAGTTATATCAGCTCATGTGATGCTCCCCCGAACCCTTCGCATCTGGGTGGCTCTCCACGCTGGCTACACGTTACAGTCACTGGGGGTCAGTTACTGGGTGTGGGGCCCGGGCACCTGAATTTTTTCAAGTTCCCCAGTGATTGTGCATCACAGTAGAGATGAAAACTATTTTCTAGTTCAGAGTTTCTCAACCTCAGTACTACTGACATTTTGGACCAGATAATTCTTCGTCCTGGGGGACTGTCCTGTGCATTGTAGGATGTTTTGCAAGCATCCCTGGCCTCTGCCCATTAGATGGCAGTAACAAGCCTCCCTTCCCCTGCCAAGTGTGACATCCAAAAATGTCTCCAGACATTGCCCAAAGGTGGCAGAAATCATCCCTGGTTGAGAACCATGCCCTAGGTAAGAAGGGAGGAATTATCCCCACTTTACAGATGAAGAAACAGGCTTGGAGGAGTGACTGAAGGTCACACAGCGGGCCCGGACAGGAGAGGCACTGGGCAGGGAGTGATTCCTGCGGCCTGGGGCGGCGGGAGGACTCACGGGGCTGTCTGGGGGCAGGAGCTGAAGGAGCTCGGGCGCCATCCAGCCTTCTGTACCGGGAACGCCCGAACGGAGGCTGAAGCTGCAGCGGCCAGCGGGCAGCTTCTTGCAGAGGCCAAAGTCTGAGAGGACCACTCTGCCTCGGCCCTGGCTGTCGGGCCCCGTAATCAGGACGTTGCCGGGCTTCAGGTCCCGGTGCACTGTGAGAACGGAGCAGAGCTGAGAGCTGAGGGGGGAGTCGGGAGCTTGGATGGAGGGTGGGAAGGCCCGGTACCTATGTGTAAGGAATGCAGGTGGGCCAGGCCCGCCATCAGCTGCTGCAGCGCCATCCCGGGCTCCAGGCCCCAGCGGTCCGTCTCCAGGTGTTCCACATACTGGGGAGCGGCGAGGGGCAGAGCGTCACCCCGCGGCCCAGGACCCTGCCCCCCGCCCATCCCTGAGCACAGGCTTCACCTCCCGCAGCGAGGCCCGGCAGAGCTCCAGGGCGATGTAGTGGAACTGCGGTCCCCGCTCGGTGCAGAAGTAGCGGAGCACGTTGGGGTGCCTGTCAGACTCCTGCAGCATCTGCACCTCCCGCCGGACCAGGCTGAAGCACTCACGGAGGAGCCGCTTGACCGCCACGGCCCGCCCCTCGAACTGCCCCCTGGGAGGTGGCGAGCGGAGGTCCAGAGGGCAGACGAAGGCAAAGGTTAGGAACTGTGCCCACCTCGGGGGTTCTCAGAGAGAATGGCTCTCCAAGGGACAGTGGCCATCCCCAGCCTGGCTCCTGGCTGCCGCTCACCGGAAAACGAAAGTCCCGCCTGCCCCGCGGCCCAGCACATCCTTGGGATTGAAGGAAATCTTCCCCACCACGGTGAGCTGCTCGGCTGCGGGGAGGGGAGAGGGGGGTCTCAGGGAGCCTCTGCCCACGGCCGCCACCCTGCCCAGTCCCAGCTCCCCCACCTCGGCCCTTCTCCAGCCTCCCCCTTCCACGCCCCGCCTGGTGCCAGACTGCTTGGGTCCAGTGTCTCGTGCTGCCACTCAATCCGTGTGAACTTGGGCAAGTGACTTAACTGCTGTGCCCTGGTCCTCTCATCTGTAAAGTGGGACCTATGTCAAGGATCCTGCACAATATTATCGTGAGGATTAATGGAAGAAAGGGTGGGGGAGAGGTTCACTCTACTGTCCTCTTTTATCCCTCTCCCTGTTTTGGCATCTTCTGCTCAGGTTTCTTTCCTTTACCCACCTCCACCAGTTAAAATTCCTTTTAACTAAGGAATTCGCTTCAAACAGGAAAGTGAGTTTTGGCAGCCATAAGCATGAGGAGGGTGAATGCTGTTGCAGAAAAGACTGTCCTGGAAGAGGGCGGGGTGGGGTCAGTGGGCGTTTGGATGCTGAGCTGTCCCAGAGTTAGTTCTAGGGCAGCAGGGATTCCCCAGAAGGCCTTGGTTTCCTGTTAAGAAGGATGGGGTTGGACTGTTACTGCTCTTCCTTTTGGGTTGCTTGCGAGAGACCCCTCACAATGCACCAGGCTGCACCTTGCTCAGATCCAAGGGGCCCCATGCTCGCAGCTAAGTGTATCTGGCGCCCCTAGAGTTGCGTACCCCTCCGTGGCCCTGAGAGCACTCTCCTTAGGAAGAGCTGCCAGCTTCAGTCTCTCTAATCAGTCTAGGAAAAGCAAATGAAAATCAGCATCAGGGATCAGTGAGAAAAGTATTAAGCTGTCCCTCAGCACTGCTCTGGATTATTTGCTTAAACAGTCACTCTCATCTCCTGACAAGATGCAAGCAGTAACCAAAACTTGTATACCATGGACACTCAGGCGTGTGGGCCCAGGGCCTTGCTGGAAGCACATCGCCCACAAGTAAGATGGGCCTGTCTCTCCGGCAGCTCAGGAAGCAGGGGCAGAGCTGCAGGAAAGCCTGTTTGAACCAGCCATGATCAGCTGGCTCCAGGTGAGGGTCCCTGAGCACTTCCGACCTCTCTTCTGTACCCACTTGCTTCGTTCTGCTGCGTTTCCTGTCTCTTACGTGTCTGCCTTCCCTGCTCTGGATGACCTTGGCATGAGGTGAAGACTTGCTATGTGCTTTCTGGGTTAGATTCAGAACTAACTCTAGATTCAGGAGCACCCTCAATGCTGGGATGGAGGCCAGACTTCTGGCCTTGAATGCAGAAATAATGAGCCAGGGGGCTTCCCTGGTGGCGCAGTGATTAAGAATCTGCCTGCCAATGCAGCGGACACAGGTTCGAGCCCTGGTCCGGGAAGATCCCACACGCCACGGAGCAACTAAGCCCGTGTGCCACAACTACTGAAGCCCACGCACCTAGAGCCCGTGCTCCACAACAAGAGGCCACCGCAATGAGAAGCCCGCGAAGCCTGTGCACCGCAACGAAGAGTAGCCCCCACTCGCCGCAACTAGAGAAAGTATGGGCGCAGCAGCGAAGACCCAATGCAGCCAAAAATAAATAAGTTTTTAAAACTAATAATAATAATGAGCCGGGAGGCTCAGTCTGTACAAACATATTCACCATTTTGCTCAGCCTTCTATATCATGATAAGGGAGAAGAAGCAAATGCAGGAAAGAAGTTCTAAAGTAATCAAGTTGTCACATGACAGGGAAGCAGTGTACAGTCAGAATTCCCTCTGAAAACCTCAAGAACACGTGATGTATTGCATTGCTTCTTTTACACGGGTTGGGAAACCATTAAAGTGGTCACCTATTTTCATGGGTATTGCCAAAATGCAAACAGAGGTAACATCCCAGAGTTGACCTGCTTTTGAGTTTCTGAGCTGCTACGTACTGGCTTTGTGAGTCTGGGGTGGGGTGCCATGAACCTTTCATTTTCTCTTCCATAAAATCAGCGTTATGATAGTATCCACCTCACAAAAATGTTGTGAATATCATACGAGTTCATGCATGCACAGCATTTAGGAAAGTGCCCAGTACACAGTAAGTGCTATATAAATGTTAGCTCTCAGTGTTAACTCTGGTTCAGGCTTGATTGCGCCCACTTGCCGTTGAATGTACCATGTAGCCGGTGGTCCTGGAGGACACCCAACCAAGTACGTGTAGATGGATTTGTGGAGGTTAAATGAGAGTGGGACAGGACTCTGTAGATTTTGTGAACCAGAAAAAGGTCCCGAGGAACGTTCCTCTCCCCGCACCAAGAAGAGAAGCAAGATTTCCAAGGTCAGAGTTCCTGACATAGATGTCCTAAGAATAAGAATAGGCTGCCACACGGTGCCAGTGTGGCAGGGGATTTTTTGGAGAGTGGTTCTCGAAGCTTTTCTGCCATCTGCCACATTCGTTTATTTGACTCTCCCTGCACTAAAGATTTTTGATACAGTGGGCTCCATATTGTTGCCTATTGGATGGGCAAGTCCCAGCCTATTAACTCTGCCTGTTCCTCACACCTGCTCGGCACATATTCACTCCGTATATATTTATTGAATTGAGAAGGGCTGTTTAAGAACCTGCAGTGGCCACTGTCAGCCACTGCCTCAACAGATATTCCCTGAGCCACGCTCTGGGTCGAGATTGCAGCAGTAAGCAAGGCAGGCTGAGCCCAAGCACCTGTTCTCCAGTTTGCCACAGTCCCATCACGCCCTATTCTCTCTCCTATGTGACTGCTTCACTTGTTTACTTTATCCACCTGACCTACCCATGAGTATGAGATTGCCACCTTCCTTTCAGTTTCCGGAATGTGTACCCTGCTTCCTCTCATCTCTGAACCTTCGCCTGTGCTACTGGTGCCACCTGGACTGCTGCTGTCCCCCTCCTCCCTGTTCACCTGGGTAATTCCTTCTTATCCTTGGGATCACAGCTTAGACTTGCCTTTCAGGACAATTCCCATGTCCCCATGTCTGAGCTACATGCCCCTCCTTTGTGTTTCTATAGCTCCCTGTATCCTCCCCAACCCCATCACGGCATTTATCACAGAGCCTAGTAACAGCCTGTCCTTTCCTGGCTTTGCCTAGAGGTCATGAAAACACCAAAGTAAAGTTTATGAAAACTTTAAACGAAGAAAGTGAAAGAAATAGAAAGGTTTCTTTTCAATTCCAGAGGGAATCCAGTATTATAAAGAGATTGTTACCACTGAGTTGTGTAACAAAGGTACCAAGCTCTAGCTGGGATTCTTGTCCTGAAGCACTGATATCACTTTCATTATTTTCTTATAGTGAGTAAAGAAGTTTAAGTGTTTTATATATCAAGGATGAGCCAGGGCTGGGATTCAACATCTTTTTTTCTCCTCCTCTGAGGATTATTGGTATCTGCGGACTCACAAGGGGACTGAGACGTCTGGGGAAGGAATTCCATCCTGTCAGTGACTGGGACCGTGGACCGGGGTCGTGAGGGACACCTGAACGATGATGGCAGGAGAAACAGCAAGGTCATTTGACGAGAACCACCTGGGACAAGGTAGAGTCTGGGTCATCTGGGGAAAGACTTGGCTCGAGTCAGAAGGTCCAAGGAGATGAGTGTTTCAGGGTGCAGTGGGGTGAGTATTACTTGGCCTCCCAGAGCCAGTAAAGTGGCTGGAACTGCAACTCTCAGGGCTCAGGCAACTCGGCAGTGGGGGGCTTTCTACAAGAGCTGAGCCCCGAGGAAGAGAGCTGCTTCCCTCTCAGCACAGGGAGGCGAACGCAAGGGGGAGCTTTGGGAGCAGCACGGGAGCAGCATGCCAAGCATGGGGCGGGCTTCACGCTGAGTTAAGGGCACAGCAGGGTGGCTCCAAGGCTCCAAGGCAGTGGTTTGAGCAGTGACAGGAGGGTCCAGCAGCAGTTCACACAAAGGACCGAGGCCAGCCCAGCCCAGAGCCAAAGAAACAGGAGAGAAGTAGCCTGCACTGACCACTAAAAGCAAGTGGAAGTTCCCCTGGGGCATCCCACAGATTCCAGAGGAAGCTTGAAAGGGCTTGTTTATAGGATGAAATTGAGAAAAGAGAAGAGAAACGTTTAAAAAATAAAAAGCCCTAAAGAGAAAAGGAACCAAACGGTACCTAGGTGATTTACTATTATTGTTACCAAATATGATGTTATTTTAACACAAATATTAATAACATCACATAGTCTGATTTAATAGTAATGGTGATGTAACCTCTCATAATAAAGTGATGTCATGGGGTAGGTGTTATTATTCCCATTTGACAGATGAGAGAACTGAAGCTCAGAGGAGTTAAGCAATTCATCAAAGTTAACAGTTAGTAGCTTCTAATACACCGACTTTGAAGCTAAACCTTCCCCTCTCTTTTCTGTCCCTGACTTTGTCCTTTCCTGTTCATGTAAGCTCACCTTCAGGGTCTTCGAGTGGCTGGTCTTGCTCTGGGGGGTTTTGAAACCTCTTCCGGCTCCGTGGGGTGGCCCCGGAGGGCTGAGACTGAGCATCCCGTGAGATGTGAGAAGGGCCTGCAGGTGCCAGGGAGGCCTGCTGCCACTGCTTCTCTGCCAGCTGCTGTTGCTGCTGCTGAAACATGGGGGCCTAAGAGGGCCCAGCCTTGGCCAGCCCCTGACCCATGATGGGCCCAGAAGCTGTGCCTGAGATGGCCTGTCCCTGGAGCACTGGCATAAAGAGCACAGTATCAAGGGCTCTGGGAGCTGCTAAGAGGACAGCAGGGGGCAGAATTGGATCTGGGTAAGGGAGAAAGTTGCCAAGTGGTCTTGGAGAGGAGGACCAGAGTTCCCCCTAGGAAGAGCATAAGATGGGCCTGAGGCCAGGGATGATGGGCTTACCTGCCTCATCAGGAAGAGAATCCATCCTCCCAGGAGGAGGGCAGTGAGGCTGGCTGCCAGCAGGTCTTGAGGTCCCAGTCCTGGATACAGGTCTGGGGTTTTCTCTTCAGGATGCAGCTCCAGGTTTGAAGTTTCCTCCTGGCTCAGGCTCGGGAGCTGGGGACAAAGAACCTTTCACTCTTAGCAGCCCCTCCCACTGTGGAACCCCTAACCCTTCTTCATGACCCAGTACAGGGCTGGGCTTAGCTGAAGGGGTGATGAGTGAGTGGTGGGAAACCTGGCACTCTCCATGGTGCTGAAACACCATGGTGCCCCAGTAGACTGGTCTTTCAGACCTAGCTGAGGACAAGCAATCTCCTGGGGTATCACTAAAAATGCAGATACTCTTGGGGCATCACCAAAAAATTCAGATATCCACCTCCAGAGATTCTGAATTCAGGGGGGGTTGGAGTGGGCTCCTAGGTGACTCTGATAAGCAATGAGATTTGAGAATTACGTCTACAGGTCATGCCTGTTCCTTCTAGACTTGAACTATTAGCAGCTCTTGTCCAGTCCTCTCCCAGGACGACATGCTTTTATAGTTTTTCCGTTTTCATTTTCTCACTTGATAAATATTTTGTAAACTTGAAACTGAAGAAGAATAAAGAAAACTGTGACCCATGTTTCACAGTTTAGATAAAAGCCAATATCTTTTGAACACTTCTTACACTCTTCTGGCAATAACAACAAATGAAAGTTTTCCTTCCGAGAAATTGTGAGTTCCGTTGACCCACCCCCGAATGTTATTCCTAGAAGCCTGAGGAAAATGTCCAAGGGCTGCCCACCCCTGCCGCACCTCCCCCCATGCCCTCTGTCCCTCTAGCACTGACCTCCAAGAAGAGAGCTGGGGCCTGGGTGCCCCCTGAGGGTCTGGTCCCAGAAGTCCCACTCCCTGGGGTGGGATGGAATCTCAGCATGGTGGTGTGCAGGACTGGAGGTGGCTCATGGTGTCCTAAGGGGCAGGGAAAATGTCAATGGGTTGGAGGTGATCTCAGCCTTCTGGCTCATAAACTGAGCTCACATGTCCTTTATCTACTCTAAATTTGGGTAGAGGGGGTCTCACCAATGAGAAGCCACTGGCTAGGGAGGGCCGTACTGCCTGAGGGGTATCTGACAGCAGTACTAGGTGAGCCCTCTCGCTCTCCTGAGACTTGGAGTGTCACCTCATCTGTGGTAGGGCCATCCGTGGGGGCCAGGGTCAGTCCACGAGGCTATGGCAGAAGGTGGAGAGTCAGGAGTGGTGCGGGGGGAGACTTCTCTCCTGCTCCATCCCCTCTTTCCAGCCCCTCAGAGAGCGCTTCTCACCACTAGGGCCACCCCTGTGTGAACCAGTGCTTTAGACACATAAAAGCCAGCTTCATCCTTCCCCACATACAGCGTCATCCTAGTGGGGGAGAGGAAAAGGGGGAGAAGAATGAGTGATGGTGATGGGTAGTTTCAGTCACCATAGTACCCGTGTCCTTGTATTATCCCCGCCCACACTGACTCTGGGCTGGGCCAAGTGCCTTGCTTTGGCCAGTGAGACAATAGCAGATGTGACACAAACACAGTCTCGAGAAATGCTTGTGCACTGGAGTTTGCCCTCTCATGGGGTTCTTTGGAACCCCGGGACCACCAAAGAAGGAAACCCAGGCTAGTCTTCGGGGGCATGAGAGACCTCATTTGACATCCCATAGGCTAAATAGTTCACCAGCTACGAGAGAGCTGAGTGAAGCTATTCTAGATTGTCCAGGCCCAGCCAAGCCACCATCTGGCTGCTCAGACCAGAAAACCACCCAGCTGACCCACAGAATCTTGAAAAATAATGAATGTTTGTTTGTTTTGAAGCTCTAAATTTTGGGGCTGATTTGTTATATAGCAAAAGCTAACTGATACATGCTCTATAGTCATTGTTTCTAAATCTATTTCTAGCCCAGACTTCTTCCATGAGCTCAATCTTCTAAATCTGAACTCATCTCCTCATTTCTTAGCTGCGCCTCCCCCTTCTTCCCCCACTTCCTCCTCACCCCCACCACTTCCTCCTCCAGTGCTCCCTACCTTTGGAAATGACCGCACTCATGCGCCTCTAGAAACCTGAGCATAATGGTTGACTCCTTGCTCTAATCACCAAATTCGTACTGGTTTTTCCTCTTAATATCTGTTACCCTCCACTTATTTCCATCCCTAGCATTTCTGCCCTGGTCCAAAGTGTCTTCATCTGCTGCCTGAACTAATGCAATATTCTGTGACCACTTCCTCCCCACAACTCTAAGATACTCTTCACACTGCAGCCAGTTATCTTTCTGAAATGAAAATATGATCGAATCACTTCTTTGCCTAAAACCCTCTAGTGGCTTCTCCTTAGCCTTGTCCCAAACCCTTTAAATGATCCTACAAGATCCCAGTTTAACAGCCTCAGACCTTATTCTCTGCTCAGAGCCGTGCTCCAGCCTTATTTATTTTGTTAATTTAACCTGTTCCCTGGCTGCCATGATCTCTCTCTCTCTCTCTCTCTCTCGTTTCCTCTTCATCTTTAGGTTTCAACTTATAGGTCCCTTCCTCTAGGAAGCTTTCTATGATTACCTTCTGCCCCCAGTCTTGATTTCGGTGCCCTTCCTATACCTTCCCATGACACCCTATACTTCTCTTATCTCATCCTTTATCATACCATATTATGATTACGTCTTTACATACCTGTCTCCCCCACTAGACTTTGAGATTTCTGTAGGTAGGAACACTGGCTGTATTACTGTACTCCCAGAGCCTAGCAAGCAATTGCTACATAGCAAGTGCTCAATTAATATTTGTGGGATGAACTGAAATAATGGATAATCCCCAATTTTCCCAGTCTGTCTCCCAGCTCCCCAAGATGGGGACACTAATGTATTTGGTATTGCAAGGAAGGGTCATATTTAAAGTTTTTAACAATCAGTAAATACATAGTACCTACCAAGCAGAACAGGTGCCAGCTGTAGCACTGGGGTGGAGACATGGAGGCCCCTCCTAGGCCAGACTTTACCCTATCAGTTGCTGAACAGTGGGGCCATCCAGGGGGTCCTGGGAGAGCATGGGGGGTGGTGCAGGGCACTGGTTATTTACCAAACTGCTTGAAATATTTTGACCCCTGGTTCAGCTGCACTGGCGTGTCATGGTCGGACATCACACCTGCCCATTGGACCTGGGCTACAACACTTGCAGAAGCTCCTCCCCAGTCCCCAGGCATGGGCACTTACAGCAGCTGGGTGTCTAAGGCAGAGAAGTGAGTGGCGGTGTCCTGGGGGCCGGAGGCAGGCAGTTGGATGTGGCCCCAGCGGAGGGCAAGGAAGTGCAGCGTGTCTCGAGCCAGTGTAAGATGGGGCAGCTGGCGCAGGCTGTCCTGGTGCCATGTGTAGATGCCCACAACAGGTACGCCTAAGTCCTGGGTCCACAGCACCGCCCCGCTTCCTGGGTCCACCGTTAGCAGCAGGCCCATCCCACAGGATGCCAGGTAGCTCGTGTCTGCCAAGAAAGATGGCTGCGGAGATGTGGTCAGGGAGCCCTGACCTGAGGCACCTTGGAGCATCTTGAGGTGGGGAAGCTGCTCTGAGGGTGGGCCATCAGGAGGGCCACTCAGGTACGTGGAGGTCAGGTGAGATCACCTGGAGGGTAATCAGGACATAGGAAGTTCACTGGGTCACTTTGATCAGGGTCAACTGGCAGCTGTATAAGACGTAGGGGGTCAGTCATGGTCATCCAAAGGCGACTCAGGTGTGTGAATCAGTCCTTGTCGCTTAGGATGTGGGGTAGTCAGTCGTGGTCTGGCTGCTGGTCAATCAGGGTGGTCTGGAGACATGTGGGTAACGTGGAAGTCATTTAGAATGTGAAGGGTGTCAGCCAGGGGCCCTGTGGGTGTCACCTGTGATGTGTCAAGGTCGCCTGCATGAGTTCTCATGTAGAATGGTGGAGTCAGGGTCTGAGGGGTGACCTAGGGCACCTTTGGGGTCACTCAGGCATTTGGGAAGGAGAGTTATTATTTTTTTAAAAACACAACATGATTATATTTTAATACACAACTAAAATACAAAACACCATAGTAAATTGATGGCAATAAAATATGGCGTTTCATTTGCGTTGCATGACAAATGGTTAGCGTCCTTAGTCATAAATGAGTTCTTAGAAACCAGTAACAAAGACACTGATATACCAAGGGAAATGAAACAAAAACAAAAAGAAGAAGATGAAATGACCCAAGTGACTAGAAGGGTTAAGCATATATGAAGATGACTGAGCTGAGCAATAACAGAAGAAAAGCAACTTCTTTGTAATATCCTATTACCAAAGATTAAAAATCTAACATTTGTACAGTTTTAGAAAACATAGGGAAGGACAGTTATAATATCAAGGGGGTGATGAGTCTGGGGGAGGTCACTTAGGGTCATCTGTCAGGAGTCGTTCAACATTTGGGGGACTGCTCAGGGTGTGCAGGGGTTGTTTGGGGTCACTCAGGAGGTGGGGAGCACCCAGGGTGACCTGGCTGGGATCATTGGGAGTGCAGAGGAATTAGGATGTTAAGAGCGGCTCAGGGTACAGGAGGGTCAGGCTGGGTGTCAAGAGGGGTCACTTAGGGCTGTCTATCAAGGGTGTGTCATTCAGTACGTGGGGTCCCTCAGGAGTTCAGGTGGGTCAGAATGTGGTGGGGCTTGGTCGTGGATACCACTCAGGGTTCCCTGAGTTGGGGACCTTGCTCCAAGGTGGAGCCAGAGAAGGGAGGCACTCACATTTCCCAGGTGAGCCATCCATGGGGGCTGCTGCGTAGCGGCGGTAGGTGGTGTTCCAGCGCAGGGATGGGGCCCTGGGGTCATGCATGGTGACCGTGTACTCTGGGGACACCCAGAAGCAGGGTTACCAGGAGCGCCCCACGTGGTGCTCCTCTACTCCCACCCGGGGGACATCATCTCATGGGGGCGGGGGCTTCCCGAGCACCCAGCCTGGAGGCCAGAGTCTTCAAGCAGCATCAGGATAGCAGAAACCAGGTCTGTTTTGGTCACTGCTGTGTCCCCTGCTCCTTGTTCAGTGCTCAGGGAAGTGTTTGTTGACTGACAGAGTGATTGACTGACCTGGACCCAGCATGGATAGCAATTGCCAGGCCTGGGCAGAGCAAAAGGGGGGCTGCCCAGAGCTCGGGGAGCAGCTGGGGCCTGACTCACGCGTCCGGCCAATGTAGAGGCAGGGGGTAGAGGGTCGCTCTGTGGTCAGGGTCATCTGCATCTTCCCTGATTCAGGGTCCACCACAAACCAGGCATCCTGCTTCCGGCCTGTGGAGGTGGGAAATGTGCTCGCTCTCAAGATGGCCTGGAGAGGGTGTGCAGCCTCTCCGTGCTGTGCCTAGCTGGCCCGTCCTGACCTAGGTCCAGTCCCTGCTGGACCAGGACCCCAGGCTGGAGAGATGCTTACCTGTATAGAAGACGCCGTCAGAGCTGCGACAGGGGGAGGCATGAACCAGCTCCGGGATGGTGAACGGCAGTCTCTGGGGAGTGGAAAGAGCGGAGAAGCACATACAACTTATTCATTAGGTACAATTATTATCATATCCATTCCCAGAGGGGCTAAGTAATGGGGCTAATATCACACAGCTGGTAAGTAGCAGAGCCAGGCCTTGAGCGTAGCCAGTTAGTTTCCCTCACAATTAACCACTCTGCTACACAACCTCTTAAGGAGCTGCAGAAAATCCCACTCCCAGTGCCAAGATGCCACCTGATCACATGATCCTGGCCTGACCACCTCAAAAACACTTGCTGAGACTTGAAAACTTCAGTGGCCATGACAACCTTGGAGAGGCTGGGGAACTGTTCCACCCAAGAGACATGAGGACCAAATGCAAGGGGTGATCTTGGTTTGGGTTCTGGACTGGAAACAATAAAGCACACCATTAGGAACTTGACAAAATTAATATGGATTGTGGATTAGATAACACTATTGTATCAATGTTAAATCTGCTGATTTTGATAATTTACACTCAGGCTATGTAGGAGAAAATCCTTGTTTTAGGAATACACAATGACGCTTTAGGAGTAAAGGAGCATAATGTCTGCAACTCATTCTCAGATAGTTCAGAAAAAGAAATTTTATATACACATGTGTAATATTATCCATCTATTAAGAGAGAATGATAAAGTGAAAGTGATAAGATGTTAAAAACTGACGCATCTGGGTAAAGGGAGTAAACAATTGCTCTGAACTATCTTTGCATTTTTTCCTTACATTTGAAATTATATCAAAGTGAAAAAGATCCCCAAACTCCACATACAGAGCTCTTGCCAGACAGCACCCCAGGCACAAGCAAATACTGAGGGAAAG
>NW_006775554.1:1380107-1399103 GCF_000442215.2 Lipotes vexillifer
AAGAGAGTCGGGGCTTCCCAGGGGCTCAGTCAGGATGGACAACAAAAGAAGTCCATACAACCTATAGTTGGTACGGTTAGTGCATGACAGGGGAGCACATGAAGTTGAGGGTACCTGATGCAGATGTGGGGGACCGAAGATGGTCTGATGGAAGAAGTTCAGTTGTTTATTCATTCATTCAACAACCGTTTAATGAGCACCTATTACTAGCCAGGTGCTAGGACTCTGTTGTAACCAAGACTGACCAAGTGCCCTTCTGCACAGAGTTACAATTCTGGTGTGTGTGTGTGATAATAAACAAACAAAAACACATAAACCATAATGCCAGGTAGTGGTAAATATTATTAAAACAAACTCAGAGAACTAGGATAGACACTGATTTGAGTTGTTATTTCACATAGCCCAGCTAGGGAGTAAGAACCCAAGCCAAGGGAGGAGTGAGCCACAGGGTCATGTGGAGGGAGAGTGCTCTGGGCAGAGGGACAGAATGCTGAGGCCAACAGCAGGGCCACCTACCAACTGACATGTTTAAGGAACAGCAAGGAGGCCAGTGCACCAGGAGTGGGGATGGAGAGGGGCAGAGTGGCCGAAAGTGAGGTCAGCTGGAGGCAAGATCACGGATTGGGAAGGAGTTTGGCTGTTAAATTGGGACTTGAGGGGTGAGTGGGAAACAGCCAGGGGAAGGGGAACACTTCTCACAAATATTCTGCTTCTTCTTCTGGGCTCCTGGTGGATTATATTTCTTTTCCTGCTTAAAGTGGGCACAGCCATGAGTCTTGCTTTAGCCAGAGGGAGGGAGCAGAAGAGACCAGGTCCACATGGATACTACAAGAGCCAGGGTGTGCTTCACCTCGTTCTCCTTTTCTGCTTTGGTGACTGAGAAGCCTCGGTTGAGATGGAGTGTCTAACAGCTTGGGTCTCCAGTAGACCACAGTGTACAGAGTCCCCGGGGGACCAACGTTGGTCACACGCTGTAAGCAGGAAGCAAGCTCTGTGGAGCCATGGAGATTTGTGTGCTGTTGTCGCAGCGTGCTGCGGCTCATCCTGACTGAGTTGGGGAAATAGAGGCAGAATGGAAGAGGGTTCCAGACTCTTGGGGACAAGCTGGGTGAAGCCCCAGAGCTGGCACATTCAATAAGTTGATTGGTGTGTGTGCATGCATGGGTGCCTGTCGGTGAGTGAAGAGACTGCACAAGTGAGCTGGCCCTGATGTGCTTTGTCAGGGCGACTGGACTTTATCCCAGATGCAGGGAGAGTGATGTGACTCACAACCACACCTGCCCATAAGACCCAGTGATGACCCCCAGAGCTGGATGGGACTGGAGGTCCACTCTCCACCCGGCCCTCCCCATGGGAGACATACTTGTTTAGATTCCATCAGTGGGCACCCTGTGCTCGGGCTTCCAACCGGGGGCTGGGATACGGGGAGGGGGCAGAATCAGGGCGAGTGTTCCTGGGTCTCCTCTCCACAGAGTCATTGAGGGCTGGCTGTGTCCCTCCCCCAAAGGCCTCAGCTCCTTCCCGGTGGCCCTCTCCTCAAGCCCCCTCTGGATCCTTCCCCTCCTCTGAGCTTAGGGCTGATAAATGGCACCCCACGGTATGGGCCATAGGACACAGCACCCTGCCCTGCGGTTTCCTACCTCGGCCCACACCTGTGTAAGGAATCCCGTTAATAAAACCGCCTCAAACTCTCCCGTTGTAGTGTGCCACCTGTTTGCTGGGACCTTGCCTGCTTACATACTAACATTTCTTACCAATTCGGTTTTCTAAATCACATGTGTAAGACCATCCTGGTAGGCATCCCATGGCACAGTCAGAATTCTGACACTGCCTGACTCTGCGCTTGGCCACGTGACCAGCTTTGGCTGATGAGACTTTAGCGAATGTGATACAGTGGCCCTCCCTATCTGCTGGCTCCGAACCCACAGATTCAGTCAAATGCAGATTGAAAATATTTGGGAAAAAAAAGTTCCAGAAAGTTTCAAAGAGCAAAACTTGTATTTGCCGCACACTTGCCAACTATTTACATACCATTTACATTGTATTAGATATTATAAGTAATCTAGAGATGGTTTAAAGTATATGGGAGGGGGACTTCCCTGGTGGTCCAGTAGGTGAGACTCCGCATTGCCAGTGCAGGGGGCCTGGGTTCGATCTCTGGTCAGGGAACTAGATCCCGCATGCATGCCGCAGCTAAAAGATCCCACGTGCTGCAACTAAATAAAGATCCCGCATGCCACAACTAAGACCAGGCACAGCCAAAATAAATAAATAAATATTAAAAAAATAAAGTATATGGGAGGATGCGTGTAGGTTATATGCAAATACTATGCCATTCTATATAAGGGACTTGAGCATCCTTGGATTTTGGTGGTGGGGGACGATTGACCTGTGGATACCAAGGGATGACTGTATAAGCAAAGCTTGAAAAATGCTCATGCACTGGCCTCACCCTCTCTTGCTGCTTCTGGCTCCCTTGTTGATACCATGTGAACAAGCCCAGGCTTGCCTGTTAAAAGATGAGAGACCCCTGGCCCAGTTGCCCCCATCAAAAGCCAGCCAACTACCAACCAGTTTTCAGAAAGAGAGCCAGCTGACCGGCAGCGGACCACAGATGCTTGGGCAAACTCAGTCAAGGCCACCCAGCTGAGTCCAGCCTAAACTGTCATCTCACAAAATTATGAGTTAAATAAATTGTTTGAATTTTAAGTTTGAGTTTTGGGGCAATTTGTTATTTAGCACAAGCTAACTGATACATAGGTTTCCCCTTAAAACCCTCAGAGTCCCCTGGAGAGCCCCCCGTGACACCCTCAGAGGCCTGATAGTCATCCGGTCAGCCTGCTCTGCAGACACAGCCAGAGTCACCCTACCACACCCTTTCAACAGACCCCTCCAGACAACCTTCCCCCAGTGCTCTCAGACTTAACCCTCTGCAGGACACTTGGATTCTGACCATACAGCCCTGTACCCTTTCAGTGCTCTGGCTAACAGAAGCCCTGACCCTCACCCATCCCAAGCACTGTAGGAAACACACCATTAATCCCTGTTGTTTCTGCGTCCCCAAGATGTACAGGCTGCCATCAGCTGGGTCTGAGAGAAAGGCTGTCCTGTGGGGCAGAGAGGAATGGGGGAAGGTTGGGTGCACGCCCCCTCGTTCCAAGAGGGCCCCACCCCTCCAACTTCCCCGCCAGTAGGGGCCCACCCTCGAAGGAGGCACCACAGAGCTCCAGACCCAAATCTTTTCCCTTACTTCCAGCCCACCCGCCCCTCCAGGCAACTATGGCTTCCCCATCTCTCAGTTGCCTGCTCCTTGGGGTCCACTTACTCTGTGACGTACATTGGCCCCTGGATGATGGGATCTGTAGGGACAGGGACATGGGCATGAGTAGACTCCCCGTTGAAACGCATACCTCACATTGGTGCTTACTGGGTGCCAGACACCAAGCCAAGCATTTGTCACGAGTGTAATGTAATCCTCCCAAGAGCTCTGTGAGGTAGGGTTGTTACCCTTGGCCCCATTTTACAGGTGAGGACATTGAGGCTCAGAGAGGTGAAGTGACTTTCCCAAAGTCACACAGTTGGTAAGTGGTAAAGCTGCCTGCGGACACCTGCTTATTGGATTCTAGACCCCATGTTCTCATCGTCCATGCCAAGGTGACCTCCCCCCAACGCGAGATCCAAGGAGGGAGGAGTGACTGCCCTTGCTTACCATCTTTCAGCGTCCACTTCAAGTCCCCTGTCTGCTTGATCAGTGCGTGGAGACTTCCATCCAGGGTGGACACGAACAGGAGGTTCTCTGGCGTGAAGGTCTGAACCTGCAGTGGAAACAAAGTCACCTCTTCTGAGAGGCCTGGGACCGCCCTAGTGCTTGTTCCAGGCAGGGCTGGCTGTGACTCCCCTTCCCCTAGAGGGAGACAGAGAAAGAAGGAAGGAGGATTGGGGAAGCTGCTGGCTCCACCCACTGATCTCCACGACCCTAGAGAGGGGTTACGGTGGGAGCCGGGGCGGGGGGCGGCTGGCTCCTTTACAAAAGGACTTCAGTGACCCTTACCGCCTCCCTAAGAGATTGGTGCTATTATTCTCACCATTGCACAGGTGAAGTAGACTAAGGCTCAGGAAGGTTAGGTAATTAGCCTCCAGCCACACAGATAAATGGCAGAACTGGGACCTGAACCACCATCTCTCTGGTTCCAGTGCCCAGTCCCTTTCTCCTTTGCCTCCCCCAACCCATTCCGTCTCCCCAAACCAGCCCAGCTGCTTTTGGTGCCAGGCTCCAGCAGGCCCCCTGGACCAAGTGGGTGGCCAAGGGAGGGAGAGCTGGTGCTGCCCTGCGTCTGGCCCCTGCCGGGCTAACTCACCTACTCCAGCCCTTCCTTGAGCAAACAGGGTGGGGCTGAGCTCCTAGCAGGAACCCTAACATCCGTGTGGCCTAGCCGCCCCCCTGCAAAGGCCACATCCTGCTCCAGGACCCTCAGGCTTGGGGCCAAGCCAATGGTTTTGAAGTAGAGTCAGGAAACTATCTCCTGGCCCTTTCTTATCCGGGCCTGTTTTGTGATCTGCAGCGTGGCAGGAGGGAGAGTGATCTGGAGCAGAAGCTGCAGACTGATCGCCCAACTGTTGTGTTTCGTTTGACCATCATCGTTTTTAAAATTTCATTTATAATTAGCTACCAATTTTTTTAAAAAATTGGAAAGATTTCACTTAAAAAAATCAAGATTTCTCATTTCTAGTTTTTTTCTCATTTTTTCTGGAAACACCCAATCTGGCCACACTGTGCTCACATTCTTACTTGGCAACCATCGGGTGGGTCCTGAGCTGGAAGTGGGCATGGGGTGGCATGAGCAGTTGCCCCTATGATCCCAATAACTGCTCTGAGGGCTCCAGGCTGGACACGTGGATTCTAGTCCTGGCTTTGCCTTCTCACTGCATTTCTGTAAGACTGGACTTTTCCGCTCCTGGCAGGGCTGCACCAGATACCCATACCTCCGGCTTATTTATCCCAGAGGTTGTGAATCAGGAGTCCAGTCACGGGTAAGCGGGGGAGCGTTGTGATCCGCCTGAATTTGTCTGTAAAGCTGGGGGTGTATGGGCGCATTTCTCGACAGAGGACCTTCAAGTGGATCCTAAGTTCCAAGGAAGCCGGGGTTCCAGAAGTTTTACGAGGCCTGGCAGGAAAGCGAGGGTCCCTTCCCTCCACCCCCACCCCCATGCTGCAGGACGCGCGGGGTGTTGGGTCTACCTGTGCTCTTCCGCGCGGGCAAGTCTCTCCAGCTCGTGGGGCAGCCGGCAACTCCCCAAAGCTAGGTATTTTTCTCAAGCCAGGGGCGCACTTGGGGCGACCCGGACCCGGGGGAGGGAGAGGCGCCCGCTGTGGTCCCGCCGCGCCCCAGCCGTCTGCGACCCCAGCCCCGACCTTGGAGGCTCCGCGTCCGTCCGCTTCTCACCTGTGGCCCGAGCGTCCCGAGCAGCGCCGCGAGCTGCAGCAGGAACGGGGACCAAGAACCGGATCCCCGGGCCGCGCTCGCCATAGCCCGCATCCACACAGGGGCGTCCACACAGCTGAACTGGTCCCCGGGGCCAACAGGGGACCGCACGGCTCCCGCCCGGCAGGAAGAGACTCCGCCCCGGGCTGGGCCAGTTGGGCGCGCAGGTGCCGGGGCGCAACCTCAGCCCGTAATTCTGCTCTTTCCCCCGCCCTTCCCATCGCACTCACACCTGCACCCCTCGGTCACCCCGCAAGGGATGGCTCTGAGCTTTCCTGGAAAAGGGATTTTACCAACGGCGGCCCTTATGGAGAATGTACCACCTGCCAAGTATTGTACCAAGTGCTTTACATCCATCATTAACTCATTTAATCTTCACAGCATTTCCCATGAAACAGCTGGGGCTCAGAACTGGGATTCAGATTCAGATGTCTGACCTCAGAACTTGTGCTCTTTGTTACTATGCCAGTGGCCTCTATTGAGAAATGATAAACAACAGATTAATTGGTTGGTTCAGTTATTCATTCAATAAATATTTATCTATTATCCCAGGCTGGGAAGCAGGAGAGATAAGGTCTCTGTTTTCATAGAACTTGGAGATTCCTAAGCGTTAGATATCAAATGCACACATGAAAGGCTGCCTGGCTGTGGCAGTTACAGTCCTAGCTGCAGGCAGACTTGGTTCAGGGAGGGCCTGCAGGGGTCCAGCTGGCTTTCAAGTTTTGACTCATCCATTTTTCCTTCTTTGTGTAAAAATCCCTGCTGATCTGAGGGTCGTGCAGCCTGGCTCTGCCACTGTCTCCCCCTCCTTCTCTTTGTCATCCTTGGCCCTCCGGTCACACCGCCCACAGTCAATGAAGACTTTGCTGGCTGGCCCATAGCTTTCATCCCCACCCCCAATTCTGCTGTCATCTCTGGTGTCTTCAGTGTCACCTGCTCCTGCACGTTGACCCTGACCCACACTGTAATCAGCTCATGGTCACCCAGGCTTGCCCAAGTAACCCCAAGTAAATCTTGCCTGGCTGGCATCTGCATTCCCCAGCTGCTGGGCAGGGGGGGAGTGCTAGGGGCTCACGGGTGCCTACTTCTCTACAGAATTGCCCTTGGCCACTGGAGCAGCCCAGTGCCCCCTGCCCATGACTGATGGACATGGGGTACAAAAGACTGGCCCTTTTACCTCAAGGTGGGCAGTTTGTGCTTGAGAGGTCCCTGTGAGATGAGGCTGAAGCCGGTCTCCAGCTGAGACCCCTCCTTCCTTGGCTCTTCCCCCTGCCCCATCCTGCTTCCCTCACTCCCCTTCTCTTAAAGAGTTCTTCCCAACATGTCACTTGAGCAAGAATCCCTGTCTCAGGCTCTGTTTACAAGAACCTGCCAAACCTAAGGCATCCTCTAACCACATTGTCATCAAATGTAGCCTTGGAAAGCCCGGCTCCCTCATGGCGCAGAAACCTCTTTTAGAAATATGTACATCATGAAGTCTTTGGTTCACTTGGTTACTCCTTCATGTTTAGCTCATCCAATACCCTCAAACCTAACTTCACAACAAAAGTGGTTGCTTGTCACTCTAGAGACCAACCCAAGCTACTGAACATGTGAATGTGCCCTTCTTTACGCTTTATATTTTGTGCACTGTACACTTGTTTCGGAATGTGCATTGTGTTTGTTAATTATGCTTGGATTCACAGGAATTTCTCATGTGATAAATTTGGTTTGCATAGACTACAAACTACAAGTGAACTCGTTTAGATAATTTGTGTGTGATGATATAAGTAATACCTGTTTCAGAAACTTTGCAAAATTCACAAAATATATATAAATAAGAAAAGAACACTCATTCATTGTTCCACCTCTTGGAAACACAGCATCTCTGTTAACATTCTGTCGTATTTCCCCCAGCGTTGTTTTTTTCCTGCGCCTATACGTCTGGTGGGTACAGTGTTGAAATATTAACGTTTTCCCTTCCAGAGCTTCTGTTTCCCCTGACAGCCCTTCTCCTAGTTGAGTGAGGCTGCTCTGAATTTATTGCCTCAGAGAAGGGATGAGGAAGCAGAAAGAGAGAAAAAGAATCTTCTACCTTTTGAGTATTTGTATAACTCTTGGCATGAACCTAGACTTAAGAGAATGAATAATGAGAGTAGAACAGATTCCCTAGACATGGAGAGGATAAGGAGTAGAAAGGAGAGAGAAGATGCTGCAGGTCTCTGAGAAAGGGGGACCACTCTGCAGTCCCCTCACCCAAGGACGGGACCCCACGTGAACGTGCGGGATCCAAGGGCGAGGGGATCCGTGTCTCACTTCTGGGTGGAGATGCTGCGTGCTATGTCTGGGCAGAGAGTGGGTGCTAGGGAGGTTTCCACTGCTTAGTGTGATATGGAGGTGGGGGGAGGTTTTCTACATGCCCGAGGGAGGGAGAGGGGGAGAGAGAGAGAGAGAGAGAGAGAGAGAGAGAGAGGGAAAGGCTCTACATAAAGAAAAAAGGACAATGCAGTAGAGACCAGTAAGGACAAGAGATAGGACACAATGAGACCATGGGCATCTCAGGGGATGGCGGCTGGGACAGATCATGACAAGGACTCGGTGCCCTCTTGCTTCCTGGCACTATGTAAACTCTATGGAATTTAAACCCACCCTGGAGAAAAGCTGGGAGAAGCCAGATGGGAATGAATTTCTTCCACCTGGCACAAGGGAGCTTAAAATAAAAAGTTAAATTGAGTTACAAAGATAAAAAGTTACATTTATTCACCACACCTCGGTTTGTGCTCTGCTTCTGGACACATACATAAACCAACAACGTTTCTCCATTCTAGCAAAAGAATGTGAAAAACAGAAATGGTAATGGGAAAAATATTCCAATCGTGATAGACAGCAATAAAAAGAAAGTCCTTAGGAATAAATTTAACTAGAAAGGCACAGGACCTATATGAAAACTATAAAGTCTTATGAAGGCTGTAAAACAAAATGTGAATAAATGAAAAGATATGACTGTGTGGGAACACTTAATGTGATTAAAATATTAATTCTCTCTAAATTAAATTGTAAGTATAATGAAATTCTATTATTGCTATAATACGAAATCTACTCCGCAGTCTTTAAAACTTGGTTAAAATTGGGACTTCCCTGGTGGTGCAGCTGTTAAGAATCTGCCTGCCAATGCAGGGGACACGGGTTCGAGCCCTGGTCCAGGAAGATCCCACATGCCACGGAGCAAATAAGCCCGTGCACCGCAACTACTGAACCTACACTCTAGAGCCCGCGTGCCACTACTACTGAAGCCCATGTGCCCTACAGCCCGTGAGCTACAACTACTGAAGCCTGTGTGCTACAACTACTGAAGCCCGCGTGCCTAGAGCCCGTGCTCCGCAGCAAGAGAAGCCACCGCAATGAGAAGCCCGTGCACCGCAATGAAGAGCAGCCCCCTATCGCCGCAACTAGAGAAAGCCCACGCGCAGCAATGAAGACCCAACGCAGAAATAGATAAATAAATGTATGGAAAAAAATATTTGGCTAAAATAAAGATCATATATAAGAATAATGCCTGAGAATAGCCAAGAAAAGAGTGAAAATTAAGAATAATTAGAAGGGGGATTGTCTTTCAGGGTATAAGAACATACTGTAAAAACTACAATATCAATATAATTTCAGCACAGGAGTTGACAAATAGAAAAATATGTCAGTGGGATCAAATAGAGAATCCAGAAATATATATTCACATATTTGAGAATTTAATAAATAATAAAGATAATATTTTAATTCATTGGAAAATTCAATAAATGCCATGGCATAATTATCCATCAGGAAGAAAGTAAATCTTTCTCACTCTTTTTTTAAAAATAGATTTATTTTTTAGAGCAGTTTTAGGTTCATAGCAAAATTGAATGGAAGGTCCAGAGATTTCCAATATACTTCTTGCCCTTAAAATTGCAGAGCTGGCTCCGTTATTTACATCCCCCACTAGAATGGTGACTTTGTTACAAGTGATGAACCTACGTCGACACATCATTATCACCCAAAGTCCACAGTTTAGGGTTCCCGCTTGGGTTGTACATTCTCTTGGACAAATGTACAATGACAGGTATACATCGTTATAGTGTAATACACCACTGTATTTTCGTTGCCCTAAAAATGCTCTGTGCTCTGCCTGTTCATCCCTCTCTCCCCTTCAATCTCTGGTATCCACTGAACTTTTTACTGTCACCATCGTTTTGCCTTTTCCAGAATGTCATGTAGTTGGAATCATACAGTATGTAGCCTTTTCATAATGACCTTTTTCACTTAGTAATATGCGTTTAAGTTTCCTTAAGTTTTCTCATGGTTTGAAAGGTCATTTCTTTTTAGTGCTGGATAACATTCCTTTGTCTACATGTGCCACAGTTTATTTGTCCATTCACCCGGTGAAGGACAAGTTGCTTCCAAGTCTTAGCAATTATGAATAAAGCTGCTATAAACATCTGTTTGCAGATTTTCAAGTGGATCTTGTGAACTTTCTATTGAAATATATCATACAGAAAAGTGAACAAATCACAGGTCATACAGTGAACACATTTGTTTCACCTGTACATAGATCAAGAAACAGAATATGACCAGCAACCCCACAAGGTCCCTTATACCCCATTCTAAGAGCAGCCTCTACCCTGACTTCTAACACCATAAATGAATTTTGCTTATTTTTGATATTTATATAAATAGAATCAGACCATATGTTCTCTTCTGTGTCTGGTTTCTTTTTCAATAATATTTTTGTGAGATTGTCCATGTCATCAAGTGTAGTTGTAGTTCACTCTCATTGCTGTATTACATTGTATGAATATACCACAATTTATCCATCCTAGTGTTGATGGGAATTAGGGTTTTTATCCCCTACCAGTTTTTGGATATGATGGAGTGCTATGAATATTCTTGCACATGTCTTTTGGTGAACATATCTATGCATTTCTGTTGCATATATACTTAGGAGCAGAACTTCTAGGTCATAGGATATGTATATGTTCATCTTCCGTAGATTTTGCCAAACAACTTTCCAGAGTGGTTGTACCAGCTTACATTTGGTGGTGGTGGTGGGTAGTTTCTTTTGTGATACAGAAAATATAGAAGCTGTAAAAGAAAAAAGAAAAAAAAATCTATACTTAAAATATATAAAAAATTTAAAAACCTCAGAAGGGCAAAATATACCATAAACAAACATCAGAAGTATTGGCAACACAGAATATAAAGATTAACATGTATAATAACAAACTGCTCCTATAAATTGACAAGAAAAAGACAAACAACCAAAAAATATACAAAGGCTATGAATAGGCTCTTACATAAGATGAACTCCAAATGTGTGAAAATGTGCTCAAAAACACTACCAGTCAGAGAAATGCAAAAACAAGATTTTTAAAAAGTAACAAGTATATTGCTCTATGTCCATAAATTTGCAAAAATTAAAAAGAAGGCCACGGTAATGACAGAATGTTGGTAATTGCTGAAGCTGAGTTGTGAGTATTTGGGGGCTCATTATACTATTCTGTTTGGTTTCAAGATGTTTGAAAATGTCCATGATAAAAAGAAAATCCTCAAACAAACAAAAATAAGAAGGCAAAGCCCACTGCTGCCAGGGATTTGGGGAAGAGCATACTCTCACATGGGGTTGGCAGAAATGCAAATTGTTACAGACTTTTTTGGATGCAATCTGGAAACATTTGTTTAAAATAAAAATTGCATAATCCCTTTGACCTGAAAAACCCATTCTCAGGATCTTTCCCATAAAAATAAAAGATCTTTATATAAAATTATTTTTGAATATATTTTAAAAAGTTTATAATGGTAGAGATATAAGAGTGCTAATTGGAACATTGTTCTTAGTACAAACCAGTAGAAACAAAGCAAGTAGCCTTCAACTGAAGTATAGCTGACCTAGTTACAGAACATTTGTACTTTGGAGTATTATGCAGCCACTAAAAATAATAGAGTGTATTTATTAACTCAGAAAGATTTTTAAGAATAGCAAGATGCAGAAAGATCATTATAGGAACCTATTATTTTTGTAAAACCATGTGTATGTATATATATGTAAATTATTTTATATAAATATGGATAAAAATACAGAATGCAATATATTAGTTTGTTAACAAGAATTTGTGTTATGCTAGAGATGGTATGTTATACTAAGAAAGGGGTAAAATCAGCAAAAAGTAAAAAAATTAAAGCTGCTTGAAGAATATCACTATGTATCTACCCCATTTACACAAAAGCAGATGTATATATGTGCGGTATGTGTATGCATTAATGTGCATTTAAGTCCTTGCCCAAATGAAATAGCTGTTTATATATTATGCAGAGCCATTTTAATCCCCATGTTTCCACACTTTGTCAGTTCTGTGCATAACTCAGCACTAGAATGCCTTCACAAACAAAATAGGAGTCTCCTTTTCATCTTGATGATGAAAATACTACTTTTGAAAAAATATATGACCCTCTCCTTGCTTCACATATAGGATCTTACCTAGTCTGTCAACTAACTAGCAAGGAAGGTTTTGTTCCCATTCTACAGGTGAGCAAACTAAGTTTCAGAGAGGTTAAGTAAAATTTGCCCAAGTTCACAAAGCTAGTGAGTGAAGAGGCAGTGATTCAAACCCAGCTTTGTCCCCGAGTCTCTGAACTTGAACTCTCTTATACTTCCTTTCCCTTGTTCTTCTCTCGACGTGTTTTTCTATGGATTCATCTGGTCTAGATAAAGGAGCCACCAAGGCATATGGGCCTGTGATGACCCGGGCAGAAGCAATCCTCGTTGTTCATTTGCCCGCTGGCTCACTGGCAGACCCCATTAGGGTTTGAGGCTAAAGCCCCAGTTGGGACTCCTCTGCCAGAACTTGGTCCCTACATCTCCCCCGGGAAACTTGTGGCTCCACAACTCCTCCGGGGACTCACCCACGCTCAGATTTAGCGCTCAGTTATTTCTCTATTTCCTCCCACCCTGGGTTGTGAGTAACCAACGGCCCCCTCGACGGAGAGAGGTGAGTAAGCGCCCAAGACTGGGTATGGGAGCAGCATTCCAAGTCCTGTAGGAGGAGCGTTCTGTCTGTGCCTCACGAGAGGCCTCTAGTGGTAATACTTCAAACTGCAGGCTTACTATTCCATAGGTGTAATCTACTATGCAGGCAAACCGGTTCAGCTGTTGGAAGTCAGGGTGTAGGTTATCCACCGAGGGTTCTGAGGGAAGGAGGCCAGTGAGCGCGAGGACGCACGAGGGAGTCGTCTGGGGATCTGGTCATGTTGTGTTTTTCCTTCTTACGGGGGTACTGGTTGCATACTTCTTTGTATTTCATTGATGTGCTGGAGTCAGTTCATGAGAGCTGACTGTTACATTTTCTGGAATTTTGAGAGCTGTCAGTTAATCACAACCATTGTAAAAAAAATTAAATTATATAAACTTACAATTAACTATATTTTATTTAAGACAAACGTAATAAATACTCAAAACTCATCACTTCTTAATTGTTTTACTGTTCTCTCTGCCCTTGAGATCATCTACATCTACGGTATCTGTATGGTGGAACTACCACATATGGTTGCTACCAGCATCGAAGCATCCCAACTCTATGCTCAGCGACATCACTTTAGCAACTTGTAATCAGCCACAGCAGGAGTATTTACACCATGGAAATAAGCCGATGCTACAAACCAGGCTTGATTTATTGTTTTGTTGATTGCCTAGACTTAAGAAGGTGAGAAAGAAAATGTTCATAATGCACATTAAGTTTGAAAGCGTTCTGTGTCTGTGAATGGCATAAAAGAAATCAAGGAAATATTCTTTTTCAGCCAGGAAATCGCTCACACTGAAGAATGAGTGGAGTTTCGATTTCTCTGCTGGGACTCATTTATAGTGCAAAATCTGGAAATGTGTTAGAATGACATATTCTTGGCCTTGGCCCCAGACCTATTGTGTCAGAAATTCTGTGGGTGAGGCCCAGCAACTTGTGTTCTAGCAAACCCTCCAGATGATTTTGAGGCACGCTAGGGTTCGAGAACCACTGGTCTAAGTGTGTAAGGTGTCACTTGCTCAGAGAGGAGATACACCCCACAGAAAGTAGACTTATCTCTCCACCTTACCCGGGATTAATCACTTGATGAGGGATTTCTCCCAGGAATTTTAAGATCAGGAGTGGGGAAATTAGGACAACTGGCATCTTGGCAAAGCTAAGAAAACAAGAAAGGTTTTCCTCTCTCTTCTTTCTTCTATCTTCTTTGCCTACACAGTTTCCCTTTGGTTGGTGATAGCAACATGAGTTGAGATGTTCGGATCAGGGATCTTGCTGTGGGGTTGGAAAATGCTACTTTAGGAAAGAGTCAATGATTTGATTTTAAGCTGCTGCTGTAGTCATTTCTGGTTCTAATATTTGCTTGTATCTTCTAAATTTTGGGGTGTAATGCGGGTCCTGAGATATCCTTCTGGATCCTATTGACTTCTAGAATTTTGGAAAAGTGAGACAGGTGAGACGCTGGTTGAAATAAATAACCTTATTGTAGAGGTGCTGATGGACCATCATGATCCAAGCCAGCTCCTGAAAAGGGAAACAACCGACCTGAATAAGTCCTTCCAGCCCATCAAGACAGGGACTTGGAGGAATGAGAAGGGAAAGATAGAGAACAACAACGACAATGGTAAAGATACTGAGAGTCTGATGTGTGCCAGGCCACCATACAAGGATATTACATAGTTATTGACTATATTCCCCACACTGTACATTTCATACCCAGGACTCATTTATTTTGCAACTGGAATTTTGTATCTCTTAATCTCCCTCACCTATTTCTTCTCCCCTTACCCCGGTCCTCTCTTGCATCCACCTGTAAGAATGATTTTTTTTTTTTTTGCAGTACGCGGGCCTCTCACTGTTGTGGCCTCTCCCACTGCGGAGCACAGGCTCCAGACACGCAGGCTCAGTGGTCATGGCTCACGGGCCCAGCCGCTCCGCGGCACGTGGGATCTTCCCGGACCGGGGCACGAACCCGTGTCCCCTGCATCGGCAGGCAGACTCTCAACCACTGTGCCACTAGGGAAGCCCAAGAATGATTTTTATAGTTACCTTTTCTTGCCCCCTTGCCTGACAAGAGGCTTGGTTTTAAGTCTTTGAGTTACCCTGAGAAAGGAGGAAGGTAGCTGGCTTCGAGTGGAGCCCAAGAACCCTCTCCACCCCTGTCCTCCCGGTGGAAGGGTTTTGAAGTTCGGACTTTGACCAGATTATTTCACTTTTGTTTCTTCTCATTCATGGCTTTGTATGGTTCCTCTTTTATCTCTCTTGAGGCTGGTGTGGTAGAGAGACCTGGAGCTGCTTCCTGCTGTGTGTGTGCGTGCGTGCATGTGTGTGTGTGTGTGTGTGTGTGTGTGTGTGTGTGTGTGTGTGTGGTAGAAAAGTTTGGCTCTAGATAGATTTTGTTTTAAATTTTTATTGGAGTATAGTTACTTTACAGTGTTGTTTCTGCTGTACAGCAAAGTGAATCAGCCACACGTATACATATAGCCACTGTTTTTTAGATTTCCTTCCCATTTAGGTCACCATAGATCATTGAGTAGGGGTCCCTGTACTAAACAGTAGGTTCTCATTAGTTATCTATTTTATACTAGGTAGCTCTTTGATAAAAATCTTTTGCCCCTGGATTCATCTTTCCTCATCGTTAAAATGGTGGGAACTAGTCTAGAGGAGGTTAAGGGTGGCTACAAAACCTACGTACAGCAGGGGGCAGTAGAGTGTAGTGATTAAAAGTGTGGGCTTTGCTGCGGTAGTTGGGTTTGACTTTGGCTTCAGCCAGTCGTTCCCATGCATCTGTGATCATACACCTCTCTAAATGAGAAAATATTTTTTAACTTTTTATTTTATATTGCAGTATAGTTGATTAACAATGTTGTGTTAGTTTCAGGTGTACAGCAAAGTGATTCAGTTATACATATACATGTATCTATTCTTTTTCAAATTCTTCTCTCATTTAGGTTGTTACAAAATATTGAGCAGAGTTCCCTGTGCTATACAGCAGATCCTTGTTGGTTATCCATTTTAAATACAGTGTGTACATGTCAATGAGAAAGTTTTTGTATATGAGCCCTCAAATAAGGGTAAAATTACTGATAAATTATATATGTAATTCCTATCCTTATATTATAGAAGTATGTACTATAAAATATAGCAAAGTTGAAATTAAAAATGGAGAAAAATGGTGAAAACAACTTTTAAAAACGCTTTGTTAAGGTATAATTGATTATAAACTACACATATTAAAAGCGCACAATTTTATAAGTTTTGACCTCTGTATACACCCATGAAATCGTCACCAATCAAGATAGCAAACAGAGCCATCATACCCCAGAATTACCTCGTGTCCCATCCTCCTTCCCATCCTCCCTGCTCCCTGACCCCTTGATCTGCTTTCTGTCACTATAGATTAGTTTGCAGTTTGTGGAGTTTAGTATAAATGGCATTATACAGCATTTACTTTTTTGGGGGGAGTCTGGCCTCTTTCACACAGCATAATTATTTTGTTTCAAGATAATTAAGGATGAAATACACTTTTAAAATAATATTTTGGGGCTTCCCTGGTGGCGCAGTGGTTGAGAATATGCCTGCTAATGCAGGGGACACGGGTTCGAGCCCTGGTCTGGGAGGATCCCACATGCCACGGAGCAACTAGGCCCGTGAGCCACAACTACTGAGCCTGTGTGTCTGGAGCCTGTGCTCCGCAACAAGAGAGGCCGCGATAGTGAGAGGCCCGCGCACCGCAATCAAGAGTGGCCCCCCGCTTGCCACAGCTAGAGAAAGCCCTCGCACAGAAACGAAGACCCAACACAGCAAAAATAAATTAATTAATTAATAAACTCCTACCCCCAACATCTTCTTAAAAAAAAAAAATTATTTCCTGGTATGAAATATTTTGTTCTCAGATTGTAGAGGTTTGTCTTCATGTTCCGGATGCTAGATTTTTTTCCCCTTTTACATTGAATTAAAACAATTTTTTAAATTAAATTTTTGAATAGGGAATACATTCTAACCAGATAAAAAGGTAAAATTAAAAGTCTCCCTTCAACTGCTAGCACCCTTCAACCTAAATTGCACTGTGTCCTCCCACCTTCCAAGTCATCACTTTGATTGGTTTCTTAGGTGTCTTCAAGATTTACTTATGCAAATATGAATAAATATGTGCATATATATTTTCGTATTCTCCCAGCTTTTTACAGAAAAGACAGCATGTTTATTCACAGCGATACACACTGTTCTGCAACTCGCTTTTTTAACTTGATCTATCTTGGCAATCTCTCTATATCTGTTTGTTGGAAGTTTTTTTTTTTTTTTTTTTACACTTTCATTGTGTTTCATGGTTCTGTAATTTATTACCTGATGGATACTTGGGTGGTTTACAGGTTTGTTTGTTTGTTTTTGCTGGGAAAAACAATGCTACATCAAGTAACCTTGTGTACACCCCATTTTACAAGTGTGCAAATGTATTTGTAGGGTGAATTTTTAGATGTTGAATTGCTGGGCCAGGAGTGTACAATTTATAACTTTGATAGATAGCGCCTGCATGACCTTCACAGAGGTTATGCCAATCAACACACCCACTTGCGGTGGAGGATTGTGCCTATTTCCCTATAGTTTCACCAACAGATTTTATCCAACTTTTGGATTTTTTTCCAATCTCAAAAATGAAAAATGGTATCTCAGGTTAGTTTTAATTTGCATTTATCTTCATGAGACTCTAATTGAATTGGATGCTTAGTTTTTAATTGTCTTGCTGATTGTGATGGTTTCATAACATTATTACCTAACATCTCAAGGCATGAAACATGCCAAGTGCCTAGATTTGTGGTTTTCCTGAGCTTTCCATGAGAATGGAGATGCTTGTAAGTGTTGAGATTCTGATCCACTGGAGTTGCATCAAATGTGTGTTTACTTAACTTATTAGAATCCAATTATATACCCCAAAAAGCGGGAAAAGAATAATTTTAAGTGGTGTTGTCATGAGATGAGGAAGATTATCCATCAGAGGGTGTATAGCACTCTTTTTTCCTTATCCCATCATATGACATATAGCATTCAACTAGTTGTATGGGTTATCATACAAGGTCACAGACAAAAAACCCATGTATACTAAGGTTCATGGTAATAGGTAATTTTGCCTGCTCTTGCTTTTTGAATTACGTGTTGACCTAGGAACTGAATTTGCTGCCTAAGCGTGGTCTATTGTCCTGGTTAAGAGAGTCTGTTTCCCTTAATTCTCAGCATGTAAGAATTACATGGTCTGATGAGACAGTATGCTAAATTCTTGGTCTCATGGCTTCTGATGCTGAGAGAGGAATTACTAGTGTATTTGTGTGAGACTAACTGGCAATGTGTATTTGGCGTGGCACCTTGTGGTTTAGGGAGGGCAAAGGTAAATGTGGAAAATGCTTTTGGGGCACACGTCTCACGTGTCATTCTTTCCTTGGAATCGCCCTCACAGTATCTGCAAAAGGAGTGGACCTAGGGAGTCATGTTTGCCTCGATGTGACCAAGACTCTTAGGCCACAGCTGAGTGGACCAGGTATGGATACCTGACCCCAGTTAAGGCTTAAAATCTGAATTAATGATAGGAGTGTTTGGGAGCATTGGAACTGTGATCTACTGTAGGATTCGGGCCAGAGCTGATGCCACGGAACCCAAAGTCAAGGGCAAGTCTAAATTATGGAGGAGACAGACACTAGGAGCCTTTCAGAGGATGCTGACCTGCAGAGGGAAGTGAGGATACACAGTAGGAGAAAAGCTGAGATGGGAGGTGATTTGCCCCAGAGAGAAAGAAAACAGGTTGTTGGGGAGCTGAACTTCCCACTCTAGGTTCCCATGAGATTCCTCGAATCCTGACACTAAAACTCCTTTTCTTTAAGCATTTAATTTCCTTTCAACAAGTCCCGAGCATTTGAATTATAAATGTCTACGATGCTTAGACAATGCTGGCGGAAGTGTAAAATCATATCCAACACTTCGGAAAAGAGTTTGATTTTATCTCAAGTTGAATATTCACATATTCTGTGACCCAGCAATTTGACCAAGAAAAACGTCTTCACCAAGAAAAACTCCTGCATGTATAAACTGGAAACAGGTACGAGGATGTTTGCACCAGCGTTGTTTATAAGAACTGAAATCTGGAGGCCCGTCAATGGGAGAGTGGATAGATAAACTTTGGCAAAGTCAGGCTATGAATGTTAGCGGTCAAAACAATAACTTACAGGGACTAAACAATATGGCTGAATATAAGCCGTATATTTAATATTAAGTGAAAAAAGTGCATGGCCGGGACTGTGCCTATTTTGTTCCCAGCTCTAACCCCCTCATCCAGCACATGCCTGCTCAGTAGATATTTCTCAAGTGAATAAATTGGTGGAGCAATTTCCTGGGGAGAACTGTCATTTAAGTCCACCAGGCCATGGGGACACATTAGCTGCTACTACTCTCCCAGCCTCTCATTCCTCACTTTTCTCACCCATTTTGTCCTTTTCTTCTGCTCT
>NW_006775554.1:1399117-1399574 GCF_000442215.2 Lipotes vexillifer
TCCCTCACCTTTTCTTCTTTTGGGGCAGGAGACCACCCAGTCCCAGTTTTTAATTTTGTTGACATTTGTCACTGGCTGTGGATCCTTTGACTCAGCTTCTGATGTAATGGCCTAAGGTTGTGGCCCCAGCATCTGGCATGTAAAAAAATACCACTTGGTTCTAATGTGCAGCCAGACTTGCCCATTTGCTTTGCTGGTGTTTTTATTTTTTGTTGTTGTTTTGTAGGAGCATGTGATGAAACCTTGGCCAATGAGATGTACAGTGAAGTCTGTTGAGGGAGGCTTCTGGAACAGAACCCTTTCTGTTAGGAGGAACCCCTGTTTTCCATGCATCTTTCCCTGTGTGTGCATAAACATCTCAGGAAGAGTCACATGAAAGAGGGGCCACGGTAGTTACCTCTAGGGTTGAGGAATGGGAGATGGGAGCTTTCAGAAGAAGCCTCACTGTCATCCAGGA
>NW_006775554.1:1399589-1404181 GCF_000442215.2 Lipotes vexillifer
GAATGCCAGCGACCAAGCCTTGGGCATTGTCCCAAGATGCCTCCAGCTCTCAGGGTGCCCGAAGAGTGTGGGGTTCAGTGGAGAGATAGGGCGAACGGCCTCAGCCTGGACTCTGGGCCACACTTCACTGCTGGGCCCGACACAACCTGACGTCAGAGGTGCATGAAACTCCCCACCCACCGGGGACACTGCTTCCTGAGTCTGCCTACAACCATGGGATCCAGTGAGGACAAGACATCACCCACCTTCTCCTTCGTCTTCCATTCCCTCCTGGTCCCTCCTCCCTGCTCAATCTCACTTCTCTGTTCTGTAAGGCTCTGCGTTAGGTCAGGTTCCTAGAAGCAGAACCAGAGACGGGGACTCTTGTTCAACTGATTTATTGAGCGTGAGGGAAGCGGGGTAGGGCAGAGAATACAAGTGGAGGCAAGAATGTGATCTCAGCTGAAGGCCAGCTTCTTTCTGATCCCACAGAGAAGCTCTGGAGCACAAATTCACCACAGAGCAAATCCCACCTGGGGGCAAAGGGGCTGCTCTGTGTGCCACTGGCCGAGCTCAGTCCTGGAGTGTGTGTGTGTATGTGTGTGTAACCTCTCATCAAGGGCGGCTCATTTTTGACCAAGGGCAGTTTTCCAGAAAGGGGGCGCTTCATGAGTTACCAGCCAATACTCCTGGCAGCTGGAGGTTGGGTACACTGGCAGGGGAAGGGGACCTGGACAGGGGATCCAGAGGAGACACTGCGGTTCTCCCTTCATGGATGCAGAAAGACAGATAGGAAGATAGGTGGTGTGTGTGTGAGAGAGAGAGACAGAGAGAGAGAGATACACTGTCACAAGCTAGACAAAAATGCTTTTATATTATCATTTGCAAAGGACTTAGCCTGCCCCTTGAGTCCTTTCACAGCCTAAGAGGCAGAGGGAAAGGACATTCTCGTAAAAAGACAGCTTTGTTGAGGTGTAATTCACATATCATTTAATTCATCCATGTGGAGTGTACTATTCAATGGTTTCTAGTGTATCCACAGAGTAGTGCAACCATCACCACAATCAGTTTTAGAACTTTTAGCCATCCCAACAAGAAGCCCTGTGCCCTTTATCAGTCACTTTCCACCTCCCCTGGACACCCACACCCCATCCCCAGACAACCGCAAATCTACTTCTGTCTCTATGGATTTGCCTGTTTAGAACATTTCATACAAATGGAATCATATAACACGTGGTCTTTTGTGTCTGGCGTCTTCCACTCAGCATAATGTTTGCAAAGTTCATCCGTGCTGTAGCATGTATTGGGTGCTTCATTTCTTTTCATTGCTGAATAATATTCCATTGTGTGGATGTACCATATTTTATTTATTCATCAGTTGTTTCCACCTTTTGGTTTGGGGTGAACATATATTTTCATTTCTCTTCTATGTACCTAGGAGAGGGATTCCTGGGTCAACCAGCCATTTTTGCACTGTTCTTGTGACGGCTTCTGCTGTTAAGTTCTGGACAGCTGTCCAGAACTGTCCTACTTCATGACTTTTTGCAAACCTGATTCCTCTGTGTTTTTTTTATTTCATTTATTTATTTTTGGCTGCGTTGGGTCTTTGTTGCTGCGTGCAGGCTTACTCTAGTTGCAGGAGCGGGGGCTACTATTCGTTGCCGTGCACGTGCTTCTCATTGCGGTGGCTTCTCTAGTTGCGGAGCACAGGCTCTAGGCACGCGGGCTTCAGTAGCTGTGGCACGCAGGCTCAGTAGTTGTGGCGCACGGGCTTATTTGCTCCGCAGCATGTGGGATCTTCCCGGACCAGGGCTCGAACCCATGTCCCCTGCATTGGCAGGCGGATTCTCAACCACTGCACCACCAGGGAAGTGTCCCAAACCTGATTCTTCAGCCTTCTTCCCCGCAAACGAGTTTGGCTTTCATTCTGAGAGCTCCTCCCCAAATGAACAAAATTGTCCTGAAGGTCTCTGAGAACAATGGCTTGGTACTCTTGGGTTAAAGCCAATGTTTCCATTAGCATCCATTAGGTTTTGAGGCACTCCAGACAGTATGCCCCCACTCAGTTCTGGTTTGTTTCAGTCTTCATGCAAAATTCTAGTTTTCCTGGAGAACTCTGAAGAGAAAGCATATCAGTCTTTTACTGAGCACAGTCTGTAGAGAATGCAGAAGTTAAAATCTAGAGCAGATTAGCAAACAATGGCCTGTGGGCTAAACCCAGCCTGTTGCCTCTTTTTGCATGATCCACAGCTAAGAATACATTATACATTTTGAGATCATTGAAAAAAAAAGGAATAATATTTTTTGATGCAAGGAAATGAAATGAATTTCAAATTTTAGTGTCCATAAGTAGTTTTATTGGAACACAAACATGTCCATTTGTTTAAGCATTGTCTACGGCTGCTTTTGCACTACACCAGCAGAATTGTGTAGTTGTGACAGAGACTGAAGGATGCACAAAGCCTAAAATATTTACTATCAAGCCCTTTACAGAAGAAGTGTGCCAACCCTTGATGGAGCCAAGAGCCCGCACTGCCCTGTAGCACCCAGCCTGGCATTAGTAAGCAAAAGGGGAGATGGGTGTTTTCAGTCCTCATTTTGAAAAGCACTCCATACACACAATCCCCAAATTTACCTACGACTATCCACATTTGAACCAGGAACTCCACTTCTCAATCTCCTTTACCAATTCTTTTTCTCTTCCCAAGTTCTAAATGTTGGAGGATCCCCAGTGATTAGGCCTGGGCGTTCTTCTCTCCTTCCTTCTTTCACATCACAGATGATCTTATCCAGTTTCATAGTTTTAATACCGTCAATACACTGATAATTCCCAAATGTATAGTCCTGTCAATTCCTCAAGGAAATATGAGTGACAAATGCATATGCACCAGACAACAGAGCTCCCAAATATATGAAGCAAACGTTGACAGACTTGAAGGAAGAAATAGACAGTTCTATAATAATTTGAGACTTCAATATCTCACTTTCAATTTTGGATAGAACATCTAGACAGAAGACGAATAAGGAAATAGACGACTTGGAAGACACTATAAACCAACTAGATCAAACAGGCATATATAGAACACTCTACCCAACAACGGCAGAATACACCTTCTTCTCAAATGCACGTGGAACATTAGTCCACAAAAGATGTCTCAGTAAATTTAAAAATACTGAAATCGTGCAAAGTATCCTTTCTGACTGCCATGGAATGAAACTAGAAATCAATAAGAGAAGAAAACTGGAAAATTAACAAATATGTGGAAGTTAAACAACACACTCACAACAATCAATAGGTCAAATAAATCGCAGAGGAAATTAAAAAATACTTTGAGACGAATGAAAACAAAAACACAGGAGAGCAAGTGTATAACACTTGTCCCAACTTCTATTTTGAAATCCAAACTCCCATACCCAGTTAACTACTTAACATCTTTACTAGGATGTATAACAAGCAGCTCAAGGACTTTAAAATTTTCTCCCATTGATATGTACTCTTTTCCCTCCATTCACCATCTCCGCTAATGGTGGCTTCCATTTGTTTACTACCAAATCCTTGGAATTATCCTTGACTCCTCTCTTTCTCTCACACTTTACATCCAATACATAAGCAAATACTGTGGACTCTTCTTTCGAAATAGGACCCAAATTTGACCCCTTCTCACCACTTCCACTTGTGGCACACTTGTCTTCTGCCTAAATTATTGCAGTAGTCTCCCAGCTTCCACTTTGCCCTAGTTAAGTCTACTCATAACAGCCAGAGTGATTCCCCATCTTTTTTTTTTTTTTTTTGGAGTTGATTTCTTATTTATTTATTTATTTATTTATGGCTGCATTGGATCTTTGTTGCTGTGCGCAGGCTTTCTCTAGTTGCCACGAGAGGGTGTTACTCTTTGTTGCGGTGCGCGGGCTTCTCATTGTGGTGGCTTCTCTTGTTGCAGAGCATGGGCTGTAGGTGCCCAGGCTTCAGTAATTGTTGCATGTGGGCTCAGTAGTTGTGGCTTGCAGGCCCTAGAGTGCAGGCTCAGTAGTTGTGGCACACGGGCTTAGTTGCCCTGCGGCATGTGGGATCTTCCCGGACCAGGGCTCAAACTCGTGTCCCCTGCATTGGCAGGCGGATTCTTAACCACTGCACCACCAGGGAAGCCCCCCTCATTCTCCATCTTAAACCCTACCATGATGTCCCCTCACACTTAAAATAAAACTTGTGACCTAAAAGACTCTGCAAGACCCTGTAAGACATGACTTTTGCCTACTTGAGGTTCATGACGTGTATCCTTGCCATTTTGACCACATCAAAGGTACAAATAGTCTCTTGTTTTCATGCATACTTTTATTTTTTTCTTTCTTTTTTTTTTCTAGACACAATATGTACTTTTAAACTTTGTGAGGTTGGGCATCTTCTTATGCTATTTACCATTTCTATTTCACATCTTATCCCATTTTTTCTAATGAGAGGTGTGGGGATTTTTGGTTTTCCTTTTTGTTGTCTTGTCATTTTCCTTTTGATTTTTAAGATATCTTTGTATTCTAAGGAAATTATTTTTAGTCTTTTATATAGACTGAATATTTCCCCAGCTAGTCTTTTTTTTTTTTTTTTTTTTTTTTTTTTT